>NW_024349226.1:117828-183725 GCF_902729225.1 Pteropus medius
AGGAAGAGCTCAAAGGCATTAGTAGTTGTATATTTATTTCGCAGCCTTAAGTAATTCAGAAGATCTGCCTGGTGAAATTGAGAGTCAAAAAAAGAGAAGGGGGTGATAGAACAGGAGCCTGCCTTCTTTTTGCATATCTGCTTATTTTTCTGGGTCCGCGGCTTTCCAATTCAGGGCCAGTGCGGATGACGCAGACAAAGTTTAGCCCAGCGCATATCCATCAGGAATTCTTTGGTTGAAAGTGGCATAAATTCAACTCAAACTAGCTTGGGTTGAAAGGAAAATTTTAATGGCTCACATCTTAAGAATTATGGCATGATGGGGTTCCGCTGGCCTCAAGAGTATTGGAACTGGGGAAGTCAATGCCCATAGGACTCTCATGGCACGCTTTTCTTCTCTCGGTGTGTTTTATACTCCCCTCCCGAGACTGGGAAATTGGCCACAGACAGCTCCGGACCTATTCTTTCACAGCCTCCTCCACTCAAAAGGAAAAGGTGTCCCGCCCCCAAACTCCAGATCCAAAAACTCAGGGAAGGGCTCTCATTAGCTCCGCCTACATTCTGTTCCGGGTGGGACATGACTGGCCCAGCTTGACTCACTTGCCCAACCCTCAACCAATCGCGGTGAGGTGGGGAGGGGGCGCATAAGCGAATGGCGGCTCCTATTCTAAACAAGCGGGGGTGGGGGTGGGTTCGAGCGCCAGCAAACGCATTGTCTCGGCTAACTCCTTAATTATTTTTCCTCCTATGGGTGGAACCTTGAACAAGGTATGCAAGAGTCAGGTGGTTCTAGGAGATGACCAGGTGACAGTTGGGAAGTATGGTCTCCCCAGATCACCTGAGCGCGAGTCCCTGCATACAGCAGGTGCTCAATTAATGCTTATTGCATGAACGACTAAATTAATGCTGTTTCCAGAGGCTGTCCTGGAACCGCCCCAATTTTATAGACCCTGGGCTGATCAGGAGTGAAGTGGTGGACACGGGTCCTGCACACCCGTGCAGTGCGTCTCAGGGCGCAGACATCTGCCCCGGGGGTCGGAACCGTTAGGCGGCAGACAAAACCTCGAAGCCCCCGCCACCACCTGGAGCCCATTTGGGGGCGGGGCTTCCAGACCCCAGCATTTTGGATTGCACCATTTTCTCTCTGTTAGAGGGGAGATCAAAGAAAGTCCTTCCGCACCATCCGCCAGCCCTTCACCACTCCCCGGCCACGAAGACGATACATTTGCTTCTCTAGCAGCCACACAGACCCCGCCCTCACTTCGTTCCGCCTCACGGCTCCACGTGGCCAGATACTTCGGGCTTCCCCACCAGCACCACGCGTGGCTCGCCCCAGTTTGACGCATTGCAGGGAAAGCCGGGCCAATCGACGCCGCGCTCTCATTTCCGCCAGGCCTCGGGCCCAATCACGGCGCGGCTCTCACAGGGACGCGTCACGCGCCGCCGAGCGTGCCCCTCCGCCGGGAGGGAAGTGGTGCGAAGGGGGCGGGGCGACGGAAAGTAGTCCCGCGGCGGGCGCGCGCGTGGCCGGCGGCAAAGCGCGGCCCTCGGCGGCAAAGCGCGGCCCTCGGCGGGGCGGGAAGGGAGATGCGCGGGCCCGGCGGCGCGGGGAGGGCCGCGGAGGGATCCGCGGAGCCGCAGTGCGGCGGCGCGTGGGCCGGCGGGGCGGGGCCGGGCGAGGCGGGGCGCGCGCGGCGGCCGTTGAGGGACGGTTGGGGCGGGCGGCGGCGGCAGCGGCGGCGCGCGCTGGGGGCAGTGAGTGTGGAGGCGCGGACGCGCGGCGGAGCTCGGACTGCTGCAGCTGCTGCCGCCGCCGGACGAACCTCGATCCCCGCGCTCCAGACACCGCGGCCTCGCCATGGTGAGTGCGGTGGGGGTCCGCGGAGGTGGCGGCTCTGCGGCGGGCTCGGCGAGGCAGAACCCCCAAGAGGGCGGATGGCCCCAGAGTGAGAGGCGTCCGGGCGCCTTCGGGCCCCCTCTCCGCTGCCCAGTCGGAGGCATTCGAACCCAGAGCGGGACATTTGGGCCCCAGAAGGAGGGTCGGGGGCTTTCAAAAGATACTTTCAGCATCAAATGGGTTGTTTAGGTCCCCAGATGGGCATCTGAGCCCTCTCCGGAGGCATCTGAACCCAGGATGGAGCATCGGGACCCTCAGAGGGGGCGTTTGGACACCCCCCAAAGGGCTTTTTGAACCGAAGACAGGGCGTTTGGGCTCCGAGGTGGGGTGTTTGGGCCCCAGGGGGCGAGATAAAACACACTGCCTGGGAAAGGGGATTATTTGGGCCTGATGAAGGCTTTGGGTCCTGAGAGGATGCAGGGAAGGGGGCTCCCGAGGGGTGGCCATGGGTAGCTGGGCCTGGGTAGGGATGGGGGTGACTTCTGCAGATCAGACCCTTGAGGGCAGATTGGGGGTTCTCTGAGGACCAGCATTGCAGAGGGGGGAGGAGAAGGAGGCACATGGCTTAGGGGAGGAAGGGCCTGGGGTGAGTGGCAGCGGAGGTTAGAAAATGCTCTTGAATCCCTTGGGGACTGGAAAAGGATTGGGGTCAGGAGGTGGTTAAAGGATGATGGCGAGGCCTCATGATCGATTTGGGGCCGCCAGAAAAGGTCCTTAGAGGTTACTTAGTGGGTTAAGGGCTGTTGATGGGGTGGGGGGGAAGCTTAAAGCAGGGGATAGAGCTTGTTGGATCCAGAGAAGGTGGTCAAGATGAGGGTGGGAGAGGACTCGGCTTGGGTGGTGGGAGGTGAGGTGGAGGGAAGCCTGGGGTGGGGGTTGGAGGAGAAAATGAGGCAGCCAAGGTGGGCCCAGGTTTGGAGATGGATGTGGGTATTTCCTGGAAGGCTCCAGGGAAAAGGCTGGGACAAAGACTGTTGAGTCTGGGTGGGGAGTGGGCTGCAGAGCCAGAGCGAGGAGGGCGGTCCCCCTTTCCCTGGGGAAGGACAGGGCTGGGCAGAAGGCACCCTGGGTGGTGGGAGCAGGTGGGCGGAGCTGCTCAGGCCCCGTTGCGCACTGAAGCTGCAGGAAATGGGCGGGGCAACAAAGTTTAGGGTGCGTCAAATGAGCCAGCTTTTTAAGCCTTGACTCTCACCCCCTCGCTGCCCTTTCAGACTGGGAGAGCCGCCTTTTCCAAACAGGAGCGCTGGTTTTCTCGTGACCCCCGGCTCCACGCACTGTTCTGCATCTCCTCACTTGTGCCAAATGACAGTGCAGTACAGTGTGGCGTCAGTGACAGTTGGACGCCTCTTCCAGTGGCCCGAGGTGGGGGCTGCAGAGTTTGATCAGAGAGAACCTCCAGCGGGACCCCCTTCATCAGCCTGAGGGCCACTGGCTCCATGCTGGGCCCTCAGCGCTTCTGTTAACTCACACAGCTGGGCTCTGCGAGCAAACCAGCCCTCTGGTGCTTTCCTACTTGCTGCCACCCACAACACCCCCAGCCCCCCCAGGCTCAGCCTCAGAACCATGCGCAGCCCTCCTCCCTGGCAGGGCTGGGGAGGACAGTCAGCCGCTGCCGTGTATCAGATCTCATACTTGCTGACACAGACTTGATGGCTCCTCTCACCGCTACCCCACTTTCCCCCGGCGGAACCTTGCAGAAGGGACTCGGAAGCACTGGCAGGTGCCAGGAGGACCCCCGACCTCCCAAATCATCCCCGACCTGTGGCCCCAGCTAGTTTCTCTTTCCATTTGCAAATCAGCAAGGTTTGGGTGGGACAAGTCACTGTTAACTGGCCTTGGGCAGACTTTGGCCTGGGCCCTGTGGCTCCTTGGCCCGGGTGAGGGGCCCTGGCCTAGGTGTCTGATCTCATCTAACACTGCTCTCTGGCGCTGGCTGGGGGCTGGGGCAAGGCTGAGAAATAATACCCTCTTCCCTCCCCCACCCCATGATTTTTTTTTCTTGTCCAGCCTCTTGCTGGAGTTTAACATGAGAAATAAGGAAGCAGGAGACCAGCTGGGTTATTGTGGAGACAGTTTGGGGTGAAAGCTTAAAAGCTTCAGCTCTGGAAAGGAAAGAAACCCTGAGCAGGGGTCCCCAGTGATCATCGCTTCTCAGGTGATGGGCTTTCTGGGCGGCAGCCACCCTTTGAGACAGGGGACCTTCCCTCCTCCCAGCAAGGACAGGGGGAGAGGGCCTGACAGGCCCTGCAGGCAGAGCCACGCCTGTTTGCAGCAACCTCCTAACCTAGTGTGGCACGGAGGTGGGGAGTGGCAGACACCTGCCTCCAGAGCCACCCTTGCTCCACCCTGCTGGTGTCCCCGGCCCCGGACAGCTGCTGCCCAAAGGTGGTGGAGAACTGTGCTGTAGGTGCAGGCAGGCAGGTCCCTGGTCGGGCTAGCTTTTCCATCCGGGCCAGGGGAGAGGATGGAGGTGCCCAGGCCGCCCATCTCCGTGCTGATCATCCTCTTCCCACTCCCTTGGCATTGCCTGGCCTTGGCGACCAGACGCCCATCCTCTCTCCCCCGAGCACCCGCCTCTGGTGGCAGAGGGGCCAGGCTGCTTTGCTCTCAGGAGCCAAGGGAAGCTGGCGGAACAAGGGCTCGTGGGTCTGGGGCCGCCCCGGGGGCCGTTGGGAGCCCAGCGGCCGAGTCTTCTTTTAAGGCAACGCAGAAGTATCTCCATTTGGCCTCTGAACCTTCCCTTTAGACTTTGGACTTTTCTAGAATGCACACTTGTGGCATTTTTCCTTCTCAGCTTTCCTTCCCCCTCGTCAGTCTGTCCAGTCACCATCACTTTGACTTCCCCTCCCGTTCTGCCTATTGGGGGCTTGGCCTCAGCTTCCTCTTCCCTTAGATTTAAAAGAGGGGCCTGTTTTAGAGCAGTTCCAATGTGACCTGTTACTGATATTTGGGACAAGGTCGGGGTGGGGACTGTCGCTAGCCTCCATGGAAGCTCTGGAACCTCTATGTAGAATAATGCAAATACACAGAACAATTTGCATCGGTTTGGGGGACTCCCAGACCCCAAACTAAAACCCTTCTGTAGACTTGGACCCGCTTCTCCCTAACTGTGAAAGAAAATGCACGAGGGGGCACAGTCAGTGTGGACCACAGTGGTCTGGGGAGGGGGGTGCCTTCTTGGCAGCATTTACAGAAAGAAACCAGGGAAAATTCATTTTGCTGCCGGAAGCTAAATGTTGGGATTCGGGCCCTCCCCTACCCGCCCCCACCACCGTGTTTTTCCCCGCTGGGGATCCTTATACCTGGCTGCGTCCCCGCACACGGGTGCAGGAGCAGCCAGCCTGGGCCTCTCCTCCATCCCACCTCCAAACCCCGCGTGCAGCAAGGGCTGCCTGCCACCGCCCAGCCAGTCCCCAGAACAGTCAGGGCTGGAAGGGGTTAAACACTGCAGCGCAGCTGGGGAAGCCGAGTTCAGTCCTGCAGCCTCTGCAGCCTCTGCCACCACTGCTGCCCTCTGCAGTCCCCTCCCCGACATCTGCCCCTCCTGCTTGGACGAAGCAGGACAGAATGGTGCCCTGTGCCTCCCTGTGCGCAGGGAGTGGAGCGGCTGCCCCCAACTTGGCCGGGGTTCTTTCGGGCACTCAGAGCCACCAGTTAGAGTTTTTGCCAGTTGGGTGCACCATGCTTGGACTTAGCACCTCCAAATAGGTGACACAGAAACTAGCAGAGAGTCCCAGACACGGTCCCTGTGCCCCAGCCAAGGACTGGCCTGCTTCGGTTTAGAGCCTTCCAGAGCTGTTCGATCAGGCCCCTCGGGCAACTGCGCCCTTCACTCACCCCGGGGCTCCCAGCAGCACGGTGGCCTGTGCTGTGCCAGTGCAGCTGGTTTGGGGTTGGAGCAGCCCTTCACCTACTGGGTCAAGATCAGAAACCCTGTGTCTGGCAGCTTCGTGGGGCCCTGCCTGGGTGTCCTGCCCACCCGAGTCCCCAGCTTCCTGAATCGGCAGACTTCATCCCAGGCCCTGACTCTGCTTCACACCCTGACTCCGGCATCCCTCCCGTGCCCAGGTGCACAGAATGCCACGTGGAGCTGGCCTCACACGGGGCGGGGGCGGGGCCACGAGCCCGGTGACTGACTTTCTCCTTCCTGCTTTTCCAGGCTGACCAGCTGACTGAGGAGCAGATCGCAGGTGAGCTTGGCTTCCCCACGCCCCCTCGTCCTGCCTCACAAAGGCCTCTGCATCCCAGCCAGGTCTCAGTCTGGCCAGGGGTGACGTCTGACAGATAAGCTAGTGTGTCCCCCGCATGTCCTCATGCTCTGCCCCGTGCTTAGGACATTGATGACTGGGGAATGAGAGCACGTCGGCACCCCAGCAACAGTGACCCCACGGGCCCGGGGCAGGCCTCTGCCGGACCGCAGACGCGGCGTGCCTCTTGGCCGCAGCTCCTCCGGCCCTTGGCACCAGTGGCCGCAGGGCGAACCCGACGGTCCCAGCTCCTGCCAGTTAGGCTCAGCGAATGAGCTCCCTGCCTCCTTGTCCCGTTTTAGGAGCCGCCCAGGAGATGGCCTGTCACGCCCACCTCTGCACGTCCCTGTGCTTTGTACTCCCGTTTGCACGGGCTCACACTCAGCAGAAGCGCCTTCCCACAGTTCTCTGCATGGGCAGCCACTTCTCACCCTTCAGCCTCAGCCTGCTTGTCACCTCGGAGAGGCCTTCCCTGGCTCCCTCTCAAGCAGACAGGCTTCCTTTAGTCTCTGTCGTGTCTCTGTTGATTTCCTTCACGGCCTTTTCACTGACATTATTTTGTCTTTACCTGCCATACCTCCCATCGCTAGATGCGAGTTCCCGGAGCGGGGGCTTTGTTTTTGTTGGTCGCTGCCAGTCCCTTCAGTGCCTAGAACCTAGTAGGTGGTCCGCAAATTTTTGTTGGCTAAATAAGCGAACCAAAGAACCATCGCAAATCTCCCAGTAAGCCGAAAGAATCCTTGGGTCCCATCTCACTCATTTTTGTGGTGCGTCCCACCCTCCACCCAACAAAGGCCAGGTAGATCACAGCTGGACTTGCCTTCTCTCCTGTCCTCCCCTGCCCCCACCCCAACACACAGTGACATTTTCAGCTTCTAAACTGTGGCCTGGGTGGCTATGGAGACCCAGCTGGGCAAGCCAGAGAGCGGCCTTGTTCAGTGATCGTGAGTTCAGGTGTGTACGTGACCCACTTCCCGCCCCTGAGGACAGTGAGGCCTCAGTGTGGGGAGGCGCTGGCACCCCAAGGACACACACCCTCATCATCTCCCCAGGGCCCAGGGGCTCGGGCACAGCTCAGCTATGTGTCTGGCACCCACCTGCCACCCACACCCCCTGTTCTCTGCCCTCGTGTGACACAGGCACTTCATGCTCCACCTTGTCCCTGTTAGCAAACTGTCCACCGCCTCACCCCGGCCCACACCCTCTGGGAATAGGCGGCCAGGCATCTGTTCTCTGAGGCTTTGAGAGTAGGGAGCCCCAGATGCCAAAACGGGCCCAGTGGGAGGGCAGGAGCCACGTGCTGCTCTTCTCGCCCCTGATGCGTCCCCAGCTGTGGCCTTCCCACTCAGCGCCACTAGCTCCTCATCCCCCTGGCTTGGCAGCCGTCCCCTCTCCCCATCCCCCACCCCACCCCACGCACCGGCCGTCAGCCGTGTGCCACCAACCACCCCCACAGTCCACACGGCCCTTCACTCCCAGCCGCTCTTCTGGAAGCCGGTGGCCTCGGCCGGGGAAACTGGGCTGGAGGCGCCAGGCAGGAGGGATGCAGCGCCAACCAAAGGCGTTCCGGAGCCTTCCCTTCCCAGACGGCTGACCTTGGCTCTCATCCACTCCGTGACATTGGTCCGTTTCATCCTTTGAGGGAGAGGCCAAAGCCAGGGACCAAAAGGAAACATAGAATCGTCTCAGTTTTCCCCATCCTCACCGAGCTAGGTTGGTGGAACAGGTACCTTTACCTGTCCCAGGAAGGGTGCTCAGTCTCTGTTGACTGAAGGAAGGAAGGGGCCCCCCTGAGCACCAGGCCAAGCACGTGGCTGGGACCTGAAGGCCAGTTCTGGCTTCTGTAGGTGGGACTGACCCCCGGCCCGCCTCTGGGAAGGGAGCCCGCGGCCCTCGACCTCCTACTCGTTCCCTTTCTTCCCCCAGAGTTCAAGGAGGCCTTCTCCCTCTTCGACAAGGACGGAGACGGCACCATCACCACCAAGGAGCTGGGGACGGTGATGCGGTCCCTGGGGCAGAACCCCACCGAGGCAGAGCTGCAGGACATGATCAACGAGGTGGACGCGGACGGTGAGCCCCGCGGGGCGGGTGGGGAGCCCTCCATGGGGTGATGGAGGCTGAGTCCCCGGGCCCCAGCCAAGGGCGTTCCCAGCTCCCCTCCTGCCCTCCAGGGAACGGAACCATTGACTTCCCGGAGTTCCTGACCATGATGGCCAGAAAGATGAAGGACACGGACAGCGAGGAGGAGATCCGAGAAGCCTTCCGTGTCTTTGACAAGGTGAGCGTCCTGGGGACCCGGGCAGAGGGACGCATGGCGCAACAGGAGCTGCTGAGGCGCCCGTTCCGGAGGCCTGCCCTGCTCCCCCAGTCCCACTGCCCCCCGAGGAAGGCGGGTGACCGCTCAAAGCTTCGACCTGTCCCCCAACACCAGGATGGCAACGGCTACATCAGCGCGGCAGAGCTGCGCCACGTCATGACGAACCTGGGGGAGAAGCTGACGGACGAGGAGGTGGACGAGATGATCAGAGAGGCTGACATCGACGGGGACGGCCAGGTCAACTACGAAGGTGAGCCGGGCCGGGCCGGGCCGGGCCGGGCCGTCCCCGGGGAGGGTGCGCGTTTCACAGCCCCGCTCACCTCCTCCCTCCCTCCCTCCCCTTCCAGAGTTTGTACAGATGATGACCGCAAAGTGAAGGCCGGGCAGCTGGCGATGCCCGTTCCGCTCTCGCGCGCGCGCTCTCTTCAGCACTCCCCTGCGTACCCCGGTTCTAGCCAACGCCAATCGATTGACTGAGAATCTGATAAAGCAACAAAAGATCTGTCCCACGCTGCATGACTGCTTTCTCCTCCCCCGGGTCCCTCCGTGCCCGTCCTCCCCCCCTCGCCCCGCCCCCTCCACTCGCCTCCTCCTAGGCCTGCTGCCTTCACAGGGTGACCTCCCCGACCCCCAGGGGAGCCTCTGCCCTCCTCCTGCAGCCCGGCGGCTCTCCTCCGTTTTGGTTTGTGTCCTTCGTTTGTCACCTTATTTTGGGTGCCGGGGCGGCTGCCAGCCCTGTCCCGGAACCTGCTAGGGAGGGGACGAGGCCTGCGCCCAGGCAGAAGAGCCCGCCGTGGCCATTGCATGCAACCAACCCTGGGGTTCTGTGCAAATCCCCGCGGGCTTCTGGGGCAGGGGCACCCCAGAAGTATGGTGGGGAGTAGGGCGGCGTGTTGGCTGGATGTGGCCCGGCGAGGGTCGAGGGTGAGGAGTCTGGAAGCCGGCATTCATTACACAGGCGGGGCCGGCTTGCAGCAGGGCACCGACCGAGGGGGCAGCACCCACACCCCACCGGCGGCTCTTCTGAAACCCTCCGATTGGCTTCCTAAGGTCGGGCTGGGCGGGGCTGCTCAATTGGCCACTGCAAATCGGCCCTGCCCTGCCCCTAACCCGATCTCAAGCTGTTCTGTAAATACCTGGTGCTAAGTCCCATGCCTCTCCCTAGTGACGCACCCGCCCACCCGCCCAGGGTCCCCTCGTGGGAACCTACGTGTGGAGATGGTCGCTTTGTAATGTGCTAGTTATCCCGTTGTTTTTTCTTCATGCCCCTGAAAACTTAAATTTTGTCAAAAACCAAGCCGGGCTAGCTGAAGGGTGGGGAGAGGGAAGATGCCCCCTGCGCCCTTGAAACTCTGCAATAACATTTCTTGACCAGCTACCCAGGCAGAGACCTCTGCTTCCTGGCCATGACCCCTCCCAGCTTCAGTGAGGTGGTTGTGGCTCCCCTCCATCTGCCCGTCTCTGTGCCCACTCTCCCTGCCTTTTCCCTGGCCACCTGCACTGCCCCACACTCCCCCAGGCATGATCGTGATGCCCAGCTGACTTTCTGGGACATGAAGTAAGTCAGCCAGTTAGATGGATCTGGATTTTTTTTTTTTTTTCCCTTTTCCGGCTGTTCATTTCATCTACTTACCCAGGTGGATCAAGTGGCTTTTCCTGGGACCTGCCTGGCGCTTTGAGACTCTCTTCTCATCAGCCCTCTGGCACCCAGCCTCGGGAAGGGGAAGGGAGGGTGGGCATAGTGGTCCAGCCAAGAGCTGAGAATTGGGAGCAGCGTTAAAGCTGAGGCTGTGGACGTTGGTGTTTTGGTTTTGGTTTTTTAACCGGGCAATATTGTGTTCAGTTCAAGCTGTGAAGAAAAATATATATCAATGTTTTCCAATAAAATACAGTGACTACCTGATCGGCTCTGGTCTTCTCGTCTCAGTTTCTGGGCCTGCCCCTTGCACAGGCCCCGCTGTCCTGGCCTGGAAGCACCTTTCCTCCATGCTCGTTCCCAAGACGCGGTGGCCTCGTCACCGCAGCCAGGTGGGGACCTCTGAGCCGGAGTTCAGATCCCACCCAGCCAGACCGCACACTTGTTGAGGGCAGCCTGTCAGCTTTGAGTGCTCCCCGCGGGCCAGTGAGAGACCAGCTCCACCGCTGGGGCCAGCGGGGACGTCTGTCAGCCTGCGAGATGAGAACTGAGAAGTCCTTGGGATCGAGGGGGCAGGGTCAGACCTTGAGGGCCCGGGCGGGGTCGGGGCGTCTGCAGGGTGCTCTAGGGAAGAGGTGGCATTCACTGAATGAGTCAATGCCTAAGTGTGCCATGTGGTCCCGAGCTCGTGGAGTGTCAGTCAACCCTGGGAGAGGGCACAGGACTTGGGGACGTGACACCTGCGAACTATGGAAAGCTCGGTTTCCCCAGGTAAGGGGGCCGTGAAGGAGAAGGGCCCGCAGCCCAGCGGTACTGTAGAGGGAGGACGAGGCAGAGTCCCCGGGGGGCTTTCCCAAACTACACATGCCCCCCTCCCCCTACCCAGTGCGAATCCCATTCAGGGGCGCAGGGGATGAACAGCCGTCTAGCTTCCGAGCGGCTTGCACTTCACCACGGGAGCGGCAGGAGTCGGGCAGACAGTTGAGTGGAATGAACATCTTCGCCAGGCCGTGGAAGCATGGGGAACCCTGGCAGGGCCCAACCTCCAGCTGGCCTCGTGGCAGACCTTAGGCCTGAGCTGGGTCTTCCCTGTGCAGGCCAGTCACCAGAGCCTAGCACTGTGGGACTGGGGGGCGGGAGCAGCAAGCCATCTTCCCAGAGCCCCAGCCTGTGCCCGTTTTTCTGCCATCTGGTTGTGCCATCTGGTTGTGGTTTGGCATGGTGGGGAAATGTAAGGGATGAGAGCGGGTCTGGGCAGACCGCTGGCCCCGGCACTTGACCGCCTCCGTGGCCTCAGGCATGTGGCTGGTCCCCAGACCTCAGTGCCCTTGTCTGTCGGCTGAGCCGAGGACTGAGCTGCCCACAGCCGTGAGGCCCAGAGTGCAGCGAGTGCCCAGTGAGCATTTGCCATTTGCAGAGAGCGTCCTGCCTCAGGTGCTCCTGGAAGCTCTATGATCTCATCGAACCCTCCAAGCAGCCATGGGGGCCGAATGCCGTCGGTCTCCATTTTGCAGCCCAGGGAACCGAGGCCCAGAGAAGCGAAGAGACGGCTCAAGGTTAAGGCAGAAGCGGCAGGGGTGGGATTCGAACCTATCTGACCCCAGGGAGTCCGTGCTCGGCTGCCCAGTTTTAGATAATAGCCATTTTTTTTTTTTTTAAATGTGATTTCAGGCAGGCCACAGACAGAGCCAGTTAGAAGGCTAGGCTGAGGCCGGAGTTACAGCGGTGGGGTCTGAGGTGGGAGCCGCCCTCCCAGCACCCAGGAAACCTGGAGAAAGTCTGGCCTCATAGTCGAGGGGAAGACAGGCTTCGGTGACCCAGGCCCCGTGCGATCACTCACTGCGGTGAATCTGCACTCGCCTAAGCCTTGGGCCGCTTCCACCACCTCCTACCTGATAAGCTCAGAGCAGTGACTTCACTTCTCTGGGCCTCAGTTTACTAGTCTGCAAAATGGAGAATAAGTCTATAAAAAGAGGATCCTAAAAATATCCACCCCGGAGGTTTACGCTTTCGAAACATCATCTCATTTTAATTCTCAGGCCAGACTGAGTGCTAATAAAACTCACCCATTTGTGGGGGGCGTATAGGCACGAGAGAAGTTATTGTAGAGATCCAGCAGTACAGGAATGGAGGCCTGGGCAGGGAGAGCCTCTAGCACCCGCTTCCTGGAGGTGGCTGAGCTGGGTCTCAGGAGCCCAGATTATTCTGACCCCAGCGCCCAGGCTGTTCCCCACCGCCTCCCAGGGCCCTTGTGTCTCTCGCCTCTCACCATTTTCCCCCTTGGGCCCTGTGTTTTGAAAGACAAGCTGCATCATTAAACAATCATGACTTTCCTCTCCCGTTCTTTATTAATCAAAGACAGATAGCTGGCACTCAGAGCTTCTAATGAACCCGGAGCAGGCCCTGAGGAGAGCTGACTCCAGCCCAAAGCGCATGTCATTCCTAGTGTGACCAGAAGGTGGGGCAATGACTACAGAGGTCCGGGTGAGCGGCAAGTCCCAGGGACCAGCCGTGTATGAGTCCGCCCCTAAGTCCCATCTGTGGGCCTGGGCTGGAGTTAGGAAGACAGAAGTGCACAAAGAAATGAAGTCAGGATGTGGTTCCATAGTGGAACAGTTAGCACGTCTGCTTTACACGCAGAAGGTCCTGGGTTCATGCCCCAGTGGAGCCACAGTCCATGGTCTGCAGCCATGCCACCCTGAACAAGCCCCATGTCTGATCTCGGAAGCTAACCAGGGTCGGGCCTGGTTAGTACTTGGATGGGAGACCACCTAGGAAGATCAGGTGCTATAGGCATAAATAATAATAATAATAATAATAAAGAAATTAAAGATGAATAAAGTCTCCTGGAGGGAGACAGACCCATTCCTAGCATGTCACCTCTTGACCGCCAGCCCAGAGCGGGGCAGGCGCCTCCTACGTGTTCTCACAGGCCTTTTCACTGTGCTGTCTCCGTATGTATCGCAGCCTGCACGTTTGTATATGTGATGCTTATTGTAATACATGTTTCTGTTTTTATTAAGTTGACACCCTACTGGATCATGAGTGACAGAAGGCCAAGGCAGCGTCAGTCATTGCTGTATCTCCAATGGGCACACAGCAGCCTCGGGCCTCGAGCAGGCTCAAGGGAATTTGTTGAATCAATAAATGAAAGAGAGGCTAAAGAAGGAAGGCGTTAGAGACCAGAGTCAGAACTGTGACCACTACAGAAACCTTCCTCTTTACTTGGCTCACTTTCTTCCAGGCCTCAGGTCTTGGCTCAGCCATCCCCTCCTCCAAGAAGCCCTCCCTGATGTCTCCCTGGGATACACTTCCCCAGCCCCCAGCCCCGGCCGCTTGACTGGGAGCCCCAGATGGGCAGGGCCAGGGCCGTCTCTGTCACTGCTATGTCCCAGCATCACAGGGATGAGACCCGCCATTTGATCGGCCCTCAATAAGAGCCTGCCGAGTGAACAAACAAATGTCTGTACGAGGCAGGCTGCAGTGAGTGCCACTATGGAGCCCAAAAAGTGCCAGGCATGCCTGAGAAAGGAGTGATTAAGTCGAAGAGGAGGGGGAGGGAAGGGGGAGGAGTGGGGGGAGGAGGAGGAGGAGGAGTTTGAGCAGGACCTCGTGGGCCCTGGCACTTTTGATGGATGGAGAAGGGGTAACACTGTTCCAGGAAGCATGAGCTCAAAAAGCAGAGGTGGAGACCCGAAAGGTCATGGGTTCTTTGGGGAAACCTTGGCTGTGTGCTGCGGCTGAGCGGAGCCCGTGGGAGTTGGCCCTTGGCCTCTAAGCCGTGGGAGCCCTCGGAGCTCTGCAGGCAGGGGAGTGGCTGCTTAGACAGGACCTTCCGCTAGGGCCTTGGCAGCTAGCTCAGGGGACACATGGGTGGAGCGGGTGCATGGGCAGTCGGGGCTTGGGACCCCAGCAAGGAGACGAGTTCCCAGATCATCCCCGAGGGGCTGCGGAGTGGACAGGGTGGGAGTCGTTTGAGGCCCCCCGACCTGGCAGACGATGTAGACTGTAGACGTCCAGGCCAGAGGCGATGGGGTCTGAGAGGAACAGCAGGATGCAGAGGAGGGGCCGGATTCCTGCGACGTTAGTTCCGCGCGTTCAGAGCCGGCGGAAAATCAGCTTCCACACTTCATCTGCAAAACGGGGCCTGGTGCTGTGGGTTCCAATGCCCAGCCAGCCCAGCTCTGGCAATTAGCGAGCCCGGAGAGGCCGGATGGACAGAACTGACCCACTTCTGGAAGCGGCACAAAGAGAGGTGGCGAGTGTCCCCTGGGGGTCATGCCCACTCCCTCAGCACCCGCCCCTCCACCCCACTCCACCGCCCTCCGGGGGTCCCTTCGAGCGGGTTCCCACTGAGCCCAGGCCACATTCGGTGACAAATGCTGGACCCCACCAGAGATTTCTTCCCCTGTTTTCTGGTTTTTATATGAGTCAACTTTATTATTAAATTCAACCGATATAATACTACTTTGTCAAGACCGCTATAAAAGTTTCTATATACTCTTGATTTTTTTTTTCAGTATCACATGTTTTTTTGTTTTGTTTTGTTTTTTATTGTGGTAAAATACCCATAACAAAATTTATCATTTTAACCATTTTAAAATGTCCAATTCAGAGACATTTGGTACATTCACGATGTTATATAACCATCACTATCTAGCCCCCCAATGGGAAACCCCGAATCCATTGGGCAGTCGTCTTGACCTATTTTTTTCAACTCTCCCAGACACCCCTTGTTCTTCTTCGATGTCATTTGAAACACAGTAACTGGGGGGCGGGGGGGGGGAAGTCCAAGAACGATGGAGCAAAGCACTGCTTTGTCGTCAAGCCGCGTTTGCCCAGACAGCCAAGACAACAATAGCAACAACCAACGCGGTGGCAATAACGGTACCGTTTGCTGTAGCCTCTACTCCCAGGCCCTGTGCTAACCGGCTTCCCAAGGCGAATCATGACATCTCAGCACAACCCTGCAAGCTAAGCGCTAGGTTACGACGGCCCTTCTCCACAGAAGGAAGCCAGGGTACAGAGAGGCAGTCGCCAGCCCAACGAGTGAGCTGGGCTCCAGAGAGGGACCAGCTCCACCTGCAGGCTGTGCTTTCCTGGGGCTGGTGATTGCCCTCTCTGGGCTCCCCCAGATTCCGGCCTCTGCAGATAAGCAGTAAGAGCAGGCTGTGGGGAGAGGACCCGTCTCCATGGTGGAGGGTTCGCGGACGTTAGCTGCTGTAGCAGGCTCTCTGGCCATGTTCTGCTACCCTTCCCCAGGTATGGAGTTATTCATTGAACCCAGGAGCAAGTGAAAAAGAGAAACCGGGGCTGGCGGGGGTGGGGATGCTTTCTCATTCGCCTTCCCACAACCCAAAGCGAACACCCCAGAACGCCCTTGATTCTGGGCCTCTCTGATGGCAAAGGAGGGCAAGTGGGGGAGGGGCGGAAGGCTGGAAATCACCCAGCAGAGTCCAGGGTGGGGCAGAGACTGGTCTGTGTCCCCAGCACCGGGCAGAGTCAGCACACACTATTTGTTGAATGAATGAATGAATGGATGAATGAATGAAATTTTTGTGAGGGCTCCAAGGATACATAAGGTGAGGTCCGGCTCTGTTGGGAGCAGCTATTTATTCAGGGACAGGCACAGGACTTAGGTTTGGCTTCTTGGGTCACCCCTGGGGTTCGCAGGGTTTGTGCCCCCCACACACACACCAGTATTCCCCCAGTCTGCCTCTTACAACTACCAAGCCACGCCAACCTTCCTAGACACATGCCCAGCGATGTCACCGCAACGTAGCATCTCCCCCTCTTCCTGCCTCTCCCGGGGAGGCCGGGGCTCCCCAAGTTTGATGAGGAGTTGGAAGCAAGGGGAGGCAGAAAGGCCCTGGCTCTTGGAGCGGCCTGGGAGACGGCAGGACCATCCCCTGGGGATTTTCGGGGGGCAGTTGGGACACCCTGAACAGATGAGGATCGGTGGGGGAACGCCAACCCCAGCAGACCTGAGTGCACAGGAGCTGCGAGAAACTTTTCCGCCTTCTAAATATTTAGACAGTGAGATGGATGGCCATCGCGAGGGCCGGAGCAGGCCGGCCAGGCCACTGGTTATTTTGAGAAAACTGTTCCTCTCGTGCTCCAGGATAAACGTTCCCTCTTGCCCTCCCTCTCGTCCCAGAGCCTGTTGTGGCAACCCCCGAGGAGGAGAAATAGCAGCTGATCATCCCCTGCGGTCAGGGGGGTGGGGTCAAGGTTCTGGCAGGTCAGGGCTCCAGCATTCACCTCTCTGCTTGTCCACCTGCAGCCACTGGCCATGGCCGTGACAGTCCAGGTCCTGCTTCCGGAAGACAGGGCAGCCGGAGATGTCAGCAGAGGGAGCAGGCTGCCGCGGACCCCACTTTGGACGTCGTTTCCACGGTGCTGCTGCCAGCTCTCTGTGCCACAGGCAGGGGGGCCCCCTGCGCCTCGCCCCAGGCTGACAAAGGCACCCAGTTCCCCTCCTTCCCCCCGAGAGCGGCAGGGGCCCTTGAGTCCTTCCTCTCTGAGGCAGGCTGGCTCAGGGGTGTTTGCGAGTGGCCACGGGCAGGCCCGGGGCAGAGGCAACAGCAGAACCAGAGCTTGAGGCGCTGGAAGACAGCCTTGCGGAAAAGGATGAAGACCCAGGGGTCCAGGATGGGGTTGAAGGCGTTGAAACGGAAGGCTAGGAGGTCCCCCATCTCACTGCTGTCAGGGGTGATGGCCTGAGTGAAGCCGCGGATCTGAGGGCACAGCGAGGGTGTCAAAAAGCACCCCAACTCCGCCCTCGCTCCCCTCCACCCACTTGCTCACTGCACACATAAGGGTGGGGTGGCCTGGCAGAAAAGGAAGGAAATAAGACGAAAACTAAGAAATATATGCACCCGGAGATCAGACAGATAGAAAGCTCCAGGAAATAGCCAGCAGAGGCCTAGAGGGAGAGATGGGTGGGTCACGGGGCTGTGCCTGAGTGCATCTGTCCACAGCTTCCAGTCCCTGAGTCATCGTAACCCCCTAAGGTTTTGACAGCCCTCCAATCCAGCCCAGTCTTGCATTTTACAGAAAGAGAAACCGAGGCCCAGCGTGCAGGTGGAATGACCGGGTACCAGAGGGCCAGGGTCTGCCCTGCTTCAATCCCGGGCTCCTGCAGGAGACGGGGGAGGCGAGGAGAGTCCCCAGGCAGACAGAGGATGAGGCTGGGGGTGGGGAACTTGGCAGAAATGGGGGGGTGCTGTGGGACTGAAATTAAAGGAGCCCCGTGTCCAGACTTGACTCTGTGCGATCGTGGGCAAGAGACACTGCCCCTCATCTGTAAAAATGGTGACGAGACAGGCATTTCTGTCTTGTTTCTTGGTAAATGCTTAGGGAATAGGTACATGGGTCATTTTGAAGATCTCTGGAAAGGGGTTTGCAAACCACTGAGCACAGGGGAAAACAGAGCCAGTGCTGGATGATTAGCGGATCTTATTCTCATTAAGGGGTAAGGGAAGGTGGAGCATGCATTTGAGTGGGGGGCCGGGCTGGAGATGTGGGGGGCTACCCAAGGGGTCAGGAGGAGTCAAAAGGGACAGAAGCAACTGGGGAGAGATGCCTCCGAAAAGTCGGGGGTTGTTTGACAGAGGCCAAAGCCTCTGACCTCTGTAAGTCTCAGATTCCCCATCCACGAAATGGACACAAACCCGTGGTGGACAGGGCTGGGCGCCGCCCTCCCCCCACCGCCCGCCCCAGCTGCAGACCGGACTCACCGTGAGAGGCAGGGAGCACACAGCCATGATGACCGTCATGAGAGCCAGCAGAATCAGGTGGTCAACCTCCCCCTCGCCCCTCCGGGGGCCCGGGACCAGCGAGCCCTGCTGTCGCCTCTGCTGGCGGTACATGCGGCAGAGGCTGAGGGTGACGGAGCCGTTGCAGAGGATGATGGCGGCCACCAGCAGGGCCACGAGGCTGGCGTAAGCCAGGGAGAAGGCGCAGCCCCCCAGCTCGGCGGAGCGCAGGCGGATGAAGCACCAGCTGCCGGGGCAATACTGCTGGTGCTGGCCCAGGCCCAGCAGGGGCAAGGAGCAGAAGAGGGTGCAGAAGGCGTAGACCGCGGGCAGCGCCAGGCGCGCGCAGCGCGGCGCGTCCAGCTGAGCGTAGAGATACGGGTGGCTGAGCGCCAGGCAGCGCTCCACGGCCATGGCGAAGAGGATGAGCGTGGAGGCCAGGCCGAAGAAGGTCATGGCGAACGCGAAGGCGTCGCACAGCACCGGGCGGCCCCGGGCCAGGCCCAGCAGTGAGCTGTTGCGGGCGTAGGCCACGAACACGGCTGGGCTCAGAAAACAAGTGCCCAGCAGGTCCGTGACCGCCAACCCAGTGACCAGCACCGCGAAGGCGGATGGGCGTGACCGCCGCCGAGCGCCCAGGATGCCCAGCGCCAGCCCGTTGCCCACGACCCCGGCCACAAACATCAGGGTGCTCGTGGCCGGGCCCACCGAGTCCCGCACGTAGGTGAGGTTCCTGCAGGAGTCAGCCATCCCGGCCCGGCCTGCGGCCTGGACTGGAGGGGCCCACGGGCAGCAGGTGGGGGGACAGGGACCGGGGCTGCCCCTGCGGCCACTCAGACGCCCACCTCGGGCCACATGGCCCTCACTGCAGCCGGGGTCTCCCAGGCCACCCGACTTCTCCCTGTGTGTCCAGCGTCTGTCTATGCTTCCTTCCTTCTGTCTTGTCTCTCTCTCTCTCTCTCTCTCTTTCTCTCCCCTTTCTCTCAGATCTTTTCTTGTCCCTGAAAGAAACCTTGTCCTCCTTGTCCTCCCTCTGCCTTGTTCACTCCCTCCCCCCCTTCTGTTTCTGTTTCCTCCTACCTGTCTCTGCATTGTGCCTCTATCACTGGAGGCGCCTTAGACCTCCTCAGAGCAAGGGTTCTCCTCACCGCACCTCTGCCTCCTCCTCAGCCCTCATGATCCCCGCACTCCGGTGTTCGTTTCTCCCGTGAGGTCTCCCGTGTGAAGTCAGCGTCCCCTCCTTCCTCCCTCCTTCCTCTCTTTGCTTTGTCTCGCCCGCTCGCTCTCGTTGCCCGGGCTTTTCATTTTCGCTCAGTTTCTCTCTGCCCGCCTTCGTTTTCCTCCCCTGCCTTCTCCTCCGGAGGCCCCCTCCGCTCCGCGTGCGCCTTCCCTGGCGCTCTCCCTCCATCCCCCTGCCCGGGGCATCCGTCTTCCGCCTCTGGCTCGCCTCCCGGTGTCCTCTCATGGTCTCCATCACTGAGCCACCTGCCACCTCCTCACGCAGAGGTCTCTGCCCTTCTCCCTGCCCCGGCATCTCCCAGCAGCCCCCACCCTCGGGTGGGGATCACTGACTCATCTCAGTTAAAGTTTGGAGCTCACCAGTGGGGCCGGGCCGGGACCTGAGGGGACAGCTGGCCAGACCTAAAGGCTGTCTGGGGGTGGCCTCTGCGATCTATTCTGGGCTCTGGGCTCTGGGCCCCAGGGTTAGGACACTGCCCAGGGATTGAGAAATGACCATGAAACCCCTCCCTCCCCCATGCGGTGTTTTCCAGGCATTGGGAAGTTTCTGTCCCCTGGAACGATTCATTCCTTCCAGAAGGCTGGGGAAGGAGGCTCCGGGCCAGTCCCTGGAGCCTGCCCTGAGGGCCCCCGTCCCAGGCTCGGAGGCAGAGCCCTGGGAAGTGGAGATGGCCCTCCCGCCCTCTTGCTTCTCACACCAGCACTCCCAGGCCCCAGGCCAAGCTCTGGCGACCTTGACCTCCAGGAATAATATTTTAGCCACAGACAGCCGTCCAGGCCTCCAACATCGCCATCACATTGCTCTCTCTCACCCCTCCCCAAATGCACCACAGCTGCCGCTGCCCTGGGCCAGTGTGGTAGGCCTGTGTGTCCCAGCTGCCAGCATGGCTGTCCCCAGGCCCATTCCCACCGAGCCCAGGGTTCCCATGCAGACTTCCTGCCCACAAGGCCAGATGGGACCTCAGAGACCCTCTCAGACACCCCTATTTTGGGGGGAGGCAGTGTAAGTGTAGAGATTACAAATTTGGGATCTCACTCCATTTGACTTGAGTTTCTGTCCCAATTCAACCACTGCTGTGGGATAGTCCCAGGTGAGGATGGGAAGATGGGATACCTCAGTTTCCTCATCTGTACAAGGGGGGAACAGGCTTCATGGGCCTGGTGGCCGACCATGGCCAGTGGCCCACCCCGGAGTCCAGTGGCCCAGAGATCGTGGCCAGTGGCCCACCCCAGAGTCCTCCGTAACAAGGAGAGAGCCTGTGCAGATGAACCATATCCAGGGCCAGGAGCGAGGCTCCTGACCCCAAGGGCTGGACCCCGGGGAGCTGCAGACTTCCCCTCTCTGTCCCCATGACCACAGCCCCCAGCCACGCCCTCACTCCAGTCTCCCTATCGCCAGCCCCAGCCGGCATCCTCAGCTTCTGGCAGGACGGATACCCCGACTCCAGCCACACCAGGGGCTCCAAGAGTGACCACACCGCCCTGCTCTGGGGGTGCCCATGGGTGTGGGTCTCGGGCCTCCCCACCATGTGGACCCCTGGTCGCCAGGCAGACTGGAGGGAACTCAGGAAGTTATATGATATTAATGAAGGGTGACGCCTGGCAGGCTTGCATCCTGTCTCTGCATCTGGGGACTCAGGGCGGGTGGGGGGAGCGCTGGTTCCCGGAGCCTCCCTCCCACTGGCTTCCTGTCCGCACCAGGGACGTCTGAGCGTTTAGAAAGTCTGCTCTGCTCCCATGCACATGGGACCTCGGACAAGCCCCCCACCCTCCGGACCTCAGTCTCTCCACCTGTGCCGCAGGGAGCCGGGAGCCCTCACTCCCGGGTGGCATCGGTACTGTGCTTGGGGAGCAGGTGGGGGTGGCTGTGACTGTAACTCACTCCTAATGAGAAGACTAAGGGTCCCCGGGTCCATGCCAGGGCTGGACGCATCTCCGCCCACCTCCTGGGGACCCACAGCTGCCTGCTCAGCTGTCGCCCCAGCCAGGCCCACGGCACGTGTCAGTAAGGGTTCCTTGGTGCCTTGGCGCAAACGGTCACCCCTCTAGGCAGGGAAGGGGCCATGGGAGAGCGGGGGCGGGGGAATTGGGGAGCTGTGGGAAGGAACTGCTCAGAGTGGCTGAGTCAGCAGCCCTCCCCCATCCACCCACCGCAAGGAGCAAGACTCAGGTCTCCCCAGAGGGACCTGGGGCAGCCAGCAGATGAGAGAGGACACCCTGATGACAACTGTAAATGGACACACAGCACCAGGGAGGGGACCGAAATGGGCCCCCCAGGGGGTGTGCTAGGGACTGTGGATATGCCGATGGCACGTGTGGGCAGGCATCGTTTTCTCAGAGCCCTGTTTGTGCATCTTTTTCCTTGTCCGTGAGTGTCCGTTGTCGTGGGCTCGTGTGCTTCTTTATGGCCGTGTCTAATGTGTGTGTTTGTGTGTGGAGGGGCCGCCTGGTGCAGGGAAGACGGGTGGGTTTGGAAGTCACTGCCACCGCTCACCAGTCACTGTGTGACTCTCCTAGAAAATGACTTCCCCTATCTGAGCCTCGATGTCCTCATCAAGCTTCTGGGCCCAGCTTGCCCTGGTCAGGGTGATATATGACAATCGGAGATGGAATCCACCCTCGCTGCCTCTAGGAAGGTGGTGTTATTATTCACTTAACAAGCCCTAACCCACTCTCTGTGTGCCAGGGGGCTAGGGATGCAGAGGGCACCATCCGATAGGGGCACGTTCCCAAATGGCAAGCGACAAGTGATGGCAGGAGGGCGTTGGAGCCGGAGCCTGGCAGAGGCCCTGGGCTGTGTCATTCCACAGCCAGCTGCAGCCCCGGCCAGGCCCACACCCAGGGCTCCCATCTAGATGTGCTTCTGGGCCCAGCTTGCCCTGGGCCCGGCTCGGCTCCTTGATTTCTGTCCTCTTCCTGACCCTGCCCTAGGGAGAGGCCGCCCCCACCTTGTACCACACACACACACACACACACACACCTTTTACCACTAGCTGCTGCTCACTTGGTGAGCCTGCTCGCCCACCGGTGCCCTTTCTCATTGTTGTGGATCTATCCTGCCCTGTCCCTCCCCCGCAGATAGAAAGATAGAAGCATCTACTGCCAGAGGCCACTCTCTCAGCCCATCACCGTTTTCTCCACCCCAAACAGGTCCTTGCCAACCTATCTGCTCTCACTCCTGCTCCAGGGGGCTCTACTCTGTCGTCCCAGCCCTGCCCCTTCCCTGGGAGACCCCCTCCTTTCTGTCCTTCAGGCCCTCCCCTCTCTGTGCCTGTTTGCCACGTCTATAAAATGAGGAGGAACAGAGTCCCTTTGAGAGCTATCAGAGAGTTAAGTGAGCTGGGGCACATGAAACAGGACTCCCAATAAGTGATGGCCACAAATGTGCCTCGTCTGGCTCTGGGCCACCCCTCCCTGACCCCCTCAGCCCTGCCGGAAGGAGCGGGTCGCAAAAGCCCTCAGGGTTTGGAGTGAAGTGGTAGGGGACTGCCTAGAGCAAGCACTTCCCCAGGTGTTTACCTCTCTGACCTTTGACCAGGCAATGACCCCACAGCTGACCTCACAGCAGGAGCAGCGGGGCAGGAAAGAGCAGCTGGCGAACGGAAGCTGGTGTTACAGTGTCATCATACCACTAACAAAATTATCTGGATTTGCACGCATGAAAGCTAATCACCAGGGACCTGCCCTGTCCCTTCTCACTTCTCCTCCCTCCCTCCCAGCCTCGGTGACCAGCGTCTGGGTCCAGCTCCCTTCCCTTCTCCCCCTCCTGCTCCAGGCAGACATGTCCTCCCTTCCCTAGGCCAGGTCGGCCAGCCCCACTTGCTTCCTCTCCGCTTCTGTTCCCCAAGACCAGGAATTCGAAAGAGGAAGCTCAAAGATCCCGAGGCTGAGAGGGTTAAGTCCCAACAGTCTGGGCACAAAAATTCTTTACACTGATGCAGCTCCGGACAAGGGGGCGGGACCCCAGAATCTTGGCCCCACAGGTTTGAAAGACTCCAGAATTCCAGCCCTCTGAGTCCTGGAGTTCCAGATTCCATTACATTTCAGGTTCTGAGATGCGAGGATGTTGAATCTGACAAATTCCAGAATCCTTCTGGCAACTCCCCTCCCAGCATCTCTCTCCGCACCCCAACCCCAGCTCATCTTTGGCTCTCTCTGTCCCCTATCTCCCCTGGGGCTCCCACAGACATGATGCAACCCTGCCGAGCCGCAAGCTGAGAGGTGGGGGGCAGGAGGGAGATGTAATTACAGCGGCTCCTGTCTCCTGTCTCAATTCGACAGGAAGCTCAGAGTCGGGGCCCAGGGGACCCTAATCTGATGCGAATAATGGAGCACTTGCCAGACTCACGCATGGCCCACTGAGCCTTCTCCACCTAGACCCAAGGGCCAGCCCCCCTCCTCCAGTCAGCCACAAACTGGGGAGCAGGGGTGTTACTCTCCGGAGAAGAGGAGGTCGGGGTGAGGGGCAAGGAGGGGGTCGCGAACCCAGTGGCCCTCAAGCCAACAAGGTAAAATAACAAACAGCTTACCCAGTTCTCATTTCTTCGTCAACAGACTTTTCAAAGACATTTCACCTTTCTCTTCATTTGCTTGTCAGAAGCCCCTGACATAGGCGCCATGACAGATAGCGACTGAACCTTGGCCTCCTCAACTGGGAGACCATAGGGCAGGGTGGGGACTTTAACAAGCTGGAAAGTCCCCATCCCATCTCATAGCCTGTGGTCACCCCGTAGGGTTGTGTAGGTCTGAGGTTGCCAGACTTGTCAGTTCCAGAGAAGATGGAAATATTGACTTTTATGTGAAGTACTCTATTTTTCGATTTGGCAACCAAGTGAAGAACATTTTTAAACATTATGTAGGCCAAAAGTAGAGAGCACAAAATTACATAACTCTAGGCTATATATGTCCTGCGGGCCACCAATGCGTGAAGTGGGAAACACAGGACAGGAACCAGAGCTGTCACAGTCACCCCTGCATCCCCAGAACAAAGAAAATCGTTGTCGCAGTAAGGAACGTTCATGTCAGTTGGTCTCCTCTCCCTCTAGCCACACTGCTCTCTTCTCGGGATCCCACGTTTTATTACCACCACGTCCCAGCCCAGATGTCTCCTCCTCCAGGAAGCCCTCCCTGATCCCCAAGCTGAGTCTGGGGACATGTCTGTCTCTCCCGCTGGATTCTGAGCCCCAGGAGGGCGGGGCCAGGGCCATCTCGGACACAGCCATGTCCCCAGCTTCAACCAGCTCAGGGCGGGTACACAGCTTGGAAGAATGAATGAACGAATGAACAGAGTTCTGTGCTTAAGGACAGAGGTAGGCTTGTGGCAGGGCGCAGCCAGATGTGGAAAAAAAAAGAGCGGAGTCATTTAGGGATGAGGTGGGAGGGGCACAGGAGCTCCCAGGAACCTCCAGCCCAGGAAGGAGGAGGGGAGAGAGGCCAGCGGAGGGGTTCAGGGGGCGCTAGGATCCACAGTCTTCAACTCATTATCTCCTAGCTGTGTGACTTTGAGTAAGGGACCTCTGGCTCCCTTTCTTCGTCTGTAAAACGGATACCATACAAGTAGCTAGCTGCCTCCGGGGCTGTTGGGACGAGTAAATAAATTCAGGATCCCAGAGCTCTCGGCGCAGGCTCCTTTCCTCCGATACACCCTCCGCGTCCACAAACCCCGCATATCCTCACCCCACGCCCACACGCTACACACACTCAGGCGGGTGCGAAGAGACGCGGTGGACCCCAGCTCCGCGCGTGCCTCAGTTTCCCCGAAAATGCAGGCGCCGCCACAATCAGCACGTTTATTGGATTCATACTTTGGCAGGGGAGGGTAGGCTGTCAGGAAGGCTCAGAGCAGGACGCAGAAGAGGCGCTTGTCGCGGAAGGGGTTCTCTGCGGCCGGTACCGGCGTCACCAGCGGGTCGTCTTTGGCGTGCGTCTCGCAGAAGGCCAGGAGCTCCGCGGCCGCCTGCGACACCTGCGGGCGCGGGGCGAAGGTCCACGCCCCGCCCCGCCCCGCCCCAGGCCCCGCCCACGGCGCGACCCGGCCCCAGACCCCGCCCATCCGAGACCACGCCCCTCCCGTTGTCCCGCCCCTCCCCGGGCCTCTCCCCACGGTCCAGCCCGGGTCGGAAGGGGCTCTTCCCCGCAGGCTCCCGGCCCCACTGCCAACCACGCCCGGTTCAGACCCGGTCCGGAGTCCCCGCCTTCCTCCCACCCCGACCCGGCACCTTCATGCGATCGATGTTCACTTCCAGCTTTAGCTGTTCCACCGTCTTGCGGGCTTCGGCGATCTTGGCCATGTTGTTGGACATGGCTGCGGCAGGGAATGGGTTAAAAGCCGGGCGGGAGCGGAGCCTGAGGAGGTGTGCTAGGGGCAACTCTCGGTCCCCAGGTGAGCGTGGCGGTGGCGTGGGACCTGGCGACCGGGTACGAGTGGAAAGGCGCACGATTGGGGGTGCCCAGAGGCAGGGGGAGGGAGGCACAGATGAAACGGGAGAAGAGGAGCAAGAGGAAGGATGGAGGGGTGCACAGATGGGGTACCTAGTGGCAGGTGGAGGGAGGGACAGAGAGGGGCGAGGAAGGCAGGAAGGAAGCACAGATGCAAGGCTGAGAGGCAGGTGCAGGGAGGGACAGAAGGACAGGGCCACAGGTGCTGGAGCAGGATCCAGGTGTCCTCAGCCGCCAGGGACAGAGCATGAGCCAGGAGGGGGGCCTTCCCCAGGCCAATTAGCGGCGGCTCCAGGGAGAACAAGGAATTAAGATCGCGGCGGGAGAACTGAGAGAACCTCAAGACTATATGTGTAACTGCACCACTTCAAGCTCCCAGCCCAGCCACCTCAAAGGCTCCTCAGCCAGCAGCAGAGAATTCAAGGTGAGGTACGACTGACAGACAGAACAGAGGACAAAGGACAATAGACAGCCGAGGAGAACTGAAACTGGAGGCCTCTAAAAAACTGAGAGAAAGAGAACAGAAGGAACAAAGAGGAAATTAAACGAACAGAGAACAGGGTGAGACAAAAGGGAGCAAATCTGACAGAAGGGAAATGAATTACAAGAAACATAGCAAGAGGCGATTCAAAGGAGAACAGGAGAAGTCAAGGAGGATGTCAGTAATGCAGACCTTGAAGACAAGGAAGAGCCCATAAGCAGTACAGAAAAGCAGGAGAAACCCTGAAGGGAGGAGAAGGGATAAAAGCAAAACAGCAAGGAGGGCAAGCAGAGGACAAAGGGGAGCTGCAGAGGAGAACAGAGCTCATGGAGAAAGTATAACGTCATTATTCTCACACATTCATTCGATGGATAGATCAACTAGAATCGAACAGAGGGTGGAATTAGAGACCCAGACTGAAACTCCATTGTTACCAGAGCTTCTGAAACCTGGGAGGTAAATATGAAACAAACGACAACCTCGTCTGGTTTGACCCTGAGGACCGCCATATCATATCCCTGCCGCCGCACGCACCATCCACCCTTAGCAAACATGGCCGGTCCGCCGTCTGGGTCCTATCTCTGTCACCTGTCCTCTCGGGATGTTTTGGGTGTTCTCTGCCATCTCTGTAATCCTGTTCTGGGTGTCTTTTGATCTCCTCTCCAATCTTGTCTCCTCTCTCTCTCTCTCCTCTCACACACACACACACACACACACACACACTACCCACACACACTTTCATCATGCTCTCCCGCCCTGTCGTACTGGCCACCTCAGTGCCACCCCACCACAGATGACCCCTCTCAGCAAACAGACTCACACTCGCAGTCCCTCGCACAGAGATGCATTATCTCTCGCTGTGTCACACAAGTGTTGCCAGAGTCTCACAAACAACCCGTGCTCA
The DNA here is from genome assembly GCF_902729225.1 of Pteropus medius. Classification (NCBI taxonomy): domain Eukaryota; kingdom Metazoa; phylum Chordata; class Mammalia; order Chiroptera; family Pteropodidae; genus Pteropus; species Pteropus medius. The sequence continues at coordinate 144,744 of NW_024349226.1, forward strand.
ATACACAATCTCCCACGGTGCCACAGTCACGTGGTCTCTCTAAATGCCACACAGTCTCTCGCAGTCTCTCAGTGTGACACATCACCAACGACATCTCGCACAACCACAGTCAAACATACTATCTCAGGGTATTACACAGTAACAGTCATATATCCAGCAACTCCCACAGTCACACCCATTCTTGCACCACCTCTAAATGTCACACACAATCTTACACATTCCCGGACGCACAGTCACACAGAGTTCGTCCCCTCCACCAACCGTTGTGTGCAGAATCTCTGGCTGAGCCCCACGCAGTCCATATCACGCACAGCTGTTGCCCTAACACAGCAGCCTCCCGCTTTTACACACGCAAGCTCTCTCTCGTACTCTCATCTCCGAGTGCCCCGCACAGTTATACACTCTCATGCACTGTCACCATCCGGTGCCAGTCTGTCCGTCTCCCACATGACCTCACAGTTCATCAGTGTGGCTGACACATACTGACTTATACTCACATGGTCTCTCTGTCACACCCAGTCCCCCTGAGCCTCTCGCACTACCCTCTCACATCATCTGGGTGGATCACACGCATTCGGTCTCACACATCATCTGCCCATGTGACACACGTGGCACTCATGTCTTCACCATGTTGCACACTGTCACACACAATCTCTCCCTCTCACACATGGTCTCTCGATGTCACGGTCTCCCAAATAGTGTCTCAGGCACACGGCATCACACACAGTCACCTACATGTCATCTTTCTCATGTCACATACACAGTTACAAGCTCTAGGGGTAACACACGACTTCACACAATCACACTCTGCTTGCCACACAATTCACAGGGTCACACAGCCACGCACGACCTCTGGCGTCATGCACAATCTCACAGTAGTACACACCCACACAGTCTCCTGGTGGCACACACCATCTCCCGTGTCACCCACAGACGCCCACAGTGTCTCTCTGCACTCAGCACACCTCTGAGGGTGTGCGCTCAATCCTCTGTCCTCTTCGGACAGTCCCCCTGACGGCCACACGGGGTCGCCCGCGGCCCGCCGAGCCGCCCGCCCCGCCGGCGCCAAAGCCCCAGGAGGAGGTGGAAATCGGGAGAGCAAGTCGCCCCTGCGGGCTGGCTGGGGTGCAGACATGGGACAGAGGGACCCACAAGAAGGCAAGAGAGAGAGAACTGGAGACGGACTGGGACGCCGAGAGAAGGAGAGAGAGATGCAGGGAGAGACAGAGAAACGAGAGAGACAAGGATACAGAGACACAGATTCGGAGAGATAGAGACCTCGGGATTCAAAAGAGACAGGGACGGCCAGAGGATTGCAGAGAGGGAGACCGAGACGCAGAGACATAAAGGGTCTAGGACGGGCAGAAATGTAGAGCTGGAGACGGGGACCGAGAAATACAGATACCCAGACCCAGAGGCGGGCAGAGACAGCCTGCGCCTTCCAGAGGGTGATGGCGGAGGCGGGACTCTCAGAGCTGCTTCCAGGGGGCGTGGTCTCAGGGTTCTAAGGGGGCGTGTCGATGGGTGGGGCTGAGCATTGGGGCGTGGCCTGGGTGGGGCGTGGCCCGACCACCCCTGCCGGCTGCGCGAGGGGCGGAGGCGGGAGCCCAGCAAGGAGGTGGAGGTGGGGGAAGGAGCGCCTCTACCACAGTGAGCCCATCTTAATTCAGTTTTTACGGCCTGGCCCGGAACGCGAGATCTGCGGGGAGGGGACACCGGCCCAGGTCCGTGGTGTAGCGATTTGATGGGGGGTGTGGGACCCTGGCTCCCCTCCTCCCCTACTCTGCCGGAGCAACGGGGCCAGCTGGGGGAGGGGAACCAGGCTCACATCTGGAAAGCATCAGGCGCGCCGGACGTTCCAGGGCCCCGGGCCCCGCTGCGGAAGGGGGGAGGGGAGCTAGGACGCCCTCGTTTCCCCCACTTAGCGGGGTCCGCCGGCGCCGGGGAGGGGCCTGGGCGTGCGCCCAGCCTGGGCGCCTCCCGCAGCTGGTTTCCATCAGCAATTCTGGCCCGGGCAGCCCCCAAGGAGGAAACCCAGCTCAGAGCTGGGATAGACAGGTTGACGACCCAATCTCCCGTCCCCTTCCGGGACGGCGGCTAGAGGCTGGGGGGCGGGGGAGACAGACAGACGGACCCTGCCTGAACCGAGCCGCGACCTCAGCCCTCTTTCCACCCTACGGCATGACCTGGGTTTCCAGGTGTGCAGCCCTGCCATGTGCCGCATAGGAGTCGCCCTGCCTCGTGACAGCCCACTTACTAGTCGATGTGGTGTTATTGCCCCCATTTCTTGCAGGGGAAAACCGAGACCCTGGATTCGGGTTCAATTATGTCTTTCACTATTCAAGAAACGTGCAGTGGACGCCAACAGTAGTTCTAAGGCCAAAATACCGAATCGCCTACTGTGTGTTCCCACCAGGCTGTCTGGTGGGACTCTCAAACTCAGCCGTCCAAAGCTGAGCTCCAGATCCACCCGCCAAGCCCACTCCTACCGTAGTCTTATCCATCTCAGTTGATAATAAAACCTGGAGAATCATCCTTGACGTCCCTTCCTCCCTCCCTCGCACTCCACAAATATCTAGCAACAAATCCCATTAGCTCCGTGGTCAAAGTCTTTACACAATCCCGTCATTTATTACCTATCTCCTCTGCGGCCCGCACTCTGGGTCCAGCCACCATAGCCTCCCGCTTGGAGTAGTACAGTCACGCCTCACTGGGTCCCCAGCTTCTGCCTCTGTCTCCCTCAGCCTGATCCCCACAGGGCAGCCAGAGGGACCCTGTTTGAACTGAAGTCCCCAGATAATAGCAAGTGTTAGTGAGGATGTGGAGAAACTGGGCCCCTCAGACACTGCTGGTGGGAATGCAAAACGCTGCAGCTACTCTGGAAAACAGTCTAGCAGTTCCCCAGAAGGTCACCACCTTACAGTGTCACCACCGGACCCAGCAATTCCACTCCTAGGTCTGTCCCTAGGAGAAATGAAAACATACATCCACGCAAAAACTTGTTCATCGCAGTATTTTTCCTAATAGTCCCAAAGTGGAAACAACCCAAATGTCTATCAACTGATGAATGGAGAAACTAAATGTGATATATCCAGACAGTGGAATATCAGGTGTCAATCAGAAGAAATGAAGGACGGACACAAACTATAACATGTAAACTCTGAAAACATGCTAAGAAGACAGACACAAAAGTTCAGATATTGCATGATTCCAGTTATATGGACTGTCCAGAAGGGGCAAATCTATAAAGTCAAATATGGATTCGTGGTTGCCAGGGGCTGGGGAAATTGGAGGATGACAGCTAAGGGTGCAGAGTTTCTATCTAGGGTGACTCTACTAAAAACCATTGATGAAAGAAATTGAAGAAACACAGATAAATGGAAAAATATTCCGTGTTCACGGATTGAAAGAATTAACATTTTTTAAATGTCCATACTACCCAAAGCAATCTGCATTTTCAAAGCAAGCCCTATTAAAATTCCAATGGCATTTTTCACAGAAATAGAGAGAAAAATACTAAAATTTGTATGGAACCACAAAAGACTCCAAACAGTCAAAGCAATCTTGAGGAAAAAGAACAAAGCCGATGGTATCAGTCTCCCTGATTTCAAACTATAGCACAAAGTTATAATAATCAAAACAGTATCGTATTGGCATAAAAGCAGACACATAGATCATGGAACAGAATAGAGAACCCAGAAATAAACCTGCACATATGCGATCAATTAATTTAAGTAAAAGGAGCCGAGAATATACAATGGGGAAAGGACGGTCTCTTCAATAAATTGTGTTGGGAAAATTGGACAGCCACATGCAGAAGAAAGAAACTGGACCACTGTCTTAAACATACACAAGAATGAACTCAAATTGGATTAAAAACCTGAATGTAAGACCTGAAACCATAAAACTCATGGAAAGAAATATAGGCAGTAAGCTTCTTGGCATAAGTCTTGGTGATGATTTTTTGGATTTGACACCAAAAGCCAAGGCAACAAAATCAAAAATAAACAAGTGGAACGACATCAAACTAAAAAGGTTCTGCATAACAAAGGAAACAAAAAGAAAAAGCAACCTACCCAATGGGAGAAAGGATATGCAAATCGTATATCTGGTAACAAAATACAGAAGGAACTCATATAACTCAATAGCAAAAAACAAATCTGATTTAAAAATGGGCAGAGGATCTGAATAGACATTTTTCCAAAGAAGACATACAGATGGCCAACAGGTACATGAAGAGACGCTCAACATCACTAAATCATCAGAGAAATGCGGGTCAAAACCACAAGGAGCTGTCACTTCACACCTGTTAGAATGGCTATTATCAAAAACAAGAAATAATAAGTGTTGGCGAGGGTGTGGAGAAAGGGGAACCCTTGTGCACTCTTGGTGGGAAGGTAAATTGGTACGGTCACTATGGAAAACAGCATGAAAATTTTTCAATAAATTAAAACTAGAACCACCGTATCATACAGCAATTCGGCTTCTGGGTATTGAACTGAAGAAAATTAAAACACTAACTTAAAAAGATATATGTACCCCCATGTTCATTGCAGTATTATTTACAAATGGATAAAGAAAATCTCTCTCTTTACACACACACACACGAATATTAGTCATAAAAAGGAAGGAAACCTTGCCATTTGCAACAACATGGATAGACCTTCAGGGCATTATGCAAAGTGAAATAAGTCAGAAAGAGAAAGACCATATGATCTCACTTATATGTGGAATGAAAAAAGAAAAAACCTGATTTCATAGATACAGAGAACAGATTGATGGCTGCCAGAGGTCGGGTGGTGGATGAGTGAAATAGTCAAAAGGTACAGACTTCCGGTTATAAATGTCATGGGGATGTAACGTACGGCATGACGACTATAGGTAATACTGTTACTGTATTGCATACTTGAAAATTGCTGAGAGGAAATCTTAAAAGTTTTCATCACAAGAAAATTTTTTGGAAAAAAAAAGACATTGAGCTCTAAATTTTATAAGAATGAATTTCATAGTATGTGAATTATATCTTAATAGAACTGTTAAGCCCCTCATCCTCCCTCCCCCCGCAAAAAAAAATAACTAAGTCCCTCTTGTGCTGAGAATCCTCCCATGGCTCCCAATTCCCTCAGAGTAAAAACCAAAATCCTCACCGTGGCCCACAAGGCCGCACGTGATATGGTGGTCCCTGCCTTTCTCCGCCCTCTCCTCCTTCTCTTCCCTTTGCTCACTGCCTCAGACACGCTGGACTCATGCTCTTCTGCTGACATACCAGGCACCGTTTCGACCTCAGGGCCTTTGCACTGGTTGACCCCTCAGTCTGGGATATTCTCGTCCAAGATACCCACAAGCCTCATTCCTCCTTCAGACTCCTATTCAATCAATTGTGTTTCCTCCTCAATTAGACCCCCCCTGCTCACTCTAATTACAAACTCCTCTGCTCCCCCAGCCCACCCCAATCCCTCATTCCTCTCCTCCACTTTTCCTCGTTGTCCTTATCACATTGAAAAGATTATATAATGTATTTATTGTGTCAACAGCCTCCCTCGGTTTCCATCTCTGTGACCAGTTCCTTGTCTATCCTTCTAGAAATAATCCATATGGCAAATACACTAGGTAGGGCAGTGCTTAAGAGCCTGGACTCGTAGGCAGCCTGAGCTTAAATTCTGGCTCTGCTATTTGATACCTTCAGGTAAGCTACTTAACCTCTCTGTGCTTCAGTTTCTCTAGCTGTAAAATGGGCATGAGAATAGTATCTGCCTCCCTTGAGGATGTGCGGGGTCAATGAGTGTACATACAAAGCGCTGAGAACAGAGTCTGGCATGTCATAAGTGTTCGATGAGTGTCGGCTGTTATTTTTTATGAGCAAGCCCTAGACTCTTAAAAAGGAAGGAAGGTTATCCATATTACTTTGACCATTTTGATCACTGAGTGGTCTGTGTGGCCTGAGACAAATCTCGTCCCCTTTCTGGCTTCTGTTGCTTCTTTTATGGAACGGAGATTGGGCGAATATTCCCCAGGGCCTGATGAGCAATGCCTTTCACTAGCAAACTAAAAAATAACTTTGATTTATTGGTACTCTAAAAGAAATACATGTTTATCCACACGCTCTGCCCTGTGGAAGCTCCACAGGGCAGAGACTTTTTGTCTGTTTTGTTCCTTTGCTGTGTTCCCAGTGCCCTACTGGGCACTAGAGATACAGATGAGCACAGCAGGCCTGGTCCCCGCTCTCTCTGACCTCAAAGGGAACAGAAAGGTGAACCCACCCAGGTAGACGCAAAGCAGCAACAAATACCCATTCTTCAGACTGTGAAGTCCGTGGGGGTTGGGTCCTAGTCCTGGCTCCCTCTTGCTGTGTGACCAGGGCAACTGATGGCCCCTCTCTGAGCCTCTATTTACCTTGAAATTAGTACAATTATTGGGCGTACCCAATCGAAAAACAGGCAAAGGATGTGAGCAGGACAAGAAACACAAGTGGGTCAATAAAAAAAAAAAAAGAAAGAAAGAAACGGGGAGGGAGACCTGCTCATTAAAACAACACAGTTCTCAAACTATGTTTGGGGAGGGAGTGGAAAAAGAGGCATCCCAAAATATGCTGTTGCAAAGGGCAGTCGAGGGCAGTCTTCGTGGAAGGAAGTGTGGCCGTACCGATCCAAAGCTTTTAAATGAGCAGATTCTAGTGACTAGGCAATTCCATTTCTAGGAGTGGATCCCATGCACCTTCACACATACATGCAAAGAGGTGCGTACAAGGACATTAGTGTAGTAAGATTCATAAGAACAAAGGAATTGGAGAGCTTTCAATAGGGTTAGATTATGGGACTCACCACAGTGACATCCTATGCAGCTACTGCAGTGATAGGAAAATATGGCATTTAAGTTTAGATGAAATGGACAGATTCCTAGAAGAATAGCACTTAGCGAAACCGACATAGGAATAGAAAAGCTAAATGGTACTATAACCATCAAAGAAATTCAATTCTTGATTAAAATCCTTCCCACAAAGAAATCTCCAGACGCAGATGACTTAACCAAAAAAAAAAAAAAATTGATAAACGATACATACATATAGTTCGATTTATGTATATAGTTTTATATACACAGTATAACAATAAGTATATGCATATTTAGTTATATATATTTATATAATTCCTTAGATCCATATATGTATGCAAACATACATGTATGCACATGATGTGCATCATACTGATAATGATGACTTCTGAGACAGGGGATTTGTGACTGTCCCTTTATCTACATTGTTTCCATCTTTATGAAACCATATTTCCGATCAAACGAAACTCCGTTAAAGGTCAGATTCACTGAAGTAAAATAGCCAATGGTAGGAAAATGATGCTGAGACCCACCCTGGCATCTGCCATCTGGTTCTGGACACTGCCCTATCCAAAGCAAACAGTAGTCACTCAATAAATGTTAGTCCAAAGGAAACACACTTCTCCCACTTTAACACATGAGTCCACCGCATATGTAACATTGTGCATTTATTTACAAAGAGATTAGAGAAACACAGAATCTGGCCCCCCTGTGCAACGGGGAGTCACCATTGTCATAATAAATACAGTAATTTTTTAAAAAAGAGAAAAATACTGGATTGGAACAGCTGAGGGTCATCCTGAGCCACCCCCATTCTCACTCACAGGGGGCCCATGAGATAGAAGCCGTCTTCCTTCTCCTCTCCTACCTCCCAATCCTCCATAATTGTCCAGGGATAGAGGTGAAAGAGTGTTTCTTTCCAGGTGTTATCAACTCCTACTTGACCCTCAAAACCCCAAAGTCAGGGCTCTTCCCCTTCCCAGGGCACTCTGCAGGCACCGTCTGGGTCAGACACAGAGTTTTCAGCCAGGGTGCCACGGGGATATATCTTAGGGGCCCAGGGACATGGATGGCACTTTGTGTTTGAAGGGGGCCTCATCTGGGGTGACGAGGAGGAATGAGAGGGCTCAGTGAGAGAAGTGAAGGGCATCGAACAGACGAAGTGTCTAAACTAAAATGGGGAAATTCAAACCGAATCACCCCTTCTGCATACCATAGTACGGATGAGGGAAGTGAGGCCCACAGAGAGGGCACTTGCTTGCCCAGGGGCTGGGTTAGACGGGGCTCCTCCCCCATTCCCCCCTGTGGTAAAGGGGGACGGGACTGTCTCGGAAGGGTCACGTGAGAAAGGGTCTTTGGAAGCAGAGAAAACGGTGGTCTTTGGAAGGGAGGCGTGGAAGGGTCAGTGATTGGGAGTGTGGTGGTGCAGACGCTATGAAGGGGGAGCCCAAGCAAACCCCCAAACTCACACTGTAGTCATGACCTTGAGAGAACCGGAACGGAAACGCAGTATCTTTTTCTTGAGCGCGTGGGAAGCCTTGATCTTCACAAAGACTTTGGCGGGGCCTGCGGGCGCCCCTCCACCTGCGCCAACCCCTGGCGCGGAGGCCGCGGTGGCTGCCACCAGCTGCTGCGGCCACACGAGGCCACCGCTGCCCTCTGAGTCGCTGGATGCGGAGCTGAAGGCAGGCGACTCCCCCTCGCTGGCACTAGATTCACTCTCCCCATAGCCGCCGCCAACGCCACCCGTTGGCCCCCGGCGTCCGAGGGGCCCCAGGCGCCCTGCCGAGCACTCGGAGTCGCTGCCCGCGCAGCCGTAGAGCAGCCGGCGCGGAGGGGCAGACGGGGACGGGCCAGGCCCGGGGCCGCGGGGCGCGGGGGCGCGGGCGCGGCCGCGCCGCCCCTCGGCCGCGTCGATCTCGGCGGTGGAGCGCCAGCGGCGGCAGGACCCCGCGGCCTGCGCGGCCAGCGTGGGTGCTGGGCCGCGGCGGGGCCGCGGAGGCCGAGGCTCTTCCCGTTCGGCTGTAGGGTACTTGGGGGGTCCCGGAGGAACGGCGGCGGCGCGGCCCAAAAGGCTGGTCTCGGACTGGGAGCGCGCAGCCTTGCGAGCCCTGGGCGAGCCCCGGCGGCCCGCAACCTCCGCCATGCGTCCGCGGCGGCCCGCGGCCCGGGGGCGCTCCCGAGGCGGGGACTGCTCCACGCTGCGGCCGCGGGTCAGCGGGGGCGCTTTGCGACGGGCCGCACGGCCGGGGAGGCCGCGGCTGGCGGCCTGCGCGCCTGGGATGTACTGCGCCTTCACCAGGCGGCCCTCGGCCGGGCTGTCGGGGGGCGAGGGGACAGCAGGCGGCGCGGCGGGCTCGGGCGCCGCTTCCGACTCCCAAGGTGCGGCCCAGGCGCGGCCTAGGGCGGCGGGGCTGGCGGGGCGGCCCCCCGCGCGCTCCACGGGGGGCTCGGGCGCGGGCCGCGCGCCTCCGGGGGGCGGGGACGCGTCGGGCGGCCGCTGGCGCACGCTGTTCTGGCGCCGCGGGCCCCCGTCCGCGCCCCCGGGACTGGTCCGGGGCTGGCCCGCCCCCCGGCGGCGGCGCCTGCGCAGGAGCGCCGAGATGTAGCCGTCCAGGGGCCGCCCGGTGCCCGGCGCGTCGGCCGAGTCCGGCGCGGGACGCGCGCACGGCCGCGGGCTGCGCAGCGCCACGGCGTGGAGCGGGCTGGGCGTCAGGAAGGGCCCGGTGCGGGCCCGCCGCTCGGCCGAGGAGCAGGCTTCCGGGCCCACGGACCCCGCCGCCGTCGGATAGGGCGCTGAGAAGGACCGCGGCACGGCTGCCCGAGCACCCACCGCCTCCGGAGCGCTGGGACTGGCGTCTCCTAGGGAAAGGAAGCCAACGTTTTCAAAAAGGAAGAGGGAAGAGGCTCCCAGCCCTTTCTCGATGTGCCTAGGAGGGGCCGCTTGCCTACTGCTCCCGCACCCCAATTCTCCCACTCCCATCACACCCTGCTCTCACCCCTTCCCTCACACCAGGCTCATGACAAACTCTCCACGGTGGCCTACAGGACCCCGCGTGGACTGTCCTCCCTCTACCTCTCCGACCTCCATCTCTAACCGCACTCCTCTGTATTGGTAGGTCGCCAGCCATACTAACCTCCTGGACAAGGCCAGCCATGCTCGGGCCCCAGGGCCTTTGCACTTGCTGTTCGGGAAACACCCTTCCCTCAGGATATCTGCTTGGCCCACGCCCTCACTTCAAGGTGTCACTCACAATGTCACAGTCTCAGGGATGCCCTCCCTGACCCTATTTTGTAAAATGGCAATTCCAGCCCCGACTCAAAGGGACACACCCTAGCCCCCTTCCCTAATTTTCTTTCCATTGTCAATATCTAATACCCTATATATTCTACTTATTTATCTTGTGTATTCCCTGTTTCACCCACTAGAATGTCAGCTTTGTGAGGACGGGGAGTTTTTTTCACTGCCGTGTCCCTCTTCCCTAGGATAGTGCTAAACTAGCACGTAGTAGGGGCTCAGAAACTTATATAAATGAACAGCAGCAGTTCCTGTTTACTGAGTGGCTCCCATATGCCCAGTCCAATGCCTTAAGGTAGAGGCTCACTGTATACTCAGAATTTCCTTATGAGGTAGGTGCTGTTAGTAATCCCATTATAACAGATGGAGAAACAGAGGTCCAGAAAGAAGTGATGTGCTCAAAATTACATGAAAAGGGAATGTCACAGCCAGAATTCGAATCCAGATTGGTCAGACTCAGAAGCTTGTACTCAAAACCATTTCTTGGCCCTCAGAGCCCCGACTCCACCCACCTTACCTAGGGACTTGGGCCTTTCGCTGGCATAGATGCCCCGGGGTTCAGAGGGACCCAGGCGTCCATAGGAGCCAGATCCGGAGAAGCCACTGTCCCCACAGAAGGTCGAGGGTGGTGAGTCGGGACCTCCTGTGGAGCTGGGGTCTTCATAGAAGCCTGGATTCCGGGCGGAAAGGAGAGAGACAATCACGGGACCGGCCTGGCTGGGGAAACCGGGGGTGGGGAGACGAGGAGACCAAGAGGCGGAGACAGGGCAGCCTGACAGATGGGGGGCAGTGGGAAACATCTGGGTGTCCCAGGCCGACCCTGCCCCCTTCACCCGTGCTCACCCGAGCTGCGGCCGCTCTCCTGTTCCAGGCCCCCGGACTCCAGGCTCAGGTCTCCCAGCTGCTGGCCCAGGTCCCAGATGAGCCCCGGCAAGGCCTCCTGAAGGCATGATGAGAGCAGGACGGTCAGTGGGGCCCGGTCCTCTGTGGACTGGTCCCCTCTTCCAGGAGCTCACAGGCAGAGTTTCACTTTGACAGTGACTCTGACTTCAAAGGATAACAGCAGCTCCTGAGTCTCAGGATCCCCCTCAAGGTCTCTGCCCCTTCATCCCATTAGAAAGTTCTGGCAAACTCCAGTCCTGCACACTTCAGCTACCTCATTCCCTTTTAGGTGTGGCGAGGCCCCATCCCTTCCCTCTCCCTGTCAGATGTTCCCTCCATCTGTGCTCATGGCCCCTTGACCCCAATTAGTCTAACTTCTGATCTCCTGAAGGGCAGTTCTCTGCTAAAAGTTGGTGTCCAGGACCTGAGATCCTTTAGCCACTGCTCTGCCTTCTCCCAGTCTCTACTTTCCCTTCTCAGATGCTGTCATCTTCCCCCACTGCCCCTTACCCGCCTGTAGAAAGTTGGTTTGCAAGTCTTCCTGAGTCCTTGTGGGTAGAGATGGACCCTTCCCCTCATATGGATAAAATAGGCTGACTACGTGACTCATAAGTCTCCGCTCCTCCCTTCAGAGAGGACCCCCCCCATGCTGATTAGAAAGTTCTTCTGTGAGTCTAGCCTCGATGGTGCTGCAGCAATAGGCCCCAGCAGATTGCTTTCCCCCAGGGGTCACAGCTTCCTCCTGCTCCCTTCCCACCCAGAAGCACCCCCGTGTCCGCTCACTGCTCCTCATAGGAAGTTTCTGTTGCATTTACCCTGGATCCTTCTTACTGCAGAAAAAGACCATCTCCGAAGAAATGGTGAAGAAATGAAGGTAAAAACCCTTGGAAGGGAGCGTGACAGTAACTGGGGGTGAGGGTGGGGGCCGAAACAACTCAGATGGGGTGTCCAAGACACCGGGACTTAACCCCATTTTGGAAAACAGGGCCAGAGCCAGGAAGAGTCTCCCACGGGTTTTGGGGAGGCCAGAGGTGGCGGGCAGCCTGGGCTGACGGCTGACCCTCAGACAAAAGCGGCTTGTCTGGGCGGCGGGTGGAGGGAGGGGACGAGGAGGAGGGGCTGGGAGGGCAGGCGCCTAGCCCTGCCTATTTAGGGCAGAAAGACTGGCCTGCTCCCTCTCAGAACCTCCCCTGCTTCCCATTCCCTGACACTCTCTCCTGGGCCTGTCTCTCCCCCCTTCCCCAGAACAGAAGCCCCCATCTGGGCTTGTTTATGGTAAGAAAGTCAACACATCAGTCCACTCTGGGCTCCTTGCTCTGGTGTGCAGAGGTACTCGGGGTGGCGTTATCTTTGAGCAAAACCCAGGAAAGCAGCCGAATTGTGCAGCATCAGGAGTAGCTAAAAAAAAACCCACGAACCACCCAGATGCCCTATGTCATGTCCCCCACTAATTGCCCCTTGCTCACTGCGCTGACCACATTGGCCTCCTTACTATACCCCGAACATGCCTGGCGCGCTCCGGCCTCAGTGGGATGTGTCTCCTGCATCTCCTCCTGGCTCGCTCCCTTGCTTCATTCAGAAACTTTGCTTATTGGATCCCTCCTCCCACCCTCTTTCCAAAATAACTCCCCTGTCATTCTGCACCCCTGGGGTCCTGCCTGTTTTCCTACATCGCAGTAATGACCTCCCCCGGCTCAAAGCTATATATCAGGTCGTCCTTTGTCTATTAGAGTCTCTCTCACTAGAATGTCAGCTCCTGGGCAGATTCCCATCTGTTTTGTTCACTGCTGCACCCTTCTCACCCTCCCGGTGCCTACAACAGTGCAAGGAGGTGCCTAGGAAATGTTCCACGAAGGAATAAATGTATACAGCGGAATACTATACAGCTGTTAAAATGGAAGGAGGTGATTTCTCCATAGAACCATCACCAAGATAGAGCACTGAGTGGAAAAATGTGTAGTAAGAGGGTGAGTCAGAATAACCTGGAGGGCCTGTTAAAACCCAAATTGCTGGGTGCCTCCAGAGCTGGAGCCCCAGGAACTGGCATTTCCTACAGGTTCCCATGGGGTGGTGATAGTATGGTCTCTGAGACCTCACCCAAGAAACTGGAATTTGTGAAAAGCAAAGCAAAACTTTACATTTCTTGGTACATAAACAGTTTCTGCCAGTAGATGCACTGCAAGCAGTCCGGAGGGGACTCACGCCAAGGTGACAATAGTGGCGATCCCAGGGGAGAGGGTGCATTTAGGGGGTCAAGTGAGGGATAAGGGGACTGGATGGTAAAATGAAGTGGTTAAGGAGGCACGGCTTGGAGCCAAATTGCCAGGCTTCACATTCAGCTCTGGCGCTTCCCAGCTGTGTGGCCTTGAGCAGGTTACTTAACCTTTCTGGGCCTTGGTTTTCATCTGTAACATGGGCATTATTCGACTCCCTCTCTTATGGGGTCATCGTGAGGATTCGATGAGTTAAAATAGCAGTTCCTTTTAAGCATTTAATAAATGCTAGCTTTTATTATTACATGAAAACTTTGAATTTTTACAAGGAAAATATAAAATCATGTTTTACTTGTGTAATTCAAAATAAATGCTGGTGAGTTCTGTAGATCTAATTTCAGGTCTTCCGCTGCAGGGAAGGCAGGAGTTAGGGAGACAGAAAGGAGAGGCCTCCTCTGCCCTTGTGCCCAGACCCCCCCCATCACTCCCCTGCCCCCCGCCAGGCTATTTGTAAGTCTGACCTCATTCTTTCCAGCTGCAAAGGGATGAATCTTTAAAAGACGAAAAGGTCTTTGGTCTGAATCTGGCTCCCTGTTTGCCCACAATGCCCTTCATCCTTTTTTGCAAGTCCTTCTGCCAGGGGCCCTGAGGGCGTCCAGCTCAGGCAGGTTTAACACGAGTGTAGTTAGGGCCCCAGGAGACCCCTTTGCCCAAACTTTTCAAGACTTTTGTTCCTCTCCTCACATGCCTCTAATCTGTGTCCGATTCCCTTTATCCCTGTTCGGAAGTCCTTCTGCGAGTCTGACTTAAGTCCTTCTTGCTTGAAGGGGACTTTTTCCGTGGTGGGAGAGGTCAGGACCCCCACCCTTTTCCATGATCCTGGCATCTTTCCTCTGCAGCATCCTAGTCTGTACCTGCATCCTTATCATTCTTATTAGACACGAATGAAGTCTGGCTTCAGCCTTTCTCGCTTCAAAGGGAGTGTATTCCTGGGTGGGAGGCGTGAGGGAGGGAGGCGTAAGGATCGTAAGACAGAGGCTCAGGTATCAGTAAGGCCTCCACCTCCCCTTCAGAAGGACCCAGGAACCCCAAACAAACACCAGAGGGGTTTATATTTAGTGCTTCTCTGCTCCTCCCTCAGTGCCGCTGTCTCCCTCTTGCCGCCTGCCACCGCCTCCTCCCTGACGCTGGGACAGAGCTTTGCCTGGAGACTGTTGGGGGGAATAGGCCTGTCTACTACCGGCTCATGGGGGGGCGGGGGGCTGAGGGGAAGAGATAGGGAAGCTGAGGGAGGAAGAGAGGAAGAGATTGAGGCTGAGAGAGGGAGAGGTCGAGGAACAGTGAGGAAGGACACAGCTTGCCATCCCCATGCCTTCTTGTAGAGGTGGGAGGTGCCTTCCCAAGCCCAGCCAGCTCCAAGTGGGGTGGGGGAGCTGGTGAAGGCCCCCACAGTGCGTCTCTAACTTTGGGAGGGGGTGGGGCCTCCCACAGCTGTTTCTGTTTCCAAGAAGAATGTGCAGGGTCCCACTCCCAGCCGGGGGAGGGGCTGGGCACGCAGCCTGGGAGTCTGACTTCAGAGCCCTCCCCAGTCCCCGTCTGGGGAGGGGGCAGTCGAGGTCAGCAGCAGGGAGAGCCCCTTCCCCACCCCACCCCCACCGCCACCTCGGCTCAGGTTTCCCCAAACGGGAAGCTCTGACCACCCACAGGCTTGGGGATGGGATCTGCAAGGGGAGGCAGGGTCTGGGCCCTGGCGGGCTCGAGGGAAGGGGAGAGAGAGAGACAGGGAGGGGGCCATGGGACAGGGAGAGGTGCAGACGTGCAAGAAGGAGAGACCAGGGAGACAGAGATAGAGAGGCACAGAGAGACAGAGGATTAAGAAAGACAGAGACATGCAGAAAGTCGGAGATGCGGTGGGAAGGGAGAGAGCGAGCAACCCAGGAAGAAGTCGCGAGAATCAAGAAAGGACAGGAGAGGGCGAGCGCGATGGTGCTCCTTAAGTCGTCCAGAGACCTCTGCCTCATCTTGCCCCATTAGAGCACCCAGGGAACCCAGAAGTCAGACCCCCGTGCTGCCTCAACCTGCCATCTCTTGGGTTAACCACGGCTGGGACCAGGTAGGAAAGTGGGACCAGGAGGCTCGAGATCACCATGGGGAGGGACCTCAAGGACCGTGAGCTTCCTCTCGTCAGTTATCCTTCCCTCTCGGGAGGCCCTAAGATCCCCTCCCCCCACCTCGCCCCCTCCAGAGATCTCCAAGCACACCCGGACTTAGGGAAGATGGAGCTCTGGTAGCCAGGGCCCAGACGGGGGCATGTTTGGATCTCAGCTGTGTGACCTTGGGTGAGTCGCTTGCCCTCTCTGAGCCTCAGTTTCTTTCTCTGTAAAATGGGGACTATCCCCCTTATCTCCCAAGCTACAAGAAGACAATGCAGGCCTCCGGCTTGACACATACTTGGCGCCCAGAAGAATTTTCTTTGGGGAAGGGGTGTAGGGGATGAGGCCTGTGCATCTCAATAGGCTCCCTCGGAAGGGATGCAGTCCCCCGTTTCCCAGTTTGGAGGCGGGAAGACCACATCCCGCCCGCCGCCCAGACTCCAGGGTCTGCAGCCCCACCCCCTGTCCTTTCCCCTTCCCCTCCCCCACCGGGACGGGCGTCTGAGCATCCAACCGACACAGACAGACAGACAGACACAGATGGACGGACGGACAGGCGGCCCCTCACCAGCTGCTCCTCCAGGGCCGCTGCGGCCCGGCGCGCCGCCGCCGCATCTTCATCCTCGTCGGCGTCCTCCTCGTCCTCGGCCTCGGCGCCCCCCATTCCGGGCTGGGCCAGCCGCAGCGCCTGCTGCACGCGGTACTCCTGCCTCTCTCGGAGCCAGTGCAACTCGCAGAGCCCGGCCAGGCTGCCCTCCAGCCAGCCCCGCAGCCGGCCCCGCTCGGGGCTTACCGGGAACGAGAAGGCACGGATCATGGCTGCGGCCCCCCGCCCCAGCCCGGCCGGGCCCCGCGGCCACCCCTCTCCCGGTCCCACCTCCCCGCCCCAACAGCCCGCCTGCCCGCCCGCCCGCCCGCTGGCCCGGCTGTCACCGTCTCATCTGCATAGGCGCCCGCCCATTGGGCCGCCCACCCGCGCCTTATCTGCATGACCACGCCCCCGGCCGCACAGCAACCATCGCCTATTGGCGGGTACCCTGCCTTACGAAGATGCTCGACCGCGCATCCGCCCCACAGCGCGACGCATGCTCGCAGCTGCCTACTCGCTCTGCTCTCCAGCGGCCTCGCCACGCCTCCCACCGCCCGCGGGCCCGAGGCCCCTGGCCACGCCCCCCCACGCATCACAATGAAACAAGTCCGCCCTTGCTCCAATGTCATTGGTCCGTGCCTCCCGGTTCCTCAGCTGGTTCCGCCCTCTTGCGGGCGAGCTCTGGCAACCATTGGATTGTGGGCCAGGAGGGAAAGGGGTGATCTATAAATAGAGAATAGGTCCAAGCGACAATTTGGCAGTTGCTCCTTTTCCCCCCACCCCCCACTCCCTCAAAACCCTCAGCTCTGAGACTGCGCAGGGGGAGGAAAGGGTTAGAGAGTAGAGCCCTGATGTTGCCTCCTCTTCCACGAAGGCTTCCCAGACTTTCAGTTGTAAAACTAGAGGGCCAGAACAGTTAAAGTCAACAACCTCCGATAAAATTATGCTTCTGAGGGAGGCCGGCTTTACTGGCGGGCGAGCGTCTTAGAAGGTCCAGGGCCTTGGTTTTAATGTTCTGCTGTTACTGTTTTGAAATTCTTAGTTTTTGGATATTTCACACTGGGCCTCGCAAATTTTGTAGCCAGTCTTGCTTCGAAGAGTCTAAGAACGGTTATTTCCTAAATTCTGGAATTATAAGACCCTGGATGGAAGGTGCTCTGATGTGACCAGAACAGAATCTAAGTGTCTTTTGTCCCCCAGATGCTATGAGGCTCTGCGCTCACCATTCTACATTCCAGGGGCCTTTGTTCTACGTTCTAAGAGGCTTTGTCCTCAGCCTTCTAAGACGCTGTGTTCTCAACGTTCTATGGTCCTTAGAGTCTGAGCCTGACATTCATTTCCAAGGTTCCCTCCTCCCTCCCGGGGCTCTGCGAGAGGGACTGGCGCCCCATCAGGCGGCCGGCCGGTGTCACTACGCTGAATGTGCGACCCTACAACCTTCAAGATCTAGCTAGCTCCAATATTTATACCCATTTCTCAGACAGACCTCGACTGCCTAAAAGCTGGGACCCAGAAGATCATGTGAGAACCTTCCTCTTTCACGATCTCACGTGCACCAGCGACCTTCTGGTCATGAGCTGAGAGGCAATAGTAGTGATTGAGAGCAAAAACTGCCAGGAGTGAGTCCCAACTCTGCCATTTTCCAGCTGTGTGACTTGCTTAACCTCTCTGTGCCTCAATTTCCTCATCGTATAATGGGGAGCAGAATACTGTCTACCTGATAGAGTTGTTATAAGGATTAAGTGGGATATTTGTCAAGTGCTTAGAGCCACAGAAAGTTCTGATAAACAAGTAAAAAATTTTCTAGTGAGTCCAAAGGAGAAAAACAAGTCTGGGCTTTAGTAGAGACAAACTTTATTCAATGCCCCTCTTGTTTAAGACGAACCTAGACTGTTCTTAAATGGCCTTAATTTTCCAACGATAGGGAAATGATTGGGATCGATGAGATGGGGATCTAGAAAGCTCGCTCTTGAATAAGATTTTCTTAGTAGTTAGTGTCTGGGGTGATGTCAGGATTGGTTTTTCATCCCTGCTGTTCGTGCAAGACCAGATGAACAATTTGCTGCGTAAAATGTTGGATCTGGAGCCGATTTTGGGTTCCGGTCACCAGGCATTTGAAGATGGGTATTCCTAGAAGGATAAATAAAAATGGTTGAATAAAGGGGCAAGGTTTGAGGCCATAGGGTTCGAAGGAGGAAGCCAAGAGAGACCCTTGGTTGATGGATTCAGAACAGCAGTAACAGTTCTGAAGGTTTCCTTGTTGGCCTCTCGATGTCCTTACTGATGATGACAACGCCTGAAGAGTTTCTGGGAATGGACGTGCAGCAGTTACTTTGGACCGCAGCCCACAAATCCCTCCCTGGCAGTCCCTGACCTCGGTACAAAAGTTGCCCAAACATGGTTGGAGGCCATATTTGAATCCTTAAAGTTTACTCCAAGCATCTGCCTTTTTGTTCCAAGGTTTTTTTGAGGGTCCTGATGAAAAAGGAGATCACAGTCATCCTGGATCTTGTGTCTGCATGGTGATTTTTCAGCCTCCACAGGATTTGGCCGGTCTCCTCCATTTGTGAAGAGTTGGGGGTTTGAGGGGAGACAAAGCGAAATTTGAGGATTGAGAGAATAAAGAGGAGTCGAAACTCTGATAAGGGTTTACAGGATTGGCACGATGACAGAAGCTGGTCCAGCTGGTATGTAGATACTGGTCAGTGAACTCTGTACATGTAGAGAGAGTATGCACCACTGGGGACAATCCAAGACTCCTGGAGATGAACGTCTTATTTATTTGAGTGGTCAGAAAGCGAATGTTAATTAAAGGTGAAAAACCAAGGAGAAGAGGCAGGGCAGGACTGGGACCATGAGACGAGTCACAAGAGGAAGGGTGCCACTGATACCAAGAGAAATCGTCAGCGGCATTGATTGACTTGGGATGGGCAATATGCTGATATCTGGAAAACACGGGTGAGTTCAGGGAAGGGGTGGCTCCTGTCATTAAGGTCGTTAGGGTGTCATTTCCTTCATGAAAGGGTCAGTGGTTACAGAGTCCTGTGCAAGAGCCATTAGGGAAGTTGAGGAAGAAACACAGAAGCCCTAATTCATAGATGGGGAGGAGTCTCTGAGGGAGGTATGCTGGACAATGCTCAGTCCATCTGCAATGATCTTATTTCCAAATCAGGTCACATTCTGAGGTACTGGGGATGACTTCAACATATCTTTGGGTGGGTGGCGGGGTGAGGTGGGGTGGGATAGGGACACAATTCAACCCAGAATAGGCCTAGAAACCACTGGAGTTGCATTTCAGTCTTAGGTAAAGATGAAAGTAACGATGGGGTAAATGTGTTCTGTAGATAAGGGTTTACCTTCAGGTGCAAGGTCGTGTCC
Organism: Pteropus medius; assembly: GCF_902729225.1. Lineage (NCBI taxonomy): Eukaryota > Metazoa > Chordata > Mammalia > Chiroptera > Pteropodidae > Pteropus > Pteropus medius. The sequence goes on from NW_024349226.1 coordinate 164,085, forward strand.
TAAACATTGTACTTGTGACTGACATAGTTGTAATTTGTCCCTAGATACCTTGTGTCCCTATGAGCAAGGGCTTGGGGGTAGATGCTGTCAGTGAGTGAGCTGTTGGGCTGAGCAGACAAGAAGACCATTCACACATTGGATTAGGGAGGAATTGCAAGAGAAAACCGAATCCTTCAAAATAGCAGTCGGAGTCTGAGAAAAGCAAGCAGGGACTTCAGTGGAACCTTGAGGCATAACTGTCTGGTGTATTGTTGACTTTCCCAGGTGACAGCAAAAAGAGATTGTGAATCAGGATGTGCAGATAAGTGAAAGAAAGCGGAGGAGATGTTAATACAATCAGGTGGGTGGGGTTGGAAGGTATAGAGGCCGAGGTGGTGTTAGATTGGGAACTTGTGAGAACCTCAGTTTGACTACTTTATTTATGGCCTAGAGGTCTTGGATTAGCCATATGCCAATGATAACACTGGGGTCCTTGATGAACAACATTGGAGTGTCGCAGTGGCTGGAGGCGGGTATTAGAAGGTCTGAAAGATGGGTTGGAGGCCCAGGAGAGCTTCTGGCGTCAGAGCATGTTAAAGCAGTTTCAGGAGGGGGAGGAAAGGATCTATTTTCACTTTAAGAGGTTCAGCCCCCAAGATGCATCCTATGTCTGTTGAGTTGGAGGCTCAAAGAAAGTCAGGAATAGGAGTCAGCATGGCTCAACTTCGTGGGCCCGAGGAAGAGGCCGATGGGTTATTTGGGGGGTGAGAAAGGCTGGCTGACCAAGATGAATAGGAGCAGTCAGGGGCTGTGAGAGGCTCTCTCGTAAACACGAAATGCTAACATTCCAGATGGAATATCCCCTCTGAAAAGATTTATTGACATAGTTGGAGTAAGAAACTTTGCTGTAAGGGGCCTGATGAGGCAGAGTGGCTTAGACAAGGGGACAGTGCGGCAGGTCATGACCACCTTTGCTGTGTGGGGGGGGGCACTGTACTAATGGGGGAGGGGCAGCCCATGTATGGACTTTAAAGGGCCGTAGCATGTCGTTTAATAGAGGCGGTCTTTTCCCTGTGTGGGTCGAGGGGTATTTACAGACACAGAGGAGAAAGTCTGCTGGGAGGGGGTCACTGAGAAGACTGAATCTTCGACTCAAATTCCTTTTTGCATTATAATGCTGCACAGTCTCAAGTCCAGTGTACCTTTTCTTTCAGTAACTACAAATGTCTTTATCAAGATTAGATTTTGTGGTATCGAAGGCCTGAGAGGATGGACTTTTTGTCTCTAATTGTTTAAGTTGTAGGACCTTAAATTGCATTGTGTCGACTTGATTTTATCTACCATGGAATTTCATGATGTTAGGCTAGCTCATGGAATTCTGTAATTAAGGCATTTTTCCAGTTAACATTGGTTTTTGATCATGTCTCTGATTTCTGGTCTCAGGATATGAAAACTAGTGGCCAAGACAGGAGTATGATTGTCAGGGATCGGGCCTGAGGACACTTTCCATCCATTTCTCAGCCTGGGTCTACCTTGGAGGTAGATTTGTCCCTCTGTTGTCTACACCCCTAGATCTTAGACCAAAGAGTTTTACAGGCAGAGGCATTTAGGATGAAGTCTGATACTACCCATCAGTATTAGCTTGGATTACTCCTCAGAAGCGTTCTGACTCATTTGAATATCCTCATTGAGACTCATACAGCTTTTGCAAATCAAAGACCTGCAGTTCCAGGACCGACCGGCAGAGGGACTAGTTGCCATGCATTGGGAAGACCTGACCGGGAAGCTCCAGGTAGCAGCCTAAACTGGATGCTAAGCGCGGCCGTTTTCACAGGAGTCTTTAATTGTACTGTGTAAGTCTGAACGTGACCAAGGTGTAAAGAGAACCTTCCCAGGTACATGCTCAAAACGCTGGTCCCCAGCCGTGGGGCCAGAGTCTGGCTGACAATGGGGAGCTGGGGGGCTGGAGGGGGATCAAAGTGGAGAGAGATTCCCTCTGCCTACAGTCTCAGAGCCTGGATGAAGCTTAAGAAGGCAGCGCTGAAGACGCGCCCTCCTTGACACCCAGGCTCCCGCTAGGCTGTCCCAGCGTCCTGGGCTCCCCCGTCCCAGCCCTGCCCTGCCCACTCTGGGTCATCACCGTCCAAGGAGAGGTTTGTCTCCACCCTGGATGGTGAAACTCTCGAGGGTGTCCCCAGCATCACCCAGTGCAGAGTGACAGATGGATGAACCGGTGAACAAACACACTCGGTGTGTAGAGAAGTTATCACATCAATTGAAAATACTAAATATGGTCTATCAGGTTTCTACTATGGATGCTAATTGCATTGCCATTATTAATAGTTGTGATTAGTAACATCGCCAAACAAAAGATGCTTCAAACGAACCATGAGATGACTCGCTTTTCTCTAAATCCTCTAACCCTCGTCACGCTCCCTTCAGCCTCCCTCCCCAGTCACATTCCTTTCTTCTCTTCTCCATTTCTAACTTCTGACCCCTTACTCTTCCCTCGCCTCCTCATGCCGCCTCCGTACCATCCCCCCCTCCTCTCCTGGCGCTCTCCCCCTCTGTATTTCCCACCCCAGTGAGTCCTCCTTCCCAAACACCTCCCCCTCCAGTCGCCTCTTCCCCACTTTCCGGCCTTCCCCCCTCCATCCACTTCTTCGGGCCTTCCTCCTTCCAGGTGACCATCAGACTAACGACACAAGAGTGTGGTGTGGCCAGAGACCATGGCCACGTGGTCAGAGACGAGTCCGTTTTAATTGCTGGGTAATTAACTTTGGAAATAACTCCCACCCCCACGCCCATCTCCGCCACGCTCCTCCCCCGGGGTGTGTCTCATCCAGTTTGGTCAGGAAGCCGCCTTCCCTTGAGCAGTTCGACCATCACTGGGATGGTGTGCAGGGCCGCCCGCCGAGGGCGGGAGGACGGCATCACGGGGCAGCCAGGGCGAGGGCACAGAGCCTCAGAGGACGCTGATGCGCTCGGCCAGCCCCTGCATCTCGTGGTCCTGCGGTGGGAGCGCCCCACCCAGCTCCCCGTCGGTGGGTAGCCCCGGCCCGGGCAGCGGGTGCTCCGCCACGAACTGCTCCCAGCGCGCGTCGTCGCTCTCGTGCGTGATGTACCGCTCGCCCATCTTCCCCTCCAGCTCTCGGAGATCCAGCCACGTCTGGTACTCCTGGGCCGGAGAGAACACGGGTTAGCGGCGAGGGGGGCGGTGCACGGAGGGTAACCAATAGCGAACCTCAAAATCTGCCCAGCCAATAGAGACGTAGCTCTATCCTCCACAGTCCAGCCAATGGGAGGCTCAGCCACGTCCCATAACCGCGGAAAATGTACCTACGCCCCTCACTATTTGTGCGACCAATAAAAGGTCTAGTTCCAGCTCCGCCCCCTGCATCACCTGTAACCACGGGTGGCTGAGGGACTTGTCCACGCTGTAGCGCTTGCGCATCTTCACCTGCAGCAGGTTGTTGATGAGGTCAATGGCTAAGTGGAAAGGAGAGAGACAGCTCAAGCCCTGCCACCCCTCTTCCAACAAGCCTGCTTGCCCGCCTGCCATCCAGGCCTTCCGTCTGCACCGACCCAGGTGGCCCCACCTTCCACAATCACTCACCCGGCCATTTCCTCATTGAATTACAAATTTGTTTTCCCACACACACGTGGCATGCACACTCACTCCTACATCTCAAGTGTCTACCTCAGTTTCCCCATTCCTATGTCACCTTCGTAAGTTTTGTCATACGCCCATATTAAAATATTGGTACGTATAGGTACACTTGTACTATTCTCACTTAATATTTTTCCGTAAACCAACTTATTTGTCCAGGATATAATGTGAAGTGGACAATGCAAATTGAAAAACAGCATGTATAGTATGCTGCATAAAGGGTAAACAAGAGGATATATGTCCACATATTTGCTTGCATATATATAAAAGACTCGTAATAGCCATGCCTTCAGGAAGAATGGCAGATAAAGGAGAGAGAATTTTCACTATAGGTTCTTTCGTATATTTAAAAATTTGAACCATGTATTTAACTTCAATGAAAATTGATAAAATTCCTTTAAATTAAGTCACGTTTTTTTCAATTCACTTTCTAAGGTGAAAATGAATTTATATAAAATGGAAATTTTACATCATCCTGGTCAATAGGAATCCAAAGATCACTTGTCATGTCCACAATAAGAAAACGAAAATAAGCGATGTTAGTGGACGGTAATTAGTCACTGGTTTCCTGCAGAAGGCCCAGAGACAAGGCTTGTTCTTTATGAAAAGGAGGATTAGTGAGTGTCAGGCATTCAAGACAAACCAGCACTTGTCTGAGAGTCTTTGATCAGAAGCCTTAAAGGACAAGGGCCTCACTGTGCGGACCCCCTCTGAGTGTAGGCCTTGTCCACACATGACCTCTGCTCTGGACAACACCCACAGGCCCCCTCACGCATATCCACCCACACTCAGATTCACTCACGCACGCTTGATGAATTTTACTGAGCGCCTTCTGAGTAGGTCCGGAAAGACAACCCGGAGGACCCCTGTATTATCCGGGACTCAAGTCAACCCACGTGCCTATTTCTTAGTGCTTACCTCTCTTAGGACCACTGCCAACTCTCTTCCTGCACCGAGTACCTTTCGTGTCACGACCCCCCCAACCTGCTTCATGAAGCCACACCCCGCTAGGGCTCTTTTCCCCTCCCACAGTTCACAGACCACCCAACAACCTTCTCCCCACACGATCCCTTTGCTCCAACTCATCTCAGTATTCCCAGAACCTCGGACAATCCTTACCAGGCACACAGTTGGCACTCGACATGTCCTTGTTGAATAAGCTGTCATGGAGCAATGACTGTCTTTAACCTTCCTCCCATAGTCCCTCTGTCTTCCTCAACTCGCGACTCCAGGGCCTGCCCCTTGTTCTAACTTATTCGCGGCTTATCTTAGCCCCGCCCTTGGCTCGCCCCCACACCTGGCTCCCCTTCAAAGTTGTGGGCCCCAGGACTTAACTTTCCAGGCCAGTCCCCAAGGCGGCAGGCCCAAGTCACAGGCCCAGTGCCATTACGTGGCACAGCACCAAAGCCCCTCCCTATATGCAGATACCCAAGGTCCTCCTGGGTCCTGGCCTCCCTCTCTTTTGCGGCCCCACGCTTCTCCCCACCCCAGCGGCTTGCAGATTCCAGGTGTGACTTTGGTCTCAGGGCCGGTCCTCTTCCTGGACAAGTTTAGAAACCCTCCATGGCTCTGCCCCTCCTCTAGCCACGCCCCTAAACCAGGACCCACCCCCAGGCCCCGATCCCCCATCCATCCCAGCACCCAGCAAATTAGCCAAGCCCCTTTCTTCAACCCTATCCCCTGGCGGCCCGCTTTTGCAGGGCTAACCCTTTGGGGGGTCATAACCCCAAAGACTCCAGGCCCCAGCCAACGCCTTGGGAGGATCTGCCTCTTCTCCTGGCCACCCCAGCCCTTTGACCCCCTCAGGTCTGGCCCTAGACAGATCAGGCCTCGCTTAGCCCCCAAGGAGCCAACCAAATGTCTGTCTTAACGCTTCTGGGGACTTCATTTCCAACCCACATAACCTGGTTTTAGTCCTGAGTCTGGGGCCTTGGTTCCATATATACCCTTAAGTCTCTGCCCCAAAGTTCCAGGTCCAGGGTGCCTCACTGTTTTTAGGACCAAACAGTGGCCCCGCCCCATTGCTAAGCTCCGCCCCCACGACCCTGGGCTGTTTCAGGGCCCGCCCTTCTCGTGGCCCCTCCCACTCGCCCCACCCACGCGGCGGGGGCCCGCCCCTAGCCTCCACGCACCTCCCGCGGAGATGCGGCTCCAGGGACAGGCTGGGTACATGAAGGCGGCGTTCTGGATCTGGTCGTTGATGTCCTCATCCTCATTGAAGGGGAACGTGCCACTGAGACTGACGTACATGATCACGCCCACCGACCACATGTCCAGCGAGCGGTTGTAGCCCTGGTTGAGCAGCACCTCGGGCGCCAGGTAGGCCGGCGTGCCAACCACCGAGCGCCGGAACGACTTCTCGCCGATGATGCGTGCGAAGCCGAAGTCACAGAGCTTCACCTGCAGAGGTGAGCGATGGAGGGTCTGAAAGAGTGTTAAGACCACACCCTCCCCCATCACAGTATTCCAGAGAACGTGGAATACTGATTCGAATCCAGGCGCCACTCCTCAATAGTCGAGTGACCCTGGGCAAGTGACTTCTACTCTACTCTCTGTGCCTGTTTCCTCATCTGTATGAGCAGGAGGATCATACCAGCGCCTACGTCAAGGGTCGTCATGAGGATTGACGGGAGCCAATCCATATCCAAAGCTCAAAGGACAACAAATGCCTGGAACAATGAGCGCTCAATAAATGTTACCTGCCACTACACCTGTCACGTGGAGCAGGTGTTAACCCCCAGGTGGCTGTCTCCTCTTCTGCACAGTGCAGATGCTAACTGTCCCCACCTCCCCTCCCTTAGAGGGTAGGGTGGCTCGATGGACTGGAAAAGCAAACACACGTCAAGTGTCAGGAGCAGTGTCTGACAGAGTGAGTCCGTGATCTCAGCAGAGGGACCGAAGTTCTCCCAGCCCCAGTTCTGTCGTCTGTATTGGGGGTGTCAATAGCAGCTTCCTCTCAGGCTCCCCTGGGGATTCAATGGCACTGGGCAGGTAAACTGCTGACCACAGTATCCGATGGTAACATGTGCGCCTACCTTTCCCTCAGTGGTGGACGTGGTCTAGGGTTATGGGACAGACTTTAGAGCCAGCGAGACCTGAGTCCAAGGTCCTGCTCTGATGCCAACCAATCCATGGGCAGCACCACCTCTGTGCTGCCGCCTCTAGTCATGTATCGTTCCTTCCCTGCTCAAAATCCTTCCTCCGCTCACTACCGTTCTCCAGATAAAGTCCCAAAACCCTTGCAGCCCCAAGCCTCTGTCACCTTCAAAAGCAGCCACACTCCAACCCCCAACCCGAATCGCAACTTGACAGCCAACACCACCTTTCCCTAAGACCCTTTTCCTTACAGAGCTTTTTCTTTTCTAAGATCTACCCTTTTCTACAGACCTTATAATGGACTATTATTCAGCCATAAAAAGAAATGAAGCACATGCTGTGACAGAAGTGAACTCTGAAAACATTAACTAAGTGAAAGCCAGTCACAAAGGACAACATATTATATTATCGTGTACTCCATTTACATGAAATGTCCAAAATAGGTAAATCCTCAGAAAGTGGATCAGTAGTTGGGGGCAAGGGGGCTGGTGGAATTGGAGGATGCTGGAGTGATGAAAATGTTCTACCGTTAATTGTGGTGAAGGTTGTACGATGCTGTGAATACACTAAAAGCCACTGAATTATACACTTAGAATGGGTGAATTGTACAAAATGTGAATTATATCTCAATAAAGCTGTTAAGCAAAAGTATAGCTCTTTCCACCACAGGGCCTTTGCACAGGCCGTTCCCGCTGTCTGGAACCCTTGTCGCCCTAAAAAACCAACTCCCACTTTCTTCGGAGAAGTCTTCTCTGACCCTCCAACTGGGCTGTGCATCTTCCAGTTACCTGGGCTCACAGAACTCGTCAGAGATATAATTACCTTTTGGTGACAATTTGATCAACATTCGCTCTTCTATGACCTGCACTGTCCCGTATGGTGACTGCTGGCCACATGTGACTACTGAGCCCTTAAAATGTGGCAAATGCAACTGAAAAACTGATTTTTAATTTTTATTTAATTTTAATTAATGTATGTTTAAAACAGATCCTAGATTCAGTTATTGAAAAACTTTTCAACATGTTTGTAACCATTTGGCATACGCCAATCTACTTTTCCAACTGTTAATTCTGTGAAATCTAAATACGAATCAAGAATTTCTGATGACAGTTTAACAACTGAATTGAGATGTGCCGTTAAGTGTAAAATACACACCAGATTTTGAAGCCTGAGTATCAAAAGACTATTTCATTAATAATTTTTATGTTAGTTACATTAATAATTTTTATGTTAGTTACATGAAATGTTAAGATTTGGGTATGCTGGGATGAAGTGTATTATTAAAATTTACTTCGCTGGCCTCTTTACTTTTTTCAATGCGGCTACTAGACAATGTAAAGCTATAGATATGGTTCATATTATCTTTCTAGTGGATACTATTGCTCAAAATCAGGCTTTCTCATGCTCGTCAATATTAGCATTTAGGGCAAGAGAAGCCTTGGTTATGGGGCTGTCCTGTGCACTGCAGGATATTCAGCAGCATCCTCACCTGCCACCAGTGCTCACTGGACTTCCCCAAATCACTAGGGGATATCACTGACCTGGGGAAATGGGTCAGCTGATGCCAGCAACACGTTTTCTGGTTTCAAGTCACAGTGAACGATGTTCTTGAAGTGAAGGTGTCTCAAAGCCACCAGGATCTGAGGGGATGAGATGGGGCCGGATGAGAAAGGTAGAAAGGTACCCGCCCCGGATTTGCCCTCAGCAGCCAGCCCTCCAAACCCCATTCGTGACCCTCTCTGCACCCCTAAAGATGCCCGCTGGGGCCAAGGGAGGCATTGGAGCACCAAAGAAGAATCCCAAAAACCCAGAACCATTTATGCTTGAGACAGGCATAATTCTAGACACATAATTCTAGAAACGCTGAATTGGAGCAGTGGGTCTGGGAAGGCACCAAGACCGTCTGGTGTGTGGGCTCTTGATAAAAAGGGGCTACTAAAAAGGTGGTGGCCCCCAAGGGGGTACAACTGTGTGAGTCCACTTTAAAAAAATATTTTTTTAATCCATGAAAAAATTGTAATACGAAACGATGCAAACACTACCACGACATGTATTAAGAGGTGGGAGGGGTTCCAGAGCCAGCCTACCAAGGTGGAAAGCCTGGCTCTATACTGGCTGTGGCCTCGGGCAAGTCATTTTCTCTCTCTAGGCCTCAGTTTTCCCATCTTTGAAATGGGGGGTGATGACAGTACCCAGCCTCGTGAGTTGCCGGGAGATTTAAATGAGCCGATGCATATAAAGTGCGAGGTCAGTGTCCGGCACAGAGCAGGCACTACATGTTCGCTGCCATCATCGTTGTTCTCACTGGTTATGATTTTGGTGATGGCCTGTTGGTGAACACGTTTCCCTGTGTGTTTCAAACAAAGCCTCTCGGGCTGTTATCTGTTAAGTCAAGAATGTTCTAGGACGACAAGGTGAGCTGATTTTAAAATAAAACAAAAAACAAAAACGGATACCATGTATAAGCACTTAACTGCGGGAAACACAGTTTTCCTTGATTCTGTGTAACGCAAACAAAATACCAAACACACTGGAAGGAGAGTAATGTGAGCGTGAATTTGTCATCTCCGTCTCAGAACTGAAATGTCTATCTTCGTTGTTTTCGCTGGATGACTTTCAAGAACAGAAATGGAACTTGAAAGCCGCTGCTAGGTTTGATGTGCTCCTTCTACATACGAGGAGGCTGAGCAACCAGTATGTATTTGTACATCTTCTCCCGATTTCCTGTTTGTTGATTTCTATCCTCCCAGTAAGTGTGGCGAGCAAACAGGGTAGACGGGAAGCTAGACAGATCCAGATTCGAATCTCGGCCAGACCCCTACCTAGCTGTGTGACCTGGGTCCATAGCCAGGAACCTCAGTCTCCTCACTTGTAAGATAAGAGGGTTACAGTAATACCTACCTCAAAGGGTGGTCGTGAGGCCTAAACAAGTGAAGGGCTTAGCCCAGGACTTGGGGTGGAACAGGCAAGAGGCAGAAAGTAGAAATCTGCAGAGAGAAAGAAAGAGAAAAGCACAGGCAGAAAGAGAGGAAGAGATGGATGACCAGACAGGAAGAGCTGCCACCTCGGTTGCCGCAGGCTGGCACCTTCTTCTCCCCACCCTGCCAGCCAGCCCGCCCAACAAAGGCACACAGCTTGGGTAGGTGGGGCTGCTGGGCGTGGATAAAAGCAGTGTAGCACAGGGGTCTTTGCAACCAACAGAAAATGCGTCCCAGAACCAGGGGAGGGACCAGTGGCCTTCCTAGGAAGGCCGTGAAACTCAGAAGCCACGAAAGGCAACATTTAACAATGTAAAAGTTAAACTCTCTATGGCAAATAAAAGCCATGAATGAAATGAGCAGGAAAACAAATAGTGGGATAAAAGAAGAGAACGATACAGTGACAGGGATCCAAAGCCCCTCATATACAAAGAGCTCTTGCCATTCAATAAGAATAACCCAACTGAAAAAAGGGTACACAAAACACAGGCTGATGAACATATAAAAACACGCTCGAGCACACCCATATTTTTAAACGGCTGAACGAAGCCACATGGAGTACTACTTCTCCACGCGTAAGGACTGGCGTTTATTTTATCCAGCGTTAGTGAAAATGAGAAAAAGACACGCTCAAACTCTGTTGGTGAGAGCAAAGACTGAAAGGGATTTTAAAGAATAACTGGGCAACATCCTTAAGAAAATTTAAAGCATATTTTGCTGGACTAGGGAGTCTACTCTCTGAACGGGTTCCCACCAGAGCCCAGTGACGTCTGAACACGGATATTCACAGGAGGTTGTTTGTAGGAGCGAGAAAGTAAAAACAGCCTCCGTGCTCAGCCGCTGGGGAATCTGGTGACATCCATCACGGAATACAATTCAGAAAAAGGGGCGGTTCTGCCAACGGCTCACTACGTGCTGCAAGCCGTGTGCCGCTTAGCGACGGGGCTGTGTTTTGAGAATCGTGTGGTTAGGCGACTTCGCCGTCATGCGAACATCACAGAGCGCGCTCGCAGGCACCTGGATGGCACAGCACCCCCCACGCCGAGGCTGCGGGGTGCAGCCCGCTGCTCCCAGGCTGCGAGCCCAGGCACGTCATCCAACGAAATAACATCAAGCACGAGAGAAAACGATGCGATCCAGAGACACGTGATGAACGCGAGAGGGACGAGGTCGCCGCTGGGGTAACTCACGCTGGTTACAGCGCACGCTTTGTTAGTAAGTAGAGAGAGAACGCTCTAAAATAACGATGACAAGGATCGTACAGTAAATACCTAAACCAGTGACACTGGCGTTTGCTATCAAGTATCAGGGACTGTACATAACTGTGTGTGCTACACTTCTGTACGGCCCGAGGTGCAGTAGGCGTGTCTATACCAGCATCACCACGAACCTGTGATCGAGTGGTATCTTACACTCTGACACGTTACCATGGCTGCAGTGTCGCTAAGCGACAGGGACTTTTTGGCTCCACTGTCACCTGAGGAGCCACTGCTGTACACAGGCTGCATCGCTGACCGAAACACAGCCCCCGACTGTATTAATAATTAGTAATACAATTTTTCTAGTTATTATCCTATTACTTTTCTATTGCTTTTACTCTATTTCTGCCCTAATATCATTTTAAAATCATATTACTCTATTACTTCTTCTATTGTTACTGCGACTCCATTATTATGTTTTCTATTGTCCACTGTCGTGAATCCTGCCCAGTGTCTGCCTGACCTCTGGGCACACGGGGCCTCTCCGAGGGGACGTGTGCCCACGGTGGCTGGGCAGGCGGCGGTGGGCGGGGCGGGCGGCGCACCTGGGTGATGAGGAACTTGGTGAGGCGCTCGGGCAGCCGGCCCTTCTCGCTGGAGAGAATCAGCTCCAGCATGTCCCCGTGCAGCTTCTCCATCACCACGAACACCTTCTCTGGCGTCTCGAACATGCACTCCAGGTTCACGATCCCTGGGTGCCGCAGGCTCTGGGGTGGGGTGTGGGGTGCTGCTGGTCAGGGCCCAGGTGACCCACGAACTTAGGACCCCCGAGGGCAAGCCGTGGGAACAGGTGGACGACAAACAAGGAGCTGTCCCCAAATGAGCAGCTTGTTCTCTGGGGGTGGAACTGGGGGAGGGAACGAGGCGTCCCCCTAGCCCCAGAAAGAACCACCCCCCTGTACCATGGGGCATCCAGAAGGATCTTTACATCATGAAATTCTGATGAAGGCCCAGGGTTGCGGGAGGGAGGGAGAGTGTGAAGATGAGAAGAATCTCTGTACATCTGTCTTTTAAATTTGCGCCTCCTCCCTTTTCCCTAGGCCTGGACTGGCCTGACCCCATCTCTCCCACCCGGGTCCCCACCCAGCCGGGTCCCCACCCAGCTGCCTCCTTGGGCTCTAGGCTCTAGTCCCACCCCTTTCCGCCTACGCTCCGATGGCAGCCCGAGGGACCTCTCTAAAGCACATCCCTTCCTTGCCCAAAATCCTTCCATGGATCCCCAGTACTCTCAGGAGAAAGTCCACAGGGTGTGACCCCAACTCCTCCCTGGCCACCACGTAAACTATCTAGTAACCTTGAACTCCTTCAAGTTCCAAGAAGACATTAAGTTCTCTCTCACCTCCAGACCTTTGCACAGGCTGGTCCCTCTGCTCAGAACACCTTCTCCACCCCTTCAGTCTAATTGTGCATATTCTCTCCTCCAGGAAGCCTTCCCTGACTACTCCCAGACGGGGTCAGTTGACCCTTGAAAGGAGGAAGTGAGAAAGGAAAGGTCCTTCCTGGGTAGGGGCACAGACCCCAGTGGTCACCTGCAGAATGGCCACTTCATTCCGGAGCTGGCTCTCCTGCTTGGTGGGGAAACGCAGTTTGTCGATGACCTTGACTGCCACGTCCCGGCCCGTCTTCCGGTGCTTTCCTGGACAGCGGGTAGGGAAGGGGGGGGAGATGAGGGGAACAGGACTTTCCAGTACGGGCAAGAGGAACCACCCCCAACACAGGCACATAGCCAGCATTAGGCAAAAGTGGATGGAAGGCCGTCAAGATGGCTCGGAGTGGCCCCCGGGAGAGACGTGGGGGTCAGCAGGCAGTATAAAGGTGGAATGAAGAAAGGTAAAGACAGAACCCTAAGGAGGGGACTCGATTAACTGGGAAACTAGATTTATAACCAATCGGAATCCAGGCTCTAGCTCTGCGGCCAGAGCACAGACCTGCTCTTCCTAGTGATGCTGGCGGAAAAGTCCACTGCTTTTCCCAAGGAGAAAAGGACAGCCTGCGACCATCTGACCCAGGATCTAGCTTTCTAAGCAGCCAAAATCGGATGGGACGGCCTGGAGCCCAGAAACCCCCGGAGACCCGCTCTGGGTGACTCTGAAGTGCACTTACCTCCATAGACCACTCCAAATTGCCCCGAGCCCAGCACCTCGTCCGGGAAGATCTGGTAGACGGTGGCAATGTCCTGCAGCAGGGGACAGGGACGATCGGGGGTGGGAATGGAGATGGGGGTTCTAGGAGGCTGGGAGGATTAGGGAGGGAGGCCAGGTGTGGGTGGGGGGTTCACCACACGGGAGGACCATGGGGTGTGGTGGGGGGGTCTGCATTCTCTTGGATCTGACTGTTAGACACAGAGATGCTCAGAGAAGCTTGTCCTGGGGAGAGGGGAGAGGCAGAGGTGAGGGGATCCGAGGCTCGAGATTATGTTCATCCATAGCTCCAGAGGCAGCAGCTATGGAGCCAGACCACCCAGGTTTGAGTCCAGGTGGTCCAAGGCGTGACTTCGGGCTACCGACTCGTCCTCTGTGCGCCTCGGTTTCCTCGTCTGGAGAATGGGAATAATACCAGGACCTCCCTCACAGGGCTGGAGAGAGGAGCCAGTGAGACATGCTGAGGGGGCTCGAGAAGCGATGTCATGAATGACCCCACTGAGCGCTTCGCCCCGTGATCTCGGCGCCAAGGAAGGCATGCTGACTCTATTTTACAGAGGAGGAGAGTCCGAAGTGATTCAGCATCTTCCCCTGAGCTTGCCCCGCTACCGGCCCAATCAGAACCAGACATTTCCAAAGTCACGATCCTTCTGCCATGGAACGTCTCCCCTCCCCCGAGACCTTGCCCCCCTCGCCTCCCCCGTCATTTCCCAGCCACCATCTTGCTCTTACCTAGAGAAAAGCCAGAGGGATCGCCCTGCAGCACAGGTTTGACCCTGTCCCTCCCCACTCAGAACACACCATGGCTCCCCAGGGCCCTGGGGAAGGAGCCCAAGGCCCTGTCATGGCCATCAGGCCAGATCTAGTCCCTCATCTATCCCTCTGGCTTCAAGCCCTACCCTCTGTTGTGTGTCACTGACACCCTGGCCTCAGTTACGGCACGTTCTCTCCTGCCTCCGGACCTCGGTGCTTGCTGTTCCCTCTGCCAGGAGCACCCGGTGTCCCTCATTGTGGACTTACTTAAATCCTCCTTGTCCTTTAGTCTCAGCTTGAGTGTCACTCCTGGGGCCATGTCAGAGTACTCTAGCGCATGTTCTACGTAACCACTGTCACCGTACAGGATGACCTGATTAATGCCTGTCACTCACACTGAATTATAAGCTCCAAGAGTCCGGGAACCTGGAACTCTCTGACCACCCTTTGCCTCTGCCTGGCATCATTTCCCATTTGCCTCCCCCATTTCGCCCTTCCTCAGCCTCCAAGTCTTGGCCAGTGTTGCCTCCTCCAGGAAGCCCTCCTGGATATCCATCAGGCATCGTCTCTGGGCTAGTTCCCATGTCCCAGCCCTGCTCACTCCGGGGTAGCGCTGTCTAAAGACAGCTCCATCTCTCCCACTGGACTGCGAGCCCCGTGAAGGCAGGTCTTGGGCTGTCCTGGTCACAGCTGTGTCCCTAGCTCTGTCCAGCAGAGGCCGGGCACAGAGTAGGTACTCAGTCAATGTGTGAATTAAAGAGTCTGAACTCACAGCCTGGAGGTGTCACCATCACCTGGCCAAAACCCAGAGAGGGAAGTGACATGCCCAAGGCTGCACATCAGGTCCAATGCTTAATGGAGATTTGGACCCAGGCCTACTGAGTCCAGGGGCGACATTCACCGCTGTGCCACTCTTGGCCTTCCCCGGGCTCTTTCCTTCCCCAGGACCCTGTCCAAGGCCTCCCAGACCCAGAGTGGGGGACTTACTGTGGGGCGTGTGGCCTGGGGCGCTAGGTGCGTCCTGGAGGATGACGGGCATCAGGGCTTGGCGGATGGCCGTTTCCCAGCCCCGGGCGGTCTCTGCCCCCTGCCCACTGGGCCCTCCTGGGGCCCCGCCAGGCGTCTCGCCCACGAAGTAGGTGGTATTGGCGGTGACGATCTCGAAGCAGTGTGGGTTGGTGCCTGGTGGCACAAGGCTGAAGTTCTGGGCGGGCTCCACAGTGAGGATCTCCGACAGTGGGATTTCCTGGCAGAGCACAGAGCCAGCGCGGGTGAGGGTACGGGGCAGGGTCTGCCCTCCCTCGCCACCCCCACTCAGAAAAACACAGAATTCAGTGTCAGTGGGGAAGGACCTGGTTTGCATGATTTGGTCAGGAAAGGCCTCCTGGAGGAAGCTACATAGACGCAGACACCAGAAAGGTAAGGAGAGGCCAGCTGGTGGAGGAAGGGTGGAAAAAGCCCATGCAAAGGCCCTAAGGTGGGAAAGGCTGGTGTTCGGGGGACATGTTATATGCCCATCACGTGGATGGTGCCTGGCACGTGGTAGGTATGCCACGTTTGATGAATAAATAAAGGAAACGAGGCGAGGGCCAGGCCACACGCACGAGGCCTCCTGGGCCCCAGGGAGGAGCCTTGGCTCTATTTCCAGGGCCCTGGGGACCCATGGAAGGGTTTAGAGCAAGAAAGGGCAGGTCTCTCTGGTTGTGTGTTGAAGGCGGATGGGAGAGCATGGGATTGAGACAGGAGACGATGAAGGAGGTCGAGGGGGCCCGGTGGGAGAGAAGGTGCAGGGTCTCTGGGAAAGGAGAGGACGTGCTTTGCAAAGTCCTGAAAGAGAAAGGAAGGAGAGAGGAAGAAAAGAACGAAAGAGTGACAACAGAGCGACAGACTTCTGCAGCCACTGAAGCCAGGAGTCGGAGACGTAACAGTGGGGATGGCATTTTAGACAGTGGGGACGGTGTCTTGAGATAGCGTGGTTTGAGGAAAGCGAGGAGGATGAGAAGGGACCAGCCATGGGAAGTGTACGGAAGGGGATGCACAGCAGGTAACAGCCAGGCGTCTCGGTTTTATTCTAAGGGCGGTGGAAGCCATCAGAGGGTTCCGATGGTTTTAACTGACTCCTCTGGCTGCTCTGGGGGAAAATCTGTGAGGACGAGGGTGGAAGCAACGGTCCAGTGAGGAGACTGTCACAATCATCCGGGTGGGACATTGGCTGCAATGCAGTGCTGGCATGGGGGGCAGTGATGAACACAAATAAATAATTCAATAGATTAATTATAAAGTAATAATGAGAACGAGGTTATAATTATTGGGAGCTTAATACATGCCAGGCCCTAAGCTAATTGCTTCCTATAAATTATCTCTGAATTCTGGCCACAGCCCTGAGGGGAGGGCTATTCTTTGAGGCTTTTACAGGTAAGAGACGTGAGATGCAAAGAGTTAAGTCACCCTGGGTCCCTCGGCTGGACAGTGGTGAAGCCGGATCAAACACACAGGCGGGGTGGCACTTGCTGATGGGCTGGGAGCAAGCAAGCAGGGAGTGGGGAGAGGGTATGATTCTGGGCATTTGGCTGGAGCAACTAGGAGAGCAATGGAGAGGGTGGCAGCAAAGAGGGAAAGTCTGAGGGAGCTGGGAGCCAGAGCTTACCTTGTAGTATCTGTTGGTTGTGTTGTTCTGGAAGAGCGTGATGCACTTGCAGTCCAGGCGCCAATAGTGCCGCTTCCTCTGTTGCGAGAGGTGTTTGTGGGTGAGGCTGTCGCCCGCCCAGTCTGCAGCTTGGGTTCCTGGCCTTCAGCCAAGCCCCGCCCCTAGTTCTAGCCCCGCCCCACGGTCCGGTCACTTCGCCGCCCGACCTCGCCCTTAGCCCCGCCTCTTCTTAACTCCTGTCCCAGCCCTCCCTCTAATTTAGCCGGTCTTCAGCACGGCCCCGCCCCCCGCCCCGCCCCGAACTCCTGGCCCCACCCCACCCACTCACCAGCGTGTCCTTGTTGCTGTAATGAACCACCCAACCTTCGTGCAGTGTGGTGCTGGATTTCCGTGTCGTGTGACGCACTGACTGCACCACCCTCATCAGGGGGATGTAACCGAGGGAGCTGAGGAGGGGAGAGGAAGGGGCGAGAGATTACTACAAGCAGAAAATAACCACTGCACAGAGCTTCTGGGTGGTCCCGGAGTTCGATTTGGGGGTGGGAGGGGCACACTTTTCCCTCCTGTTTCACAGATTTCCCATAATTAGAAGGGGACTCTTGAGAAGCTAGGTTCCCAAGTCAGGCTGCCTGGCAGATTATCAAGCTCCCTCCAAGGGGTTACTGTGAAGAGTGAAAACATTTCTAAGGATCTTAGCACAGTGCTCCGCACACAGTGGGCCTTCAGTAAGTGCTAATTAGTATCGAGGCCAGAGATGCAGCCAGCTGTGTGACATTGAGCAAGTGACTCAAGCACTCGGCGCCTCTTTTCCCTCATCTGTGCACATGCTGTCACTACAGTGAGGAGGCCGAGAGATGAAGTGACTTGCCCAACTCCAGGACCAACTACCTCTTGCACTAGATCAGGCCTTGAGTGGCCATGGCCACTTCCTTTGTCTCTCTTTGTGTATACATGTATTACTGTATTAATACAATGTATTCATGAGACTGTGTTAACACTGTTCTAAAACATATGCAAAAAGAGTGAAAACATTTCAAGGATGAGATTAAAAATAAAGGGCACTGGAAAGTCAAATCTTTTCTTCCCATACCCCCCGAATGGATCATCTCTCACCCTCCCCACTTTGGGGTTCATGGTTAAAATACCAGGAAGGACTTCTTTTCCATTTTCTCAGCACTTAGAACCCGGCAAGCACTTTACCTGCAGGATCTAATGGAATTTGCACACCGCTGTATGAGGCGGGTGCTGTCACTGGCCCAGGGGAAACCGAGGCACATGCTGAGGTGACATGGGCCTCAGCCTCTAGTGCCCTGGGCTTGAGCCCTGCTGCCTTCCTGCCTCCTCACGAAACAATCACCCCACACCCGAGCCCTGTCCTAGGCACCTGGAGAATGACAAGCGTCTTCATCCTCAAGCTTGAGCTCACTTTCTAGTAAAGCTGAATAAATGTGAGCTCCATTTACAAATTAAAATGTGGAATTAAGTACAATTCGTTATTATTTTTCAGAGCTTCCATGTCAGAAGAAAGCCACTACCTGCCAAGTCCTTGGGGATATCTCCCCTCCCCCACTTTACGGACGGGGAGACTGAGGCACCGAAAGAAGCAGCTTGTTTAAGGCCGCACAAGTTAATCCGAGGCCAAAATGATTGAAAGAAATGGATATTTTCCCTTCCTTTTAAAGATTTTAGTGCTCTGTGATAAGAGCTAACGCTATACAACACTGCATATCAGGCACCGTTTCAGGTTCTTAATTTGTATTCATTCATTTCGTCTTCACGACAACTTTATAAGGTAGGCACCGTTTTTTCCCCCACTTTACTGATGAGGAAACTGAAGCTCAGAGAGGTTAATCTCTTGCCTAAGGCCACACAGCTGTCCGGTTCCAGAGTTCATGTTCTCATTCACTCTTCCTACTGTCAGTCTGCAATACAGACTGTTTCTGGAAGCACCTACCGGAAACCGTTCCCAGGAGCATCCTCCAGGGAGAGGATCTAGGCAGCTGGGAGGCGGGAAAGTGGGAGGGTTTGACCACGTACTTTTTGAATGACTGTATTACCAGTTCCGAAATACGATATAAATTAGACTGTGCTTTTATGAAAACTTTAAAAATGTAAATCAGGAAGAAAGGTTAAATTGAAAAATAAAGTGTGGGTGCTTAAATGGTTCGCCTCCGGAACCTGGGACATTTACAAGCAGAGGGCGATGCTGACCCTCGGGCGAGACGGGGAGGGGCATGCGCGGAGGGCGCCCTGGTACCTCGGGGCTTTGCCTCCCTCAGCTTCCTCCTCCTCGCCGGCGTGCAGGGCGTTTTCCGAGTGGGAGCCGGGGATAACACCGGAATCGTCTGACTCATCCATGAGGGTGCTCTTGTCGGCCTCGCTGAAATCGGTGGCCTCTTCCATTGGCACATCTGGGGGCACAGTGTATCAGAGGGGCCTCCACCCACTCTGGCCGCGTGCCCCTTCGCACTCAGCCCACAGCCTCTTACCTCCATTGATAAGCGCCTCCCCCAAACAGTCGTTAGGGACTCGGGTGGCACAGCGTTTGTGACAGTTAAACTTGCAGTCTGGAAGTAGGACAGGGAATAAGGAGACAGGTGGGAGGGGGAAGAGAGATCACCTGTAAGGGTTCAATCTTGATCTTTAACCCCCAAGCTCAAAAGAGCCTGCCTTTGCTATCTGGGACAGGACACTAAAGCTCAAACACTGTCAATACCCATCACCATATCCTCCTACGATTCCAGAATGTAACAGAGTCTGACATCCTGTGCTTCTGGACTTTGAACACCCAAGGGCAGGGCTTCTCCGCCTTTGGCACCGGGAATGTTTGGGGCTGGCTACTTCCCCGTGTGGACAGCTGTTCTGTGCATAAGGATGCTTAGCAGCACTCCTGGCCTCTGCTCACCAGATGCCGGTTGCACCATCCCTCCCCATGTGACAAACAAAATGTTTCCCGGCATCCCCTGGGAGGAGACAAAACTGTCCCTGGTTGAGAAGTGTTGCTCTAGAGTGTGATGACTCCAAATTTATAGGATTATACACATCAGTGATTCTAGAATTTGATGTAAAGCTAATTTTCTAAGGCTCTGTGATTCTAGATTTCTAAGACTCCAGAGCT
>NW_024349226.1:184408-305816 GCF_902729225.1 Pteropus medius
TTTTATTCCTCTAGGTGTGTGGGGGGAGGGAGGTGGAGGGAGTTCTGACCCTGTCTGTCTCCTACCCCACCCTTGGGGATCCCGCTGACCTTTGCACTGCAGGCCTTGGCGGAAGAGGCCCTTGAGAAGTTTCTTGCAAGCCTGGCAGACGGTGGGCCGCGTGTAGCTATGGATGAGGAAGGTGTGTGGCACCTTGACCTTGGAAAGCAGCATCTTATCCAGCTCGATGGGGCGACCGGTGTAGGATGAGGCAGACGAGGAGGAGGAGGATGACTGGGGGCGGCGAGGCAGGAGCTCGGTGGTGCTGCGGCTCTATGGATCAGCGAGAGCAGAAAGAACACGTCGGTTCGTTGCCCCACGTCTGGGCCTCGTCACCCCGCAGTCTCCAACCTAGCCCGCTCCCCAGCCCCTCACCAGCTCATCAGCCGTGCAGGGCAGAGAGTCCGAGGTGCCGAGGCGCACCGAATGGCCACTGGCCAGAGACGTGGAGGACAGGCGCCGCTTGCGAGCCCCACTGCAGTTGTTGGGGATGCTGAAGGCGCAGCGCTTGTGGTAGTTCAGTCCGCAGCCTGTAGGGGGCGGAGGCGGGGGAAAGAGCGTCAGGGACACAGCTTCCACCCGCCCTGGCCTCGAAAGCTCCGCCCCCTTCGTTTCCGCAGGTCCCGAGAACAGCAGATCCCTCCCGACGCCTTAGTAGCATGATTAAAGCCAACAGAAATCTACGAAAACCTAATTCAGACAGAACTGCTAATGGCCCAGAACCTTCAGGAATGAAGGTGTGGGCCACGCGGCCAGGCAAAGCACCACGAACAGGCGAGGCGTCTGCTGAGGACGGCTTGGGGAGTGGAAGAAGAAAGCCACCACCGAGTGACCCGTGCAGAAATAAGGTGTATTTCTTCCCTATTTTATGAATATGTGTGTGTGTACCAAATACTTTCATTTTCTCTCCTCTTCTGCCCCCTTATCACCTAACGTAATATAGTAACAATAACTAACTTTCTATCATATTTAAGTGACAGGACATCAAAGGAGAAGGAATGCCACCCAAGGACACACACATCGTCTTCTGGGGGGGGAAGAAAGGGTTAGCGTGCTTTGGGTTGTATTCAAAATGGTGTATCGTGTCGGGTGGAAGCATGCTTGTCATTGTTGCTTCTTTTCTTTTTCCTTTTTTCAATCCTCATCCATGAAAGATTCAGGCGCAGCTTGTGATTCCCACTGGGCTTCCTGAAACCGTGCTCCAGTCCATCTCCGGTGATTCCGAGATCTGCTCTAGAGGAAAGAATGTGCCTCCAGCCTCTGGAAGCTTCTTTCGGGACGCTTCATGAAGCCTGTCGTTAGTCCGCCTGTTACGGACCTTCCAGCTCAATAACTCTCCATCACAGGCACTGTCTCGGATGCACGATGTCACACACCGCAGAGAAGACCTCTGGGATGGCAAATGGCCTTTGCATAGAGGAACCACCGCCCAGTGTGGTCTTTCATCGGTCACGTGCTTCATGGAATTTCAGAATCTCACCCATGAGGTATGAGTATCCAGGTAGAATCAAACTCCCGTAGGAAGGCACCAGTGGCATTCGGAATGGTCATTTGGGCATCTTTGGTCACTATGTGAACTTGGAGCATCATCTGTGATGCTCGACCAAGGAAATCCATGCTCAGAATGGCCATCGGAGTTTGACGATACCAGGGTTGTGCCACGATGAAAGTTACATACGCCAAGACATCAAGAGTTGGATATGATGTGCGGACGATGGCAATGTTGGTAGCAGCTTTGACTGCACTGAAATGGCTTTCTGCAGGCCTGAGATGGCTATCGTCCCAAGTCCTTAAATAATGCCGCAGTATATTAAGGGCTGCATGATAACAATCCTAGTTAGTGCTGTAGGTCACCTGGAACGTAGGGTACTGAAGACTCTAGATTTCCATGTGAGCGTGACAGCCACGAGCCTGAAGATCTTTAGACAATGGAACAATGGAATATATCTCTAAGAGCGGGCACGCTGAACAGACAACAGAGGTGCAGCTCGTCATCACAGAATGGACGGCCCTCACCTGCTGTGTGTGGAGCACAGCCAAGGTGGGCGTGCGGCCTTCGTCTGCAGGTGGGCGAGATCTCAATGTTCTCTCGAACGCTGCTGGTGATCCTGATGCCTGGGCTTAAGCTTGAGATATCTTGGCTAAAGGAACATGGTGTGTTCCTTTATTACTTTTTTTTAAGTATGATTTAAGGAGATGTGTGCCGGTGTTTGGTGTAGACTATCTGGGCCCCTCCGCCAATTTGCATGTTGAGGTCCTAACCTGCTAGTCCATGAGGCGGGCCTGTTTCCAATCAGCAGAGCTTTAAAAAAGCTGAGCCGACCTCCCAGGATGAAGAAATCCCTGCCTGGTATATGCTTGCCTCCTGCTCAGGCACAGACCTGAATCCACCACCTTCAAGAACACCACCCCTACTAGACGCCGGAGGTGGTCACAGCTTCCCAAATCCCTCGGCAAGCCAATTCTCCAAAAATCCCTTATTGTGGTACCTTCACTGCCTTGTTTCTGGTTGACACTTGACTGATATTGGCCCCGTCCTCTTCCTCTGTGCCCCCTCACCTCCCTCTGAGCTCCACCCCTCCCAGGCTCCACCCCCGGCCTGAGGCCCGCCCTGAGCCCACCCTCCCAGCCTCTACCTCCACCACCAAGCCCCTGCCTTCTTGCCTCCACCCTCCAGCCCCTCCCCCTCACTCCTCTCCTCCCTCTCCAAGCCCGCCTCCTAGGCTCCACCTCTTGGTTCTGAGCCCCACCCAGGCCCCGCCTCCAGCCCGCCCCCTCTCACCATCACACTTGAGGCCCTGGCGCACTAGACCGAAGAGCATCTCCCCGCAGTGGTCGCAGAAGGCAGGCGCTCGGTAGGAGTGCACCGTGAGAGCGTGCGGGCGGATCTGGAAGTCTTCGAAGGTGGCCGAAGCTGCAGGCAGAGGGGAGGAGGGATGAGTGAGCCGGGGCCAGCGGAGGCTCTTCCAGTCCCCGCGTTCCCAGGTTTCTGACAATCCTCCCAGCTGCAAAGTTTAATCATTCCATCCTTCATTCATTTACTCACATGTTCCATCTACCTGGATTCAAATCCCAGCTCCGCCACTGGGCAAAACACCTAGGTGTCTATGCCAGGGACTGGGGGAGGGGGAATGGGGAGCTGATGAATGGGATTCAGGTTTGCAAGATGAAAACGGTTCTGGAGATTGGCTGCACACAACGTGAATGAAATTAACACTACTGAACAGTAGCCTGAAAAACGGTTAAGATGGTAAATTTTATTTTATGTATATTTCACCACGATGAAATATCTTTAAATATTAAAAAATACGGATGCCTGGGTGCCACCCTCAGAGTTTCTGACCTACCAGGGGTAGAGCCGGAGCCATCGAGTCAAAAACAAACAACTGTGTGCCTCGGTTTTCTCATCTTTAAAATGGAAATCCAACAAATATTTACTGAGCATTGTCCTAAGCGGTAGGGACACCGCAGAGAACAAAACAGACAAAAATCCCTGCCTCGCTTCTAATGAGGGAGGTAGACAAACAAAATAAATAAAATAAATATTCTTATTCAACAATCACCCGGTCTAGCAGTTACTCTGTCCCAGGCGCTGCTCTAAGTCCTTAAAAAATACTAACAAATTTAGCCCTGTCAAGAGCCCCGTGAGAACCATCCTTTTATAATCCACATTTTCTGTATGAGGAGCCTGAAGCACAGATAGGTCAAGCAGTTTGCCCAAAGTTGCAGAATTAGCATTCAAAGTGGCCAGTGTGGCTCTAGGATTCAATGCTTTTAGCACCATATTTACTGCCCCTCTGGAATTTTAAGTCATAAAATATACGGTGGGTTAGAAGTCAATACGTGTTTAGGAGAAAAATCAAGGAAGAGATACAGGGAAGCTGCAAGAGGCACCATTTTAAATAGGTGATAAGGGAAGGCCTCCTTGAGAAGGTGGTGTTAAAGCAAAGGCTGAAGGGGGTAGGATATGAGCCTTCCAGATGTCTAGGAAAGAACAGGCCAGTACCATAATATATCTCCTTACAGGTTCTTTAAGGATTAAATGAATCTATGGAAAGCTCTGAAAACAGTGCCTGGCACATAGAAAGTACTCAATAAATGTTAGCTATTATTTTGAAAGTTTTATTTTTAGAGTAAATCTGGCTCCCTCCCCCCCAACCCCAAGTTTTGGTCTAATATTAAGCTTTTTTTTTTTTTTTTTTGGTATTATGCAACGGGAAGAAGACTCTCTTCTATGAGCCAAGCACTGTTTCTCGCTCAAGATAAACAAGACAGAGAGCTGACATCTCAGGGAACTGACATTCTTTTGGGGAGACAGACACGAAACCTAAAACACATAAATAAACAAGGAAATTTCAGACAATGGAAGAAATGGCATTTAAGCTGAGGTCCAAATAAAAAGAAGGAGCTAGCAGAGAAGACGGGATGGGGGAGGAGGAAGCATTCCAAGCATGGAGAACAGCAAGTGCAAAGGCCTCGAAGTCGTAGGGGAGCTTTGTTTGTTCAAGGGATGGAGGGCAGGCAAGCATGGCTGGGACAAAGTCAGTGAGGACGGTGTCCAGATGAATTCGGGGAATTGGCAAGGGCCGGATTATGGACGGTCTTGAGGTCATGTTGAGGAGTTTGTATTTTACTCCAAGGCTAATGGGGAGCCATGGGAGGAGTCTGAGCAATGTAGTGTCGTGATCTGACTTAGGTGCCACCGAAACAGTCTCGGCAGGAGGTGACGGCGGCTTGGACCAGTGGAGGTAGTCAGAAATAAATTTCGGGTGTATGGTAATGGTGGGACCCATGAGTCTGATGATGAAGCAAAGGGGTGGGAGAAAGAGAGGAATCAAGGATACACTAAGGTTTGGGGGCAAATCAAAGTTTCTGTCTTGGACAGGTAGTGTCTGAGACGCCCAGAGATGCCAGGTGGAGGTGTCAGGGAAGCAGCGACGTGAACAAGACTCGGTTTTAGGGGAGGGACCAGGATGAAGATAAAAATCTAAGAGTCGACAGCCTATACGAGGGTATTTAAAACCTGAATAAGGTCACCGGGGACTTAAATCCAAACTTCTAATTTGTCACCCACCCATTCAACAAATATAACTGATCATTGCAGTCTGCAAGGGGCAGTAGGGGGTAGAGGAAAGACAGCCATGATGGAGATCATCACGACCCTCCCCAACCCCCACCAGCCCCTCCTGAAGAAACCAAGGGCCACAGACTCTTCTAAGGTGCTGAGGGCCTGACTGTATGTAAAGTGGGGCTGGCCAGCAGGTGGACTAGATTCTGGCTGGAAATACAGGTGCCCAAGTGTCATCTCACCTTGTAGTCAGATTTCACTTAGCATTTCACTGAGAAGGAGGCATGGGCATCAAAACATTTCAAACTACATACATCTAACATACATCTAGTAAAGGACACATCAGAAGCACAAAGCTCAACGAATTGCCAGACCGTACACACTGTGTCACCAGCAGCCTGACGGATAAATGGAAGTTTAAAGCAGACCCCAGAAAGCTCCCTCGTGCTCTCCACCCAACTCCGTCTTCCCCAGGCACCCACTCTCCTGGCTTCTAATCCCACAGAGTAACTGTATCTGTCTTCGTGCTTCAAAACTGGAACCACACAGAAACGAAGTCTGATGTCTGGCTTGTGTCAGGGTTAGGTTTGTGAGATGCATCCCTGTTGCTGTGGATGGTTTATGTTCAGTGCCGTGCAAACTCCAGTGTGCGTGCCCCACAGGAAAACTGACCCATTCTGGAGCAGCGGTTTGTAAAACTCCCGGGGTGATTCTAATTTGCAGCCAGGTCTTAGAACCACTGACCCCTAACTTTAAGGAGCAAGTCTCTGGGCCCACCTCCCCTCCCAGCTCCTCCAGATGCCCTGCCCCCGCTCGAGGCGCCACCCTTAGGTGGGCCTGGCCGCTCACCCGACAGCACCACCTCCACCAGGTCGCCCTCCTGGATGTCTCCCGCGGAGCGCACCAGCTGCAGGAGGTTAGCGGACGTGGGGTCATGTTTGAAGAGCAGGATCTTGTCGTAAAGGCCATAGAAGCCACACTCGGGGAACTGACGGGCGGGAGAGGGAGGTGCGACGGAAAAGCTCAGAGCTGCCTTGAGCAGCGGTCTGGAACCCTCCCCAGGGCAGGGCCGGCTGTTTCCCCCGGAAACCCAGAGACCCCGCGGCCCCTCACTTCCTGTCTGCTCCCTCCCAAGCCCAGCTCGAGCCTGGCAGAGTGCCAGGGCCCAGGTGTGCTGGGAGTTTGGTGGCTGGATCATCGATCTGGGGTGGGAGGGAGAATGATTCCGGGACCCTGGCACCTAGAATTTCCTGGAGATTGGGGGTGGGGTGGGGTCTGAGTGAGCACCCCTCTCCTTATGACACCCCCCCCTCTCCTCAGCTTCCTTCCTGGATCTATTGTTGTCCCTGGTACCTGGCTCCAGTCCCAGCATCGGGGCAGGGAGGGCGGGAAGGAAGGCACTGAGGACTCTTGGGAGTGGGGGTAGCTGCAGGGAGGCTGGAGCTCAAGGGAGCTGAAGGTAGGAGGGTGGCCCCCACCCAATGCGCGAAGGACCCAGGTGTCCGGGTCCCCAGTTTGGGAGGCTGGGGGCAGGAAATGAAACCCGGTAGAACAGAAAGTGAAACAGCTCAGGTGGGGCGGCTGGAAGAAAAGGCCCTACCACACCTGTATAGAGAGTAGAAAATAAAACGCTGAGGCCTGGGGTGGGGGGGGCAGGCTAAAGATTCTGAGCATTGGACAAAGAACTTCACCTAGGTAACAAGCTGCCCAACCCCCACAAGCCCTTCCAAGGAGCAGGCTGAGTTGGGTGTGGGAGCTGGGCCTGCTAGTTTAGGGTATTGGGGGGACAAAGAAAGCCCTATGTGTTCTTAGGGTCCACAGGTGACCCAGCCCGCCTGGGCCCTGGCTGCGTGGGAGGGGTCTTTCTCCAAGTCCTAGTTCTCCTGGCAGTGAAATGGGGGAGTTGGCCCAGCTGAATTCTTTGGGTTTCTCTGAAGCCCAAAGAATTCATCTCCAGGAGTGTGAGAAGATTCTGGAATTTGGAGATGTGGGGATTGCAACTTCCTCATGTTATAGGATTAGACATTTTTAGATTCCAACACATTCTCATACATTTTAGGATGTTCAACAACCCAGATTAACAGTCGTCTAATTAATTTTGATATTTTAGGAGTCTGACAAACCAACCTAGGATTCTAATGTCTGAACACTTTATATCAGAGTTCAATTAACTCGCAGTTGCATATTCCGAAAATTTAGAATTCAAATAGTCTCACATTTTCGACAGTCTAGAATGCCAACAACAGAGAAGCCCACACCATTCTAACTTTTAACCTTCTCAGATTCAGGCACTGAGCCCCATCTGACTCCTTGCTGGGATCCCCGCCCCCATCCTGGTAATCTTGCTGTCCAAAGCTAAGAGAGGGGGTAGGTGGGGAAGCATGATTTTCACAGGCCAGCGTCAGACCTGGGGACTGGGGACACTGATTAGGAGAGAGAACAGAGTCCCCAGAGCCTCTGAAGGTTGGGGAGAGGTGCCTGCGCCCTCACAACAGTCTCAGGCCTGAGGGAGGACAGAGATTGGGCTCCGAGACCTCACTTACCCCTAGCAGCTAGCACAGGCACCCACACCCACACATGTCACCCGATCGCCATGGCCAGCCCGGCTTCAATTTCTGTTTCCACCAAATGGGAGGTCAGGGATGGGCCCGGCCGGGGAGGGGCCCCCTCATCTGCTGCCCCCACCTGCCCCTTCCTCCTCCACCGTTCTACACCTGGCCGGCCCCTCCCTTCCTCCCTGCCGGCTGCAGAAAACAACATGCAAGGACTCGAAATTTCAGGAGGCCTCTGGGGTACTCCACCCCTGCTCCGGCCTCCCGCAAACGGGTAGTGGGGTGAGGAGGTAATGGGGGCCAATGTCCTACCCCCACCCCTCAGTCTCCCAAGGCTTAGACTCCCTTCATCCCCCTCTCCGACGCCTCCCCAAGCTGGATGGGGCGGGGGGAACCCTGCGCACTCACCTTCTGGTCCACGATGGAGCAAGCCAGTTGCTTCACATGGGCCAGCTCGGAGGCGGCGGGCAACAGCACGAACTCGCGGGTCAGCCCGATCTGGATGTGGAAGGAGACCCCGGGACCCGGGGCCGGGACCTGGGGCAGCAGCGGTAGCGGCGACTGCAGCTCCAAGCTGCCGAGGGGCGCAGGAGACCCCGGCCCGGGAGAGCCCGGGAGCCCGGTGGGATGGGAGGGGGCGGCGGCCATGGGGGGAGGCCCGGGACCGGCCGCCCGGCGCCCACCCAGGATCCGGCCGGAGGAGACCGGGGAACCCGGATCACTGGATCTAAGGGGTCTCGTAAACGGGTGGTGGGAGCGCGGGATCCCGGGGATCCGAGAAGAGAAATCCGGCAGGTTGAAGGGACTGGAGGATGGCGGGACCCTAGGAAATTAGAGAAGAGAATCTAGTGGTTCAGACGCCCGGGAATCAAGGGAATCACAGAAGATCGGGGGAGGGGGAAATGGTTTGGGGGGCCCAGCGATTGAGAGATTCCAAGAAAGCAAAGAAGAAAATCTAATAAGTCGGGGTCGCAGGAATCAGCAGAGCCCAGGATCCAAAGGCCCCTTGGAGAGAGAAGAAATTGAAAAAGGAGCAGGGGGACCCCAGAATTCAGTGGCTCTAAGAAGAGGATCCAATTAAGAAGAGGGGCCGAGGGACTCACCGGACCCTGGGGGTGGAGGGCAAGAGTCTCTGAGTCGGAGATCAAGACGGGCCCGGGGATGGGCAGAGGGATCCAGAGGGCCGGGGTGCTAAGGAGGGCATCTCACGGGTCTCGGAAGCTGGAGAAAAGTTCGGTCGGGGCCCGAAGGGGGGCGTTACCGGCCGCGGTGTGGTGGGGCGGAGGTCGCCGGCCCGGTGGCTCGTTCTTTCCCAAGTTTAATCAGGCGGCGGCGGCCCAGAGGAAGTCGGAGCGACGGCGCAGCCAGCCAATCGGTGCCGGTCTCGGTGACGTCAGCGGGGGCGGAGTTAGACGAGGGGCTAGGGGCGGAAGGGGAGGGCGGGCCCAGCACTTCTGAGTTGGGGGCGGAACCACCCCCGCGCGGGTCCGGGGGCCTAGGTTGGGAGGTGCGGGGCAGCGCGGCGGGGCCGATTTCGCTTCCAGACACACTCGAGTGTGCAAGGTTAACTTTTTCGTGACCAGAGAGGGAGGAGCGAACCGCCCTCACTGCCTCTGCAGGTCGCGGGGGCCAGCCCGGCCCTGGCCCTTTAAGGAAGGGGCCCTCGCACACGGCCTGTATCCGGCGCGCACCTCAGTAAAAGGGTGGGAAACAGGGTGTCAGGTCCGGCCCGCTCTCGGGACTCGGCCTCCCTCTTCCTAGAGAGCTTCGGCTCTGCCCTTCCGCGCCCCGGCCCCGGGGAGGGGGTGTCGCAGAGCACCCTCAACCCATTCCACACGTGGGAAGGTCGAGGTCTCCAGATGGGCAGAGGTCCTGGCCTCAGCTCTGTCTCCAGGAACCTTGAGCAAGGTGCATGGAGACAACCGAAGGGGCCGGGCCTGGGTTACCTGTGTAGGAGTCAGGCACAGGGCGGGTGGAGAACGCGTGTGGTTTCCATCCCTCGGCTCCCCACTCTACCCCAGTCAGCAGGCTTGGGGTGCCTGGAAGGGCCATACTACCAGGGCGGACAACGCACCCACACCACTGCATAGATGGAGAACCAGTTGTTCTCCTGGGGAAATGTGTCTTTCTGTGTGACTTTAGGTAGGTGACTGCCCCTCTCTGAGCCTGTTTCTCCATCTGTTAGATGGGACAGTAATAGGTCTGATTCCAGAAGGTCTTCGTGGGGATTAATGAGACTGTATAATGGTGGATGTCGCTATAATATGGGGATTAATGAGACTGCATAATGGTGGTTGTCGCTATAATATGCAGGGATAAAGGTGGGTACCTCAAGCACTCAGGTGGGCGGGTATGTTTAGTCATCCAGCAAGCATCAACTGACAGCCTACTGTGTGCCAAGCTTGTCATAAAACACCTCTTCCAACTCATTCAGAAGCAATTCAGACCTGATTTCTCCTCCCCAGCTAATAAGAGTGGCTACCACTTAGTTTACATGCAGGAAGCTGAACACTCAGAGGCAAAATGACTTGTCAAAGATCACCAAGCCAGTTACTACCACCCCGCCCCATTCGAGGGTGTCTTGGTCTGAGCGCCGAAGGCATCCCGGCAGACACGGGCCATCTGCCTGCCTGGGTTCCAGACCAGCAGGGCTGGCTGGGGACGAGGGCCATGAGACGAGCCCCACTTCCTGGTAAGAGGTTGTTGGGGGCAGCTGAGGTCTGTACAGTAGCGATCTGTCACCACATCCGGGGGCTGGCTGGGGCTGGGGAAGGAAGTCTGAGGCTGGAGCGAAAACCCAAACCGCCACCTGGGGAAGCTGCTCAGAGCCCAGAGGGATGAGGGGGGAGTGAGGCCACGTGAAGCCCACAGCCAGGCTCCTATAGTGTCACCAGAGGGCCAGCTGCCCACCCGCACTCTTTTTCCTCGAGCTGCTAAAGTGTAGCGAGCATGCACTTTGCAGGACTTTGTCCTCAAGTGTTCGGGGGGCCTGCCAGTGGCCTCCTGTTCTGGGCACTGGAGCACAGCCCATGACAACCAAGGTGGTGCTGGGACTCGCCCAAGGACAGTTGGCTGGTAGGTGGTGGAGGCTTGAGCAGGACTGCCAAGGGACTGGATACAAATTTTGATGACCTGCTGAAGGCCTTGGGCAAACCGGGCCCCCCCAACGCCCACCTCCATCTCTTCCTCTGTAAAACATGCACAGCGCCCCCTCCGTTTTGAGGTGGTTGTGAGGACCCAGTACACGGCACAGGAAGAGCTCAGCACGGGGCCTGCTAAGTGCACAGTTGACGGCTGTGATTCGGCCACTTCAGAGAAGGGAAGGGACTCCTCTGAGCCCCACTCCCCCAGGCAGCTCCCAGGCCCTGGGCCCAGGAGGGCGTTTGGTGCGGGGTGTCTCTGGCCTCATGGCCCTCATCACACATCCCTGGGGAGGGAGGAGTCTGGAACCAGACTGTCACATCACACCATCTGCTTGTGCTCTGTCCGAGGCTGTTGCTGCAGCCCCTGGGGACGGAGTGCTTAGGGACAGAAAGGAGGGGCACGGGGAGATTCGGTCCTGTGCCCTTGCTTCCGTCCCTCCACCCACACCCCACCCAAGCTCTGGGCCCCTCTCTGGCCCGCTTGTCCTACCGCAAAACCCCAACCCCTCATATCCCCTCTCTCCAAGCTCCACCCCAAAAGTCCCCCATCCCACGACAGTCAGCGCCACCCATCTTACTCCAAAGGGTTTATTCAAACAAGTTTCACATACAAGTCCAGGACAGAGGGGTGGGGCTTATAAACAGGAATCTGGAAGGGGGCCTGAGGGCTCAGGACAGAACCCAAAAAAAGAGTGAAATAAATAGAGAAAGAGAGTGGAGGGTCAGGAGAGGAGACAGACTATCACACAGTGATAACGACGGGCTCCATTAAAATCCCATTTATTTATACAGATATACAGGGAGTTGCAGGACCCGGGCGGGGTGGGGGGCCCTACTCCACCTCCCACGCCCCAGGGAGGAGCAAGAGGCCATCTCTGCCTGTGGGTGGCCCCGTGGGAGGTGGAGGGCTGCCATTAGAGGAGTGTTGGGGAGGTAGGGGCAGGCGCCTCCCAGAGGGCGTCACCTGCTCTCAGGCAGTCACTGGCCCTGGAGGTGATGGGCAGTGTCTGGAAAGCTGCGCTGAGGGAGCTGGAGGGGACGGCCAGGCCTAGCACTCCCACTGAAGACAGCCTGGCAAACCAGAATGGGGGCGTCTGGCGTTCCCCTCGCACGGTCCCCACCCAGGTCTGGGAAGATGGAGAGGTGGCGTTGGGGGTTCAGAGAGAACCTGGCACCTTCTGGCGTCTTGGAAAAGCTGATCCCCAAGGACACCCAGCCCTGGCTGTGCTGCCCCCAGAAGGCCGCTCAGAGACCAGGAGTGGGTGTCAGGGCAGAAAGGAGACTCCTGGAGGCCATCCTGGAGGGCAATTCCTGAAGGAGGCGCCGCCCCAGGCTGGATGCCGGGGGAGGGCAGGGGGTGGGGGCCTCCGAGGAAGCAACGATAGCACCACCAGGCTCCAGGGCGGGCGGGAGAGGCCAGGCCTCTGGGCCTGCAGACCAAGGCTGGGAGTCGCCTGTGGGAAACAAGGGCAGGGAGAATGACCCATGACCTCCAGGGCACAGGAGGTAAGGCAGCTCTGGGTCCCTCTGGGCCTCAGCCCCTCCCCTGAATGCCCAGGGGACATACAGGTGCCCCGACTGCAGGACCTGGTACCTTCGAGGGCCTCGCTGTGGGCGAGGACAAACGGGATTTCTGCCCAGCCCCTCACCTCAGTCCCACCTGCCCAGCCCCGCTCCCCGGCCAGGGCGGGGCCAGGTGGGCATCATACGAAGACCTTGGCCAGGGCGTCGGCACCCGCACTGGCGACGAGGGCCTTGGTGGGGTGGCAGGCGACAGCATGGATGGCCTCCTCGTGCTTCTTGCGGTGGGCCGTGATCTCCTGCACGCACGTTTTGTTGTCCAGGCTCCACAGACGAAGGGAGCAGTCGTGGCCTGCGCAGATGTGGGAGCAGGATGGGCTGTCACTGGCGGCGGCTCCCTGGCTGCTTGCTCGGACCAGCCCTGAAACCCGTAGCTGGCCTCTCCAAAGGCCTCGCAGTTGGGTGGGGACTCAGTCCTCCCCTTGCCCACCTCTGCCTGGTCACCTCCTGACGTCCCTGCCTGTCATCAATCCATCTAGCCACCCAGTATTTACTGAACATCTGTACTGGGCCCTGGGGCACAGTGAACGATCAAACCTCCCCGCCCGTGGTGTTGACGCTGCGGTAACGAGAAAACAGGATCAGCACTGCCAGGTGGTCAGGAGTGCGACGGGCACAAGTCAGTGTAAGGACAGAATGGCCCAGAGGGGACCGGAGAAGAGCCTTCCAGGCGGCTAGGGAAAGGCGAGAGGGCTGACAGGAGGCAGGGTGGCAGCACCCACCGGCCCACGCAGGGTGTGGGGAAGAGGTCAGAGAACAGAATGGGCTGGGTCCTGGGGGCCACGAGCCATGGGAGAGAGATGGCCTGACTTATGTTAGGGGTATCAGGCTGGCTGAGGTGGAGGCCAACTCTTTTTCTGTCCCTTTCAGGGGAAACCTGTGCCCTCTACTGAATCCTCTCCGCCCGGGCTAGATCTCACTGGCCACCCCCTCGCCCATCTCCTCGGAGACCACTGCTCCCATCGTGGGGCAGATGAGAGGAGGATGAGATGGGTCCAGGACTCCCACACCCCCACAGCTTGCACCTCTGCGCACTCACTCACTTGCTCACTTGAGGTCACCCCACGCGGGATCCGAAGTGAGTGGCAGTCCCTCCGCCACAGCGGGCTCCTTCCTGTCAGGTCTCCCTCGCCACCAGCACACACCCGTCACCCTCTAGGGAGCTTCAGCCCCTTCTCCATCTGCCCAAGTCCCACCCCATCCCTTTGAAGCACAGCCCCAGGGTTGCTGGGCCGCAGTGCCCTTAACCACAGAGAGTGGGGTGGCACCAAATGCCAGACAAGCTCGTGGGGACTGAGTGAGACAGACTGGAACTTCAATGTCCGTACCCGCTGCGCTGTGCTGAAGTTATAAAACTTCTCTGAGCCTCAGTTTCCACGTCTGTACAACGGGGATAGCGGGAAAGCAGCTGCAGTGGGCTCTCAGAGCAGTGCTTTGCCGTCACCGCTGTGACCACCTTGCGTCCTGCCACTGAGGCTCCCCATCCAGCCCCTACCAGGACAGCTCTCCCGCCAGCTCCCCTGACTCAGGGGTCCCCGCAGCACTCCCTCGGGGCCTGGGCCCAGCCCTGATAGGGAAGGCACCTGCCCTTGCTCCTGAGAAGCCAGGAGGGTCCCAACTTACTTCCTGACAGCAGGAATACACCGTTGGGGTCCACGGCCAGGCAGGTGACTGCATCGAGGTGGGCGACCATGGAGTGCACGCATTTCCCTGAAGGGAGAGAGGAGCAGCAGGGCACAGTCCCACACCGTGACTTGCCCGGGGAGGTGAGGGCACCGGGGTTCAGCACCTGAGCCTGGCCCACCCCCGCCTCCCACAAGCACAGGTGAGTCGGGGAGCAGGGAGGGCTGGCTGAGCCTCACCTGTCCGGTTGTCCAGGAAGCGGATGCCTCTGTCGTCATGGGCGGTGATAGTGAGGGGCTGGTTCGGATGACTCACCACCTGGTTGATCTGGGTTGGGCCTAGATGAAAAAGCGGGGAGAGGCAAGGACGTCGTCGGGGAGAAATCAGGGGACCAGGAAGGAGGCGTGAGCAGCAGGACAACCCCCCGCGGCCCCACATCGGCCTCGGTGTTGGGAGAGCTGGGCGCCCAGCGCACCCTGCTCTGGCCGCACTGCCTCGTCAGTACAGTGGGCACGGGGCCTGCTTTGCAGTGGGAAGGGTGACAGACACCGCGAGGGCCATCCACACCGCCCAGGGAGCTGAGAGGAGAGTCCCTGACACACTCCCTCCCCTTAGCCCTGCTGAGACCGTGTTGTCCCTAAGGGCAGCAGATGGGACCTGATCTCCTTCCCGCTCACAGCCCCTGAGGCAGTGAGAAGCCCTCTGGCGCCGACTGAGCCTCGAGTCACCAAAGCCACAGGAGAACGTGAAGGAATGCAGACCCCTGCCCCAGGGCCCCCTTACCGCTGCTCCCCCGGGACTCCAGGGTGAGGAGGGCACTGCCAGCTTCCAGGTCATACAGGATGGTGTCGCCAGAGCGGGAGGAAGCCACGATGTGGGCAGGCTCGGTGCTGGTGAAGGCCACTGAGGTGGGGACCCCATGATCTGAGGGAGGAGGGAAGGCCGCGTGAAGGGCTGGTCCCACCTGGCACTGGCGCGCAGGGGTCACGCGCCTCTCGCGCCTCTAGCTCTATCTGGCTCCATGCGAGGTGTTGGGGTCCCCGTTACCCCTGTCCTCTCACTCACCGCTGGCTGTGGGGAAGGTACAGAGACAAGTGGGGCTGCTGCTGCTGGGGTCCCAGATGCGAACAGTGCCATCGGCGGAGCAGGAGGCCAGGCGCTGGGAGGTGGGACTGAAGGCCAGGCCCCACACGGCGTCCCCGTGGCCCTCCAGGACGTGGCTCAGCACGCTTGGGTCTGGACGCCCCGAAGAGAGGAGAGGGACTGCGTCAGGGACGCCAGCCCCATTCTGCACAGCTGGCCACCCATTCACCCATTTCACATCCAAGACTCAGAGCTGTCACCAGTGCAACCTGCCCTGGCAGCCACTCCCACTCTGACCACTGGCCCCTCTGCAAGATCTCAGGCCTCTGAGGAAAGCCCAGCTTAGAGCTCCAGAGGGTGGGGACGGCCCTCTGTTCCCTGCCACCCCCAGGGCCTGCAGTACAGCCTGGCACAGCATGGGCGTCCAACACGTGACTTTTAGGACGTACGTCAGGAGAGTGGCAGCGGCCCTGGCCCGAGGCCCCCTGCAGCCCGCAGCATGCGCTCCGTGGGCCGGCCCTGTGCTTGGTCCCTGCAGTCTCTTCTGCCCATGTGCACCAGCCCAGTCTCTCCAAAGGCCACTCCCACCGCTGCCTCCCCGGTCGGTTGCTCGAGTCCACAAAGGGGGCTCTGGCTGGGCCCTGCTGACACCCAGCGTGTGGCAGCTTGTTTGGCCCGGAGTTCACACTGCCAGGGCCTGACCCCTGCCTGACCTTTCACGGGGTGACACTGTCCTCGGGAAAATGACATTATGTCCCTTGAGGGGAACACAGACCTCTAAACTTTGCCCTGACAGGATGCGGCACAAAGCCACGTGTGTGATCGATAGGGTTATCGAGAGAAGCATCGGAGAGCAGGGGGACAGACGACGAACAGAGAGAACAGTCTGGTCACTTCTCTGCTCAACTCCTGAAGATGCCCCAAGGACGAAGCACAAACTCCCTCCACATGTGCCCAGCTAACGTCACCCGTCCGCACAGGGCCCACCTTCGCGCGTGCGGCCCCCGCCCCAACGCCGATTCTGAGCCAGCTCGACCATCAGCTTATCTCGTCCGACCCTCAGTCACAAGCTGAGTCACGCTGTTCCATGCACACCCAGGCTGAGCATCCCTGGTGTCCCCCCAAGTACCTGCAGTGTTGGGCAGGGCGGGTGCTACAGGTGCTGAGGGAACGAGGAGGCCCCCGCGGATGACAGGTAGGGGGAAGGGAGGCCTGGCGAGGAGGCCCTCTCACCGTAACCATCGTAGGGGTCCATGTTGAGGTCTGGAATCTTCCAGCTGTAGATGCGGGCATCCGCCCCACCGCTGTAACAGTATTCACTGTTGCTGCCCACGGCTACTGCCAGCACGGGGCCCCTGGAGGATGCAAAGGGGGGTGCGACGAAACACTCAGTACCCACCCCTCCCCGGGGACCGTGCAGTTCTTTCTCTACTGGCATTTTTCAAGGATAACCGAAAAGAGCTCGGCATCTGGGGGTCCCGTTACACCACCCAGGCAAGCTGCCGGTCCCCTGCCTTCGCCCCAACCCCCATATCTGTTTCCTCCTCCGAAGGTTATGCTGACAACTGGCGGAAAGGGGGCGCTGAGTGTCTGCAGAGCACCAGGAGCAAGGGGCCACGTGCAGAAGGTCCCATGGACTCGGACCCCTCCAACTACCCCACCTCCTGCCATCAGCCCTGGGGACATCTCTGGGCGGGCCAGGGGTGGGCATGCCTTTGGGGGCACCTCCCTACCTGTGAGCCCGGAAGGCGTGGATGGGTTCCACGTCTAGTGCGGCATTCCTGTAGGGAGACAGGTGTCACCGAGAGCCCCTCGTCACCCGGTCCCCTGGGCCCAGCCCTCCACCCGCGTGGCTGCCTCACTTCTTGGCGGTGACGGCCTTCTGCAGGTTCCAGAGCTTGAGCGTGCCGTCCTCCGACGCGGTGAGCAGAGCTGACTGGCTGTGGTGGAAAGCCAGGGAGCGGATGCCGTCGTAGTGGGAGCGGAGGGTGAACTTGGGGTTCCACGTCTTCTTAAAGGCATCTTTGCTGTCAGACAGCTGGGGTGTGGGGGGCGGGAGCTACCTCAGTGTCTCCTCTCCCACCTGGCAGTCCTGCAGACACTGACATCCAGGACTCCCTGGCCTGGGGAGCACCCCAGACTACCCCGAGCCCTGGCCACACCTCATTCCTCCTCGCCCAGCAGCGCCCACCCCCCAACTCAACAAGTTCCTACAGAGTGCTGGGACTGCGCTGGTTCTGGGGAGACAAAGGTGAGCCCAAAGCCCTGCGGTCTGCCAGTTCAGGGGGGCTCAGGGAGACACTCGGATGGCCCCGCCAGGGCACAGGCGTACGGACCACGGGCAGCACTGTGAATTAAAAGCGTGCCGGGACGAGGCTTTCCTGAGCAAGTGACACGTGAACGAGACTTCACCAGACGAGGGGAGGGGACCGAGAAGGAAACTGCCCGTGCCACGTGTCCGAGGCAGGAGGCGGCAAGGGTGGATGAGAGCATGAGGAGGGGCTGGAATGCAGAAAGCCAGGGGAGAGTGGCAGAGGGTGCGGCCAGACAGGTTGGCCAGAGCTGAGGTGAGCCACACTGAGGAACCTGCATCTCATCCCAGGAGACACGGGGAGCCCGGCAGGGCCCAGAGCAGCAAGATGACGGGCTGAAACGACCGGCTCGCTGCAGCCAGCCAAGGGGAGCTCGGCTCGGGGAAGACGGAAGTGAGGTGAAGCGGCCACGGGGAAGTCTCTCCGAAGGAGAAGCGCGCTTAGACCTGACACTGGGGCGGGGAAATGGGGACAAACAGTGAGCAGAATCCCAGAGATACTGCACACGCCCTGAGGGACGGTGGGGTCACTCTCCAAGTGGGGACCCAGGGTGGGTCACTTGGGAAAGAAGAGCAGCCTGTCAGGCAAGCCTCACCGATCGGCCCCAAGTCAGAGTTCGCATCTGATGAACCCTGTCATCTAGGCTCTGTCTCCCAAGGTCCCTGCCTCAGCTGTCACTTCTAGCACATTCTTTAAGAGCAGAGAACCAGCTGTTGTGGGGTGACTCCATCACTCGCACCACGTCCAGGAGGGGGTCACACTGGGCAGCCCCCTGCAGCAATGCCCCTGACCTCGCTGGGACCGCCCACCGCCCCATGTCCTGTTACGAGCTGGGGCAGTGTTCTGCCGCAGGGAGGTACACACGTGCCGATTTGGATTCCCAGGTGGCCAGATGCCCCTCACGGACCTCACGCTCAGGACACTGGCCCTAAGGTCGCCCTTCATTCTAGCCTGACGGCCCCTCTGGTCCCCACATGCACCAGATTGGCCTGATCACTTGGCTGCTGGTTGGAGACCACCTTCTCGTCAAAGGTCAGCTCAATTCCCACCCACACTGCCGCCTGCCTGGAGTCCCCTTCCTCCTCTGACACTATCCTTCAATTCAGTTTCCCCTCGCCTCGCCCCCAGCAGTGGTGGCTCTTGGACTTGGGCTGTGCATGAGCCAGGGTGGGAGGGAGCATCTCCTGCAGAAGGAGCCTGGCACCATGATGAAGACACGGGCTCCAGAACCTTCTAGGGCCTGCACCTTCGTGCCCCTGTCAAGTGCCCCGCCCTGTCTGCATCGGCACCTCTTGTCCTCACGTGTAAGCGACTGAGCATGGACCACGCAGTCAGCACTTGGCAAGTGCTGGCGCTGCACAGGACACCCGATGGGGGCCGTGGAGGGTGGGGCACCCTGACGACTTACATCACAGCTGAGGTCGTTGTCATTGGTGACGGTGAGATCGGCCAAATCCCCCAGGCTCACCTCCCCGCCCCCGATAGTGTCCATGATGAAGACGTCTGAGGAGAAGCCAAAGGAACCTGGTGGGGGGAGGGGAGGGAGGGGGCAGAGAGGGGCCAGGAGAGAGAGACAGAGAGAGGTAGAGAGAGAGGTGAGGTGTGAGAGAGAGACAGGGAGAGGACAAGACCAAGAATCACAGCTGGAAAGAGAGAGACAGGGAGAGACAGACGGACAGGGCCAGACAGGACAAAAAGAGGGGCGGACAGAGACAGACAGACGAACGTTTGGGACAGGGAGGCTGCAGACTGCGGGCGGGGCCTCGACCCTCGGGCCCCGGAAGCCCTGGGCATAGCGGCTCTGCAGCCTCCCTCTGCCACAGGTGCTGCAGGCCCCGCGGGACTGGGCCAGGGTGAAAGGGCCTCTTACCTTCGTGGGGCCGGGGCTGGGGTGTGCCAGGAGGTGGGCCAGTCACTTTGGGGGGCAGCCCATCCACGTCCCGAAGGTCGGCCAAAATTCCCTGGAGTTTAACCCGCCGGCTTTCTATAGGGACAAGCACCAGGCAGGAGTCACCCACCAGCTCAACCCAGTCATGCTCAGGTGATGCTTTCCACACCACCGGAAGCAAGCCTTTCCTACAACTGTGGGGAGACCAGGAAGCCCTGGCCCCAGGGTGCCTTGGGGCTCAATGTCGGGGTGGGGGTGGGGGACAAGCAGAAGAGAGCGACTCAGCTGGGAACCTCCACCAGCTGCCCTTGCTGGGGCCTCAGTCCCCAGTCATCCTGTGACCCTGAGCGCCTCGAAGCTCAAGGTCACAGGATGAGAGAAAGATGTAGCACTGCCCCATCTGTCTCTGCCCCTCAAGTCCCCCGCATCCTGTTTCCTCCCAGGGGTCCACCAAGATCTGGACGCACACACGTGGAGGGCTGGCGGCCCTACTTCAGGAAGAGCCAGGCCCGCCTGTGTCCCCACGGGGATTTTCCAGGGAAGAGGTGCAGGCCTGGCCGCTGTGGCGTGGGCCTCCAGCTTTCCTTGGCCGCCCTCCTCTCAGGAAGTGTCACCATCCGGTGGATACCCTGGGCAGGAAGCGGCTGCAGGTGGCTGTGTGCCCCAACTGCCCTCACTGAGGAAGGCTGGACAGAAAACCCTCCACTCACCCAGTTCATGGTGGGTCCCCTCTCCAGCGCACCGCCGGGGGTCTGGAGAGACCTCCCCGTCCTCTCCTGAGCCCAGGAAATCGAACTCGTTGATGGCGTCCTCTGAGTCATCCTCCTCGTCCTCGTCCTCCATTTCGGGCACCAGGGCCTTGGACGGCAGCTGGGACACAGGGAAAACCAGACAGGTCAGGGGCTCATGCCTAGAGCCCAAGCACACCGGGTCTCTGCAAACAGAGAAGTCAGGGTTCCATCTGGAACCGTCCTACATCGGCCACCAGCTCCCTCCCCAAGCCCCACACTTCGGTGGCTGTGCTCCCCCTGCTGGAAGCCTTCAGAGGCTGCACTTTTCTAGGACCGGGTGGTGCCGGGCCCGCGCCTGGGTTTGGAGACCCCTGCCTCCTCGCCTCCAGCTCTGACCCCCTCACAGCCCTCCTCCTGGCTTTTGCTCAGGCTGCTCCTGCTCCTCCCAATCCCTGGCCGGCAGCACAGACCTTCTAGCGAAGGAAAGTAAACAGGACAACCTGTTTCGGGGAGAGGGCGGTGCGTTCGAGTCTATGTGAGTGTATGGAAGCGCACAATTAAAGGGGACAGACGCCCGGGTATAACGGTAACAACAAACCCTCACGGAGCACTGTGCCAGCCTCTCTGTACTACTCAGGGCACTGAGCAAGACACATACGATTTCACAACCCCAAATACGAAGTTATCACAGTAACTATCGTTCCACGTTACAGATGAGAAAACTCAGACTAAGCAGAGTGAAGGCCCTTGCCCCAAGTGACCAGGTCCAAGCCACCTTTACATGCTCTGGGGTGTGAGCTTCCCTGCGGTTCTCCAAGGTTCCTCAGAACTTTCTAGACTGGCTGGCTTTTTGTTTTCCTGTAGAACCGCTGCGTGTTGCTTTTAGAACGAGAGAAAACAACAGCTCCTTCGCTCTAAGAAAGAAAATGCCGGGCAAGTGACTGCGGTGTGCCGTTTCCCACGGTGGGCCTTAACCAGGGCAGGGACGCAATCATCCGTTTTCCTCAGGCCCGTCCCAGACGTGTGAATTCGGGAGCGGCCTGGCACCCGCGTTTGCCCACATGGATGCCTTTCACACGCAGACAGGGAACGACCTGTCGCACGTGATCCTGCACCCTCGCCGGGGGTGGGCATCCCATTTCACACCAAGCACCGGCCGGGGGCCCGTGCACGCGGAGCTTCCGGGAACCCCAGGGTTTGCAGCGATATGACGTCTGACTTCTGCTTTGAGGGCCGTCTTAGGAACACAGCCCTCCCCGGCACTGGGTCTGAGGACCACCAGGCTGGACTACCGCCTCTTCCCGAGAACCTTCTCCCGCCTAGGTGGTCCCTGCCTGGCCAGGTGTCCTGGGCACTTGGGGGGCTGGCCTCAGACTGCAAATTCGAGGGTGTGGCTGACCCACTCCCACAGGCTCAGCACCCCCAAGCTGGGTCTGGGGGTATACATTTGGAGGCAACACCTTTCAGG
Source organism: Pteropus medius (assembly GCF_902729225.1). Taxonomy (NCBI): domain Eukaryota; kingdom Metazoa; phylum Chordata; class Mammalia; order Chiroptera; family Pteropodidae; genus Pteropus; species Pteropus medius. The sequence continues at coordinate 205,897 of NW_024349226.1, forward strand.
CGTCCGTGAGAGGCCAGCTTCTGGCCTACATGGGAGGACCCAAGGGATGGCACATAGGCACCTTCCTCTTCCTTCCCAGGAGACCCAGGGTCAAGGTCTAGATGGCACGCCCAGAGAGGCACTGGCCGGGCTCGGGGCCCCGCAGGACTGAGGAACCACGGGAGGGCCCTGGGCAATTGCGCTCTGCCCATACCACCTGTGACCGACTACTGGTGCCACGCCGCTGCCACACGCCACTTATACTGCCACCGCCGAGCACATGCTGTGGTCTGCCACTGTGCAATCAAGGGCTGTCTATGAGTGAACTCATTTTAACCGAATCCTCGACAACCCAGAGACAGGGACCATCAGCCCTGGAAGCTGAAGCTAAGACAAAAGAGAATCGGGGCCCAGAGTTTCATGGCCAGACCAGTGGCCATTGTGGGAGTTGCAAGCAGGTCTTCCAAGTGATAGACTGGTGACTGAAGGTCTGCTGTGTGGGGCCAGAGGGCCTGGGGAGGCATGAAACCCCTACACGATGAGCCAGGGGCGGACACAAGGCCTGAGGGAGTGTGACGAGTCAGCGATAATTTCTGATGGGAGGTGCAGGGACAGCAGGGCGGTTTCCCAGAGGAGATGAGACTTGCACGGGAGTGAAAATCCCCAGGGCTGGCAGAAGGGACGGGGACAGTCCTGGAGCGGCCAGGCTCAGACACGTCCTGGTCACCCGCAAGCCCAACTCTAGAGTCCTGGCTCTGCACTCTGCTTTCGCGGAGCCCCTGGTCGGGGCAGGACTCTGCGCTGAGCCGTGTGGGGGACACTAGAGAGCGGAGGCCAGGAGGGATCTGGTTGGTCTCTCACAGGGAAGGGGGAGGGGAGGATACAGACCTGACACAGGACAGGGAGGACCCAGAGTGGTCTGGGTAAGGACGGGGGAGCCTCCAGGAGGCTCCTGAGCCTGTGCGGGGAAGGGGAGCAAGGGTGAGTCGGGGAAGGCTTCCTAGAGGGGCGTCTGAGGTGGGCCTGAAGGAGAGAGGAGGTTCTGATGAGAGCCTACATTAAGGAAAGGCCATCTCCCACAGGTACCCCTTCACGCGCACGTGTCTCTGTCTCCACAGTGACGTCCCTTTGCACGTGACTGCTTACGAGCCCTCCACCAGCCACTAGCTCCTCATTGGGAACTATGTCCCCATACCCTGTCAGCACAGAGCTGGTCCACAAAGGTCCAAAGTGACATTTACAAGACAGATAAGGCCATGCCTAAGGACAGCGCCGTCAAGATGGCGAAGGCACGGCAGCTCGGCAGTTAAGGAGCAGGGCTGAAATGTGGTGGGAGCTGTATCTCGATGTCACGCTGAGACGCTAAGGGGATCTGGGCGTGGGTCCTGACACCAACAGCAGACTGGATAGTCGCATCCTCTGGAACCACCCCGCAAAGCCGCCCCCACCGCCCCCCACTGTCTAGTTCTAGGTTGAGCCCTGCCCCCACCCTGGCAGAACCCTGGGCCCGGCCACATTCATTCGGGGTGCTAGGGAAAGAACGATGGAAAGATCCCGAGTCTCGGCCTCACGGAGCTCACAATCTACTGGGGGAGACAGAGCCACCGTCACCCAAAACATCTGAGCATGCCTGTGACCAGGCTAGCCCGAAGGAGACCGTGCTGTAGCAGGGCACCGCAGGGGCCGGCTGGGTCTAGAGAGGTTGGGAAGGGCCTCTCGGGAACACCTGAGTTGAAGAGGGAGGATGGAGGGAACAGGGGTGCAGGCAAGCCGAGACGGGCCCTAACGGGGGGACCTGGCACCTCTGAGGATACCGAGACAAGGAAACAAGGGCTCTGGGATGGGGTCAGGCCACACACAGACCACAGAGGTAGTCCCAGGGGTCCCCAGAGGGGTACCCTGCTGCTGAGCACAAAACAGGGGGGTTCCCCTGGAGAACGGGAGGGGCACGTCCTCTGGGCCACGCGCTCACCTTCACACGCTGCTTCTTGTGCTGCACGCTGTCCAGCTCGTCGTCCTCGTCACTGTCTTCGTCCTCACAGTTTGGCAGGAAGGGGATCTGTTCCAGCACCGAGCCGCCTAAGCGCTCTCTGCCATCTTTGCCTGCTGCATTCCTGCCCACGACAGGGGGGCAGAGGGGCATTAGTCCTGCCAGGTAACAAAGCTCAGATGGGAGAGCGTGGACCCAGCTCTCAAGGGGGCTGAGCCCACCCTGACTCCAGGAGCCCTAACTGGTCACGCCAAGGCTGCAATCCCAGCCTCTGCCTGACAGATGCTCGCCCCAACCCGAACCCTCATTTGGACCACAGACTGGGCCCAACTCCTCACTGAGCTCTGACCCCGAGATCCAGAGGACCAGCCCCCAACCCTGAGTACACGTCTCCCTGCAAGACAAGAAAGTGCCACTGACCAGCAGGCCCTGTTCCCATGGCCCGGTCACACCACAGGCGCAGGTCAGGTGAGTGGCAGAGACACACCCAGCAGAGAAGAGAAACTGGTCACTCTATCTATGCTCGGCCCCACGGCCAGCCCGGCCCCGAGGGAGCCTGCACGCTCTGTCACCTCCCACTGACAGATGGCACTCCTGTTCCACCTCCCGGCCTACTCATTAGTGCCTCCCACCGGGTGACATATGTTAGCAAAGGAGGTATTTACCAAACCAGATTTCCAGTTAGAAAGGGGGAAGAATTGGAAGTTCAAGTAAATGCAAACATCCTCCTTTTTTCTCCACTAGGCTGATGCTCTAGAGAGTACTTGTCAACTTCCCAGGTGCATGGTTACTGCTTGGTGGAGATCGTCCTCCAGGCCGCCTGATCCAGCCTCACTTCCTGGCCTCCTCGAACGTCTCTGCCCTCAGCTGCAGGACAAGCTGCAGGACCCCGTGTGGGGCTTCCTGCCACAACGCTGGCCGCCTCTGACTCAGTCCTCGCACCGTCTCTCCGCGCCTGCCACCTATGCTCTCCCTCAGTGACTACAAAGTCCTGTGGCTTTCTAAAACCTCCATGTGCTGGCGAACTAGGGTTAAGCTTAAAAGTCAGGCGCCCCCCCACTCCAGCTCCAGGCTGGCCACTCATCACCTGCACCGGGGGTCATGAGGTACCCCGAAGTCCATCCATGCTAAGCAGCCCCCGTGACGAGTCACTAATCTTCCCCACCTGTGCCAATGCCGCTCCCAGCTGTTCAGACCAAACCCTGCAGGCTCTCGTTTCCCCTCCTTTAATCGTCATCAACTCCCTAAAACCCGCCAAGATGTTGACCACTTCTCACCTCCCGACCCAATGTCCCCCATCTCTCCCAACCAGTCTCCCTGCCCCCACTCTGCCCTCCTAAGCGCTCCTGCCTGAAGCAGAGCAAGCATCAGATTCCGTCACCTCCCTGCTGGAAACCACGGGCTTCCCATGGCCCTGCGGGTACCCAGACCGCATGCCCTCGTGCTTGCCCCACGGCAGCCATACGGGCCCTTCTGCTGGTTCTGAGCGTGCCAGGTCCCCTCCATCTTGAAAACCTTTCCACTTGCTGTGCCCTCTGCCCAGAACATTCCCCCTCCAGCGACTCGTGTGGCTTATCCTCCATTTCCTGCGCCTCAACACCAGCCGCATAAAGAGATCCCACCCACCGCACCCAAAGCGGCACTGTCTCCCCGACCACTGCCTTGCCTTCTTTCGTGTTCTTCATGGCACCTAACATCCCCTTGCTCATTCTGATGAGTAATAATTACGGACGAGGGCCGCACCCATGTTTCATGACCCGCTGGGTGCTGGCCTGTGGCCCAAGGCTGCCTTCAGCAGGAGCTCGATCTCATGCCTGCTGCGCGGTGGACGGGCCTGAGCCTCAGCAGAGGGGCCGGGCTGGGGATGAGCTCTGGTGTGTGTCAGCACGAAAGCGAGGCCATGGGGAGTATGTGCAGGGGAACCCAGAACAGAACCGGGGCTCCCACAATGAAGGGACAGAGGACTCTGGAACAAACGAGCCCACAGTACGCTCCGGAAGGAAGCAGCCAGCAGAGCCCACGGGAGCACTGCCGACTTTCCCGACGCCGCCTCCACCTGGAGTCAGGAGGCACAGAGCGACAGCCGCGCCAGGCCCAAGGGCTCACTCACCTCTTGATCTGCTCCTCGATCTGTTTCACCAGCAGCGACTCCCCGCCGCTGAGCCCCCCAGGGCCCGGTGTGGCCCGGGGGCCCCCGTCACTGGGCTCCACGGCCCCGTTGAGCTCCAACGAGCGGCCCAGGAGGGACCGCACACGCTTGGACCTCATGTCCAGGATAGTGTCCGTGTAGCCCACCTCCTCCAGGTACCTGCACAGGCAGAAGCAGGGCGGTCAGCCCCTCGGGGCGCCTGTAGACACTGCGGGCTTATGTAAAGGACAGCAGATCGGGGCTGGGACGGCCTTCGCAGAAGAGCAGCTTGAGACCGTACACAGAAATTTTAAATGAGCACATCCCTAACCTGCCGTTTCACTTTCAAGACCGCTGCCTGTAGCAGCCGTCATATACAGACACAGTGCTGTCACACGATGCTCGCCACAATGTTGCACAGGAGCCCAAAACTCAGGGCCAGCCTACACATGCACTGACGAGACCGTGGACGCCCATCACTGACAGGACACTGGCCAGAAACTAAACAAGGCAGAGTGCCAAGAAAGATGGCCACGATAAACGCGAATGAAATGAAAACTGTAATTACACATATTCCACACAATTCAAGTGTTTTAAAAAAGTTAATGAGTGCGTAAGTATAGAACACACACACACAGCACGCCCCCACAAGGCCGAGACACATACTAAACCTATGAGCAGTCAGTGACATCTGGGAATGGGATTAAGGGACATGAGAGGAACATTTGCAACTTACTCCATTCATTTCTACAAACAAACATCTACTACTTCTGCAATTTAAAAACTAAAGCCAAGTAGGACTGCTCTAAAAGCTAACAAAAGAAAACACAATTACAGAGATCAGTGGCTTCAAAAGATACGAGACAAGAGTCCCTCGCTGGTCCTTGAGAAATCTTTTCTGTTTACCGTGACCTTGTACTTTTGGGACCCTTGCCCCTCACACATTAGACAAGACTAGCCTGCACTGCTGTCTCGTCTGCGTGCCTGCGGGTGTCTGAGGCTCCCCGTCCCCCCACAGGACAGGCAGGGAAGCATGAGGGTGGAGCTGGGCTGTGGGGCAGGCTGCCCGAGATGGCACCTCCGACCCTCTGCTTATTAGCTATGTGACCTTCTGCGAAGATGCCCTCTCTGCACTCGGTGTTATGATACGTGAAAATGAGGGGGATGCCAGTAGTTGTGCCACATAGGGATCTACGCGAAGAATCGATGTGTGCCCAACGGAAACAGTGCCAGGCACGTGCCATAGGTAGCTGGCAAGTGTTGCCTATCACAATCGTTTTGTTATTCTTTGCACACACTGTAAGCGAGCAATTGTACTTCCAGATATCAGTTTAAGGAAATCAAGGGTATAGACAAATAAATAATTTCCTGATGTTTGTCAATGTCTACAAAAAGTACTAAAAAATAATTTAACGTTACTCGTGGAAAATAAAAGCAACAGAGCACATGGGGTTGCTTTCCAAGAGTGGGGGTCCCCACGTCTGCCTCCTGCAGCTGTCTCCCCAACCTCTCCCGAGGCAGGGCTCCACCTACAGGGTGACAGGCCATCTCGGCTGTGGCCGGCATGGATCCCAATAGTTCAGGGTCCCCAGTGGGGACAGGAAGAACTGTGGAGCCTTCAAGCTTATCTCCCAAGCCAGACACGTCCCCTTCCCCTCGTCCCCCGCCCCCTCGTCCCTCTGCACTCACTGTCGGAGAAGCTGCCGCCCCTCCTTCCACACCAGCGGGCTGTGCTCCAGAGTGACCGACTCCACGGGGCCGTTGGAGACTGGAGGGCAGAGAAAAAGGGGAACAGGCCATCTTGGTCAGGGCACTACCACATACCCATCGCCTGCCCCCTCTTCCTCACCCTCATACCAAATCGGTCATTGTTGCGGGTCCTGTGGAGTCATTTCCTGAGAGTGTCTGAAACCTCCTTGTCGCTAATCTCCTGACCCGGTCATTCCCTAAACCATCCCCAGACTATCTCTGGACTCAACTCTAGTTATTTAATTCTCCTACATGGGAAGCTGGCCCAGTCTGGAAGAATGGGCAGACTCAACTGGGTTCAAGTCCAGCTCTGTCATATCCCCGCTGTGTGACCTTGAGCTGGTTAGCTTACCTATCTGAGCCTCAGTTTCCTCTTCTGACAAATAAAGTTAATGACAGCGGCACCTACCTCTTGGAATTGTGTGGATTAAACAAAAGGTAATCTGTTTATTTTATCCACCGAATATTTATCAGACATGTACCATGTGCCTGGCTGGATCCCTGGGCTGCATCAGTAAACAAACCCCCGGCCCTGGAGAACGCACATTCTAGTAGGAGGAGCCTGGCATGAGGAACGATCACTACTAGCCCGGCAGTGAGGGCACTGACAGGTCGTGGACAGGCCACCCACCCCCTCACTTTGAGCCAACACCATGTTCCAGTCACAGCGAATGACCAATTTTGCTAACTCCTCTCTTCCCTCCACCTAGAGCACCTTCCCTAAGGTCCTGCTGGTGAACTGATCCCTCTTTCAGGAGCTTAGACTACAAGGGACCTACTGCGCCTGTCTATTTTGCAGACGGACTGCAAGCAGGAATGGGCTTCACCACCGTCCGCGGCCCCATCAGCCCCGGGGCCCAGCACTTGGCAGAGCAGCCTATGGGGAGGGGAACTGAGAGTCAGATTCGAACCCCCCCAGACTCCCAGCCAACTCTGCTTTCCCGGGAGCGAAGGAAGGAGGTGGCCCGGCTCGTCACTCTTCCAGCACATTTGGTTTTGCTGGGAAGGGCAGGTGGGGAGGGTCTGAGGGTGGGTACCTTGTTCTGACAGTTCCGGTTTCTTCTCCCCCTGGTTCGGGTCTGTCCCAAACTTCAACTTATGATATTTGGCCCTAAAAGAGCAAATGATTAACAAACGAGACAGAAGAGTAGGCAGGGCCAGCACTCACCTCGAGAATCCCAAATCCCAAGTCCCGCCTAACCACCTCCCCTACCACCTCTGAAGTTGAGACCCCTCCCCACCCCACATTAAGAGGCCCCGCAGATGGTGCTGTGAAGAGCCCACTCTTTGGAGCCTGGAGACCGGCTGCTATCCCAGCTCTAGGAGTGCTCGGAGCAGTCCTCATCTTCACTCATCTGGCTACTGGAAGGGGCGAGACACTATGAATAGGTGGTGTCTGGCACGCAGCGGGCCACCGCCATCATGAATACTGTCACAAGTGTCTATCCTGAATCCACCTACTAGTCTCATTCTGTCCCTTCTCCTAGAACCATACAGGACCAGTGATGGGGAGAACACCCGATCCCCAGTCTCCCTCGGTGGAGGGAGCGTGGCCGGCCCCCCGACCCCGCTACGGGGGGCTGCCTTCAGAAGGCAGGGCCGGGGGCGCCCGGGCGCACCTCTCTTGCTTCAGCGCGTATTCCAACATCTTGATCCGGCGCACCAGGTCTGTCTTGAGATTCTCCTGCCCTTTCCTCTCTCCCTGGAGAAAGGCCACCTGAGCCTGGGGGGGAGGGGACAGAAGGAAACGAGAAGACAGCAGAGCTCAGGCTCACTGATGTGTGTCCCTCACTCACTCAAGGACAATCGGTGCCAGCCCCCACCCCTACAATGCCCTGCAGCAGCTACTTCTTCAGGCGTGAAAACTCTGACCCAGGCTTCAGTGGAAAGCGGAGGGCATGCTGGGTCTGCTTCCAGAATCCCCTTCCACGTCACTCACAGAGAAAGAGCTGAAGAGGAACCCTAAACTCCTAAAATTAAAATGGGGCCAGCTGAGGCCTAACCTGTCCCCGCCTTCTGGGGAGAAGTCGGCTCAAGGATGAAGGTGGGGAGGCAGGCATTCACAGCTCTGGGCTCCCCCTCCCTCAATCAAAGGCAGGTGCTGTCCCTCGGCTGCTGGCGGAGGTGGTATCTCACTATTCCTACCAGAGCATCTGTCTCTGGGAGGCGTAGGAAGCTACTTCTGGAGTTTAGGGACAAGAGTGGGTGGCTCAGCTCAGCTCCCGCTCCAATCCAAAAGCTGCACCACCCGACCCCCACCGTGGGGACCAGCCGCATACGTGACCCGGGGCCCCTGCCAACCACTCACACCTTCTGCTGGCAGGGGCTGCCCTAGTCTGCTCTGGTCTGTCAACAGGTCTTCTGGAGACACTGGGCCAGTTGCCTGCGAGGCAGGAGCCTGGCCCCTGCCACGTTCCGGAAGTCCTGTGCCAAAGCCCTGAGCACCGGGCTCGTCCCCAGCTTCTCCCCAAGTGCTCCGCTGTCCCAGGCTGAGACAGCCTGAGCTCCAGGCCCAGCTCGGCCGCTTCCCTGCTGCACACTCTTAGGCAGGTCATCAGCCTTCTCTGGGCCTCCATTTTCCCTTCTAGAAAATGGAGCTCACCAGGGTGCCTGCCCCTCACGTGTTAAGTTCTTCTCAGCTCAAGGCGCAGCACGGAAGAAGAGCTAATCAATGCCAGCTCCTGCCTCCTATTATTTCTATCCTCCCGTCCGTTCTTCCAGTGTTGACATAGGCCCAGTTCTTTGAGGGAGCTAGGGTCCCTCTGAGACCCGAGACCCATCCAGCAGGATGTCTGCAGCTGCGCCCGCGACAGCTGCATCTTCCAGAGCCGATCCCCGCACAGCACGTGCAGGCCGAAGTACTTCAGTGGCTCCACCGCAAGCCCCAGTCTAGCCCCAGACGCCTCCCCGAGGCCGTGCCCATTTTCGCCACCTCGCTCTGGGACCGCCAGTGCTCAGTAGCCTCTCAGACACCCACCCTCACGGCTGTCCTCCCCGCTGGGGCTCGAAGGGCCCTCATCTGTGCCCTGTGCACCTGAGTGCACCACAGCCTACTGTCACCTCTGCTCCAGGGACCAGGTCTCTCCCTCAGGTTAGCAGAGAACTGAGCGCATACGAAGAAAGCCTAGTGTTGGCAGGGAAACCTGGAGCCTAGGAAACGAGTAGCTCACTCGTTAACCTGACGCGCCCTTCCTGATGGGCGATCCCGCCAGATCCAAAAACCTGTGAAATGCACATTTCTTTTGTCCTAGCGGTTCCGCTTCTAGGAATTACAAGAGCTAATCCTATTTATAGGAATTTATCCTGCAGGTTTAATTGTAATGGTAGGCTTCCTTTCGAAAGAATACAAAGGGACATACATCCACTAATGTATAGCATAAATATCATCCACGCACCCACAAACATTTATTGACCCCCAGCTACGGATCAGGCACAGCTGTAGACAGAGAACACAGCACTGAACAAGGTGAGGCTGACATTCTAGAGGAGGGTGTGGGACAAACAATGAACAAATGAACCGGCTGTGCCATGGGAACCCTGTACACCTGAAACTTACTGGATTTCGTTAACGTCACCAAAAAAAAAAATTTAATTAAAATAAATAAATAAGACATAAATAAATAAACAAACAGTAACCCACAGGAACTCGATAATGACATATGTGCAGGACTCCCCGCCCGGGGCTATTTCCCTTGTCTAGGCTTTCTCTGGTCTTTGCTTTTCCCTTTCTCTAATAAACGTTCCTTCTGATTCATAAAAAGAAAAGAAAGAAAGAAAGAAACTGTGTCTATTGAGAGAATGGACTTCTCTCCCTCTGCTTAACACCTTTTTCTCTCTACACTTCAAAAAGACATATACGTACCTAAATATCTAAGGCCAGAGTGGCAGACTCATTGTGATCAACATCTCGGAAGTTTGATTTTCTGTCCTTTGAGTATCTTCTGTCACTCAACTCTACTCTGTCCATGAGTCATTTTAGAAGGGAGGCGGGGAGGTGGAGAAGAGGCTGATCACCAAACAGAAGCCCCGAGGTCCCTCCTCCCGGCCCTCCCAGGCTCCTGCTAGTGGCAGGCCAGGGACTGTGTGAGGTCTGGAGGAGTAATGGAGAGGGAGGAGGGACGGATAACATCCGGAGACTTTTGTCTGCGGGGGAAGAAAGTGGAGAATCACTCGGCCCACTCTGCTCTCTTGTCCCCTTTCCAGTTCCTCTGGCAAAGAAGAGAGAAAAAGAGAACCAGAAACACATGGCTGAAGGGTCCCAAGGTGGCGGAAACCCACAAAACGGGGACCGCTTGTGGCCAGTCCCTCCTACCCTGCAAATGCCAGCAACTACTGCCGCCTGATCTACGAGGGCCATGGCAGGCGGGCAGGTAAGTCTGGGATCTGGAAGTTCTCTGCTCGCCAAATCCACCCATTGCCACTTCCTCTGGCCAGCCTGCTAGAACATACATGAGCCCAGAACTGTTCTTAGACATGGCTGCCGCCTCTCCTCCGGCTGCTCCCTCTCTCCAGCCAGGCGGCATCTAAAAGGCTTCCCGAAGAGCCTTGGCATCTCAGTCCTCCCAGGAACTGATACCTCGATGTATCCTTTGGCCGACCTTCTGTCCCAGCCCCAAGGGAGGCGTCTCCTGGTTGGTCCCATCCGGCCCTGCATCTCCTAACCCTTCCTTCTCAAGCTCTCATGGCTCCTTGGCTCCTTGAGGATAAGTCCCCTGGATCCCTCAGAGCCCCCTGTGAGGCTGAGTGGGGAGGGGCCGGCTCCACAACGTCTCTGCTTCCACTACACTCACTGCATCTCTGTCACTGCTCCTACATGGATGTCCAGTTCAGCACCCCCACAAGGTTCCTCCTGTCCTCAGCGAGCTCCCCTTCCCAGAAGTGCCACACACTACGGACAGAGCCACCCAACTGTAGCCTCCCGTGCGAAACTGGCCTCCTCTGTTAGCCTGGAGTTTCTGAAGGGCAGAAACCACACTGCCTACTTCTTGGAGTCCCCTTGCCTGGCAAAATCCTGCTTATCGTCAGACTGAAGCTTCGCCACCTCCCTGCTCCAATCTCTGGGTGCCTCCTAGCAGGACCTTGCGAGGGGCTGCCATGCCACACACACTTGCTGAGCCCTGACTGCGCCATAGCTCCTGTGCCCGGAGCAGCTGTACTGTTATTTGGAGAAAAGGCGTTCAGAGTTCATCAGAAAAATCTGACACAGTTCGGGCCTCAAAGCATCTCATAGGAGAAGTCACACCTCCGCATGTGATAAGTGCTCGAGCAAAGATGTGTAAAAAGGGGTGCTGCTGAAGGGAGTGTAAATGTGGAACAGCTTGGCAGAACCAATCGCCACTTTATAAACACACCTATCCTACTATTCCACCCATCCCTTCTGCTCATGTTGACACAGGAATACAAGGACATCATTGCAACCATTTCTGATGGGGAAAAATTGGAAATAAGCTAAAAAAGTCCATAACAGGGGTCAGACTACGTGAGTTATGGTACAAACACCCAGTGGAATGCAGTTATTAAAAATAATGAGAAAGAGCTCCGCGCTGACATGAAGACACCAATGCAGAAGTGTGACGTCACAAAATGATATAAAAGGACCCTGTGTCTTACATGCAAGGAGCTGAACTTTTTTTAAATGCCTACAGCACCTGGTCTTCCTAGGTGGTCCCCCATCCAAGTACTAACCAGGCCCAACCCTCCTTAGTTTCTGAGATCAGACATCAGGCTTGTTCAGGGTGGCATGGCCATAGACCATGGACCGTGGCTCCACTGGGACATGAACCCAGGACCTTCTGCATGTAAAGCAGATGGGCTGACCGCTACGCTATGGAACACGTCCAAGGAGCTGAACTTTTATAGCAATAAGGTGGGAAGTAGAGTGGGAGACGGACACCTACACATATATGTGTACACACACACACACACACACACACTTCTAAGATCTGTGAACTTTTACTAATGTAACAACAGGAAAAACAAAAGCACGAAGTGGTGCTGGAGCCAAGACAAGGACGGCCTAACTGGGTGCTGCCCACCGGTTCCTCTCAAACTCCAAGAGGGGCCGCTCAGCAAGGGAACAAACACACTCCTTTCCCCTTGTTAGTCCCAAAGATGAGAAGGCGGTCTGGTGGGTACTGTAAGGGACACTGACGTGAATTCTCAGAGGCCAAGATCCAACCCCACTTCTGCTTTGCCTGCCCGGATGACCCCGGGGAAGCCACTGAGCATCCTCAGAACAGTTTTCTCACCTGTACTGGGCAGCAGAGAGGAATAGCGCACGGGCTTCTTGAAAGCCCAGAGACCAGCCCTGCCACCCACTGACCTTCTCAAAGCCTCCGTTTCCTCCTCCTCTTATTAAAAAAAGAAAAGAGAGAGTGGGGGATTATATCACTTACCCTCCCAGAACGTTGCAAGGATTAAGTGATAATATATATACAAAGCGCTTAATACAGTGCCTGGCACGTAACATGTGTTCAATAAACAGCAGCTGCTATTTATTGCTGAGTGAGGGCAATGACCTTGGCCCTGCCTGCATAATGGGGGTATTGAGATCTAATGAGCTGTGCGCTGGGAAAGAGTTCCGGAAATAGAGGGTGGAACGCAAAAGAGAGGGGCACTTACATAAGGATTCCTCTCCCACCCCAAGCCTCAGCTGCCCACAGCTAAGACCCCTAGCAGGGTGGGGGAATTGTGGGATGCTCTTTATTCATCTTGTGGACAAAATTCGCATTGGTTATTTACTTGAGTCCCCGCCTCGACTAGATAGGGAACAGCAATCAGAAGGGAAAGATGGACTGCTCGAAAAAGATCCTGACTTCTGCCGATAGCACCCCAGAGCCGGGGCAGAGACTCCTCCAAATCCTCACACCATTGGTGCCCAGGCTGCTAGGAACACTCTGCAAACCACACCTCTCAAGGTCACAAAGCCCAGCCCAGCTCCTCACTCTTTCAGACACCATCCCAGGGTGCATCTCTCTCCCAAGCTACTCCACAAACCATAGGGTCCTTTCTCAGAAATGTCCACAAACTCTCACTTAGGGTCTCAGGTTAGCTCTTTCCACGGCTGTTTCAGCAAATGTTTCCCTCTGTCATCTCTCAGGTAGCTCCTGGATCCTCACAGTCCTCATTCCAGGACGACTTTCTCCACGCTGGCCATGCCTGTCCCTCTTAACCTAGCCTAGCCTTCACCTGCCACCCTACACACCTTCCATCTCAGGACTGTCCCCACTTCCCCATACCCCAAACGAGTTTCCGCTCTCATGCTCTTCCACACAGGCTCCCAGAACACGTCCTTGGGACCCCTTCCCTGCGCTGGGCTCCCCATCACCCTGGGACCCCTCGAGACCGTCCTTCTTTCAGTTCCCTCCGTCCAAACGCTCCGAAACACCCCGAGTCCCGGCTTCCGCGACTTCCTCTCCAGACTCAGGCCCGATGCCAGCCAGACCGCTCTCGCCCTTGGCAGGTCCCAAGTCCCCCCGACGTCCCCTCTCCCATCAGGAGCCCATCGGGCTCCACCTCCAACCCGCACCCGGTCGGCACGGGGGTGGGCGTCCCTCTGGACACGCCGAGCTTTTGCTCGCTCCCACACGAGCTCCTTGAACTCCCCTCAGCACCCTCCGCTGAGTTCTCCGGGGCCACTCTCGGGAACCCGCCGTCCGGTCCGCTCACTCCCACTTCCACTTCCACCGGTTCGGGGCCCCTCCGCCCCTTCTCCAGGCCGGCCGGGCTCGGGCCCTCGCGCCGCGGGGCGCCCCGGTGCCGCCAGGACCCCTCTCGGACGGCCCCGGACTCCAGCTCCGGGCCGGTCGCGGCCCCCTCCCGCCCCCCCGGCTGTCCCGGCGGCCATTGCTCCAAGATGGCGGCGGCGGCGGCGGCGGGTGAGGCGAGGCCGGACCGGGCCGGACCGGGTCGGGCCGGGCCGGGGGTGGGTCGGGGGTCCGGGGCGGCACTCACCTGCAACTCGGCGCGCTCGGCCTCCCAGCGGGCCTTCTCCGCCTCGAAGCGCGCCCACTCGTGCTGGATAAAGTGCAGGATCCCGGGCAGACTCAGGGGCTCCGGCCCCGCCGTGGGCCCGGGGCTGCCCCCGCCGCCGCCTCCCTTGGCAGCTGGGCCGGGCCCGGGGGCGGGAGCGGAGACCGGGGCCGCCCCCGTCGGGCCGGGGCCCGCGCCCGGGCCGAGGGGGCGGCAGGAGGAGGCGGCGGCGGCGGCGACGGCGGCGGCCGCTCGCTCCTCCATCATGGAGGCCCGGGGCCGGCCCGCGCGCCCGCTGTGCCTCGCGCGCCTGCGCGGCCGCGCCAACTCCCGCGCGCGCGCTCGGCGGGGGCCGGGGAGGGGGGCGGGGCCGGGCGCGAGGCCGGGCGCGCGCCTCGCCCACCCGGGTCGACCCCGAGGACGCGCGCGCGCGCGCACGCTGCGAGGGGCGGGCCGGGGGTGCGCTCCCCGCGGAGGGTGGCCCCTGGGGAGAGCGGGACTTTGGGGGCGGGGGTCGCTTTCTGTCCCTCTCCTCCCGCTTTGCCACAAAGAGTCTAACCCTCTTCAGACCCGAATACCGCTCTCCTGGAGCATCACTATCACTCTTTGAGAGAAAGGGCGACCACCAGGGGTGGTTTCAGCCGTGGCCCCATCCTCTTTGATTCCTAGCCCGGGTCGGTTGTCATGGTAACTCTTCCCCAGCCGGGAACACCCCCAGCCTTCCCTCCCCAATCCCCTCCTGTCCCTGCACCAGAAGGAGATTGCTAAGGTAACCTAAATCCCTGGTGGTCCTTCTGCCTCTATCCTCATTGGTTACTATGGCAACCTCACCTAACACTCAGGTAGAAAGGACCCCAGCCCCAAGGATACTGATTACTGAGGGAAACACCTCTTTCCCAACCCTTCCCCCCAGCCACCCAGTCGGCATTACCGTGGTAACCATCTCCCCTCCTTTCCCCTGGTGGGAGGTCCATGGACCAAACCAACCAGGAGATGCTCTGTTGAGGAGTAGTTGCTATAGTTACAGAGCCTGACCATCCCCAGGGAGGTGAGAACAGGCAAGGCCAAGCCCCCGTTACCATGAGTGGCAGTCCCCCTTCCAGTAACTTGAACCAGACCCATCAAGGTAGGGATGTTTTGGGATTTTCTCTCAGGATGGAGTATGTAAAGGGAAGAGATTGTCATGGTAACAGCTTGTTTCTTCTAGCCCTACCTTTCTGGATGCATTCACGAGAGAGGGATGGTTATAGGTTGTTATAACTGACATCCTTCCCACCCATTCCTGAGATGCTCCAGGTAGTGTCTGAGCTTATGGGGCTTCAAGAGAAATGATTCCCTGACCCTCTCATGGCCATTCTTGAAAGTAAGATGCTATTGTGCTCTATTGTATGAAATTGGCTCATTTGGGGTTTTCTGGTTCTTTTTCTCTCAGCAGTGCAGCTGAGCTGGGCTGGAACCACCCCCCTGGAGCTCCCCCAGCCTGCAATGTAGGAGGTAAGAAGTCTCTTAGTGTCACTAGCGTTGATGTGGACACTGCCACTGCCTCTTTCCCAAAGGCTCACCCACATATCTCATTTTCTCTACCCATCACATTCCCATTCTATAGATGCAGCAACTGAGGTTCATGACAAATCAGAGTTCAGGCCAGGTGAACCCAGGCTGTGAGTCTAGATCCATTTAACATTATTTTGTGGGAGACGGAGAGACAAATAACATCTTGGCTTAACTGCCTTCTTCCCTGACCACCTTTTCTAAAGCAAGTCCGTTTTCCTCTGCCATGCCCCCTGCTGGTTTCTTTCCCCATCTGTAAATTGTTTGTCTCCCTACCTCTGGAGAGCTGGCTCAGTGACTGCCCTATTCATTCCACGTCCCAGAACACTGGGTCTGGCACAGAGGGTACTCAGTAAATAGCTTTGTTGACTTAGTGAGTTGAATTAATTGATGTGCCATGTTTCGCTTTGAAAGCACTCCTCAGGTTAGGGCTGGAGAAGGCTCACAGAGAATGGACTCAGAGTTGGGCTGCATGGACCCAAAAAAGACAACAGAATTGATTGGATTAAAGCACAACTCTGGGGCCAGCTTCTTGGGTCAAATCCTGGGTCCGCCACTTTCCAACTGTGTGGCTTTGAGCAAGTGACTTCATGTCTCTGTACCTCAGTTTCTTCATCTTTAAATGTGATCATAACTAGAAGATTAACCAAGTTAATAACATGTATAAAGTACTTAGAACAGGGTCTAGCACATCATGAGCAGCTAGAATTGTTGATATTAGTATCCTATTATGAAAAATATTGAGAAACACGTAGAATATTTGGAGCTTCAAAATCATGTTTTCATCCACCTTGCCTCAGCGAAGGGGTTTTGAGCCCTTATAATCAGGGAAGTCCAAACTGACCTTGTCCGCTCACCCTGTGGTCCACTCACCCAGTAGTTGGTACCTCTTCGTTGAGCCATCATACACTCTGGTCTCTGAGGACCCAGTTTCTGTCCTCTGTCCTGTATCTCCCATCTCAGAGTCAGCCAGACAGACAGTGGCAGGAGCCAGGGCCTGGATATGGAGACTGGGTCCTGGTCCCTGCATTCTTTTTGTCTCTGAGCCACAGGTTCATCATCCAAACAATTGGAGTCATTCATTTATTGAGTACGTACTGTGTGCCAGGCACTGAGCTATGCTCTGGGCATACAGCAGACAATAAACAAGATAAGTAAAATCTACATGATAACCAGTAGGAGAGAAAAATGACACAGAGATGAGGCAGAGGAAATACGTAGATAATAGGAAGATGCATTTTTAAATAGGGTGGCCAAAGGAAGAGCTAACTGGACGGGCGACATTTGAGCAAAGACCTGAAGGCCATGGGGAAGGAGACGTGCAGATACCTTTGGGGAGAGTATCCAGGCAGAAGGAAAAGCCAGTGCTGTGGCCACAGTGTCCTGCGTGTATTTGAATGTCATTTGGTGGCAGCGTGGCAGGAGCTGTGAGCGAGTGGGGGAGGGAAGGAGGTCACGTGGGGCTTTACAGGCTACAGCGAAGACTGGCTTCCCCTTTGAGTTTTGAGCCATGGAAGGGTTTGAGCAGACGCAGGACAGTAACTAATTCAAGTTCCTGGCGCTAGGTGGGAAACAGTAAGGAACAAATGCAGAGCCAGAGGATGGTCTCTTCGGAATCTTTAGAAGCTCCTAAAAACATCTAAGGGTCTCTCCTGTGCTATGCACCTAAGCTCTAAGACTCTAAGATTTTTAAGACTCAGGGATTCTGTGGTTCCAAAGGTTCTTCCCACCCACAAAAATGTGAGTTCTGTGAGGTCAGGGGTGTTGCGCGCGTGTGTGTGTGTGTGTGTGTGTGTGTGTGTCCACCGCTGTGTCCCAGTGCCTGGAACAGTGCCTGGCATGTTGTAGGAGCTCAACAAGCTCCTACAACATGATATTGAAGGACTAAGGAAAGAAAGGATCCATCGAAGGCCCAGAAGGCAATTCCAAGGTCCTAAAGATTAAGAGGTCACTCTTAAAGTGCAACTCAGATTCTTAAGTGACATCCAAGTTGGGTCAGAGATGGGTAAGCGGGACTGGGACGGGTGCAGAGGGGCGAGAGGGCATTCCCGGTGGGAGAGAGGGTGGGAGAGAGAGCGGAGATGGGGAGACCAGTGCGGGCCCCCAGGCACATGGCCACAGCTCAGAGTTTGGCTTCAGGGACCCGAGCGGGCTTCACAGACCCACAGAAACCTTGACCCCAGCCAAGTACTAGGAACACAGTGGTCATGGAGACAGCCCAGCTCTACCTTCCCGGGTCTAGTGGGGAAGACAGACCCATCCCCATACGGTGCCAAACCAAAATGGGCAGGGTTGGGATAGGAGAGCCCAGAGGGGACTTCTGACCTAGTCTGGGGTTGGATGAGGACTTCCTGGAGGAGGGACCATCTTAGCTGAGGCCTAAAGCACAGGTAGGAGTTCCCCAGGGGAGAAGGGGTATTCAAGAGGAGACTTCTGAGTAGAAAGAACAGAATATGCTAAGGCTTAGAAATAAGATTTATGCCTTATGAAGACCCACCCCTCTGGCTGCCAGGAGGAGAGGACTTGGTCAGGAGGCCAGGGGAGGCTGAGTAGGGGTCTGGGTGGACCAAGGTCAAGGGGGAGCTGTGGGAATGGGGAGAAAGGTCAGAAGTATTTAGGAGCTAGGAAGATTGGCTGGGTCTCTGATGTCCCCCTCCCTGGGAAGAGCAGAAACCTATGAAAATCCTCCATGGGAACCTTTTTTGAGTATCTGCTCAGAACCCAGAGAGTTAGTTACATTCCTGTGCTGGAGACCCGCCAAATCTTCAAGTTGAGATGGGGACACGGAGACAGCGCCATCTGGCGGTTGCTTAGGCGTGTAGCCAATGAATGGGAGAGGGAGTTCTAAGGCTAGCAGCCTCTTTG
Organism: Pteropus medius; assembly: GCF_902729225.1. Lineage (NCBI taxonomy): Eukaryota > Metazoa > Chordata > Mammalia > Chiroptera > Pteropodidae > Pteropus > Pteropus medius. The sequence continues at coordinate 224,130 of NW_024349226.1, forward strand.
AATGCAGCCCCCTCCATTTAACAATTTTTTTTTTTATTGAGATAAAATACACGTAACAAAACTTATCACCCTAACAGTTTTTAAGTGTATCATTCAGTAGTAGTAAGTATATTCACATTATGGCGCAAACAATCTCCAGAACTTTTTCATCTTGTAACATTGGAACTCTAAGCCCATTAAACATCTCCCCATTCCCCCACCACCTCAGCCCCCGGCCACCCCCATTCCACATCTTGTTTCTATGAGTTCGACCCACTCCATTAAAAAAAAAAAATTAGTAGCCAACATTAAAAATGAGGACAATTCTGATTTAAGAAAACATTTCTAGCTTTTTTTGTAAAACCAAAATCATCTGGCTGACCGTCAGGGAAGAGATGACCAGATGGCACAGGATCTGAGGAAGTGAGAAGGGGGGTGGTGGAGGAGGGGCTTGGGGGCCAAGGCTGCATGCAGGGCATCGGCCTCACTCTGGAGACAGGGACAGGGTGTGGAAGGAACAGGAGGAAGAAATCAGGGGTGGCTTCCTGGAGGAGGGAATGGTAGAGAAGAAGGTGTAAGTCGGGCTTGGGAATGGGGTCCAGGGCATTTATGAATGAGAAGTAGACAGTGAATAGAAGGGTGAGATTGAACAGAAAAAAGAAGGTGACTCATTTGATAAAATCTTAACTGAACACTTAATGTGTACTTAGCTCAGTGCTGGGTGGCCTTGGGAACCCAGCAGTGACCAGGACAGGCTCCGGACTGCCCTCATGGGTCTCACAGTCCAGTGGGAAGAGGCAGACAGGTCCCTACACAGTAATGACTTAGAATGGTGGGACCACCCAAGGGGCTGAAGGAGCCCAGAGTGAAGTGCAAGCCAGTCAGGAGAGGTCAGGGAGGGCTTCTTGGAGGAGAGGAAGTCAGAGCTGAAACCAAATAGGGAAAGCGCTGGGAAAGAAGGGCAAGGCTGAGGATGGGTTGGGGGGTTGCTGAAAACCAGCTCCAGCCTCCTCTTCCATTCCTCCCTCCCCAGGATGCCCGGAGGCCCATCTAGGGCGCAGAACTGGCTCCATGCGGCTCACCCGCTGCCAGGCTGCCCTGGCGGCTGCCATCACTCTCAACCTCCTGGTCTTCTTCTATGTCTCGTGGCTGCAGCACCAGCCCAGGAACTCCCGGGCCCGGACTCCCCGCCGCGGACCTGCCCCCGGCCCCCATGTCACCATCCTGGTGCGGGAGTTCGAGGCCTTTGACAACGCGGTGCCGGAAATGGTGGACTCTTTCCTGCAACAGGATCCAGCCCAGCCCGTGGTGGTAGCAGCCGACACACTCCCCTACCCACCCCTGGCCCTACCCCGCATCCCCAGTGTTCGCCTGGCACTGCTCCAGCCTGCTCTGGACCGGACCGCCGGGGCCTCACGGCCTGAGACCTACGTGACCACTGAGTACGTGGCCCTGGTACCCGATGGGGCAAGGGCCGAGACACCCGGCCAGCTGGAGCGCATGGTGGAGGTGCTCCGGGCGGGAGGCGCACGCCTGGTGGCCGCCCCGGTCGCTTCGGCCAACCCTGCTCGGTGCCTGGCCCTGAACGTCAGCCTGCGAGAGTGGACAGCCCGCTACGGCCCGGCCCCCTCCGCTCCCCGCTGTGACGCCCTGGATGGGGACGCCGTGGTGCTCTTGCGTTCCCGCGACCTCTTCAACCTCTCGGCGCCGCTGGCCCGACCCATGGGCACCGGCCTCTTCCTGCAGACGACCCTGCGTGGCTGGACCGTGCAGCTGCTGGACTTGACCTTCCCCGCGGCGCGCCAGCCCCCGCTGGCCACGGCGCACGCGCGCTGGAAGGCGGAACGCGAAGGGCGCGCTCGGCGGGCCGCGCTGCTGCGGGCGCTGGGCATCCGCCTGGTGAGGTGGGAGGGCGGGAGACTCGAGTGGTTCGGCTGCAGCAAGGAGACCCCGCGCTGCTTTGGGACGGTGGTAGGTGACACGCCGGCCTATCTGTACGAGGGGCGCTGGACGCCCCCGTGCTGCCTGCGCGCGCTGCGCGAGACCGCCCGGTACGTGGTGGGTGTGCTGGAGGCAGCCGGCGTGCGCTACTGGCTGGAGGGCGGCTCGCTGCTAGGGGCGGCTCGCCATGGGGACATCATCCCGTGGGACTACGACGTGGACCTTGGCATCTACCTGGAGGACGTGGGCAACTGCGAGCAGCTGCGGGGGGCCGAGGGGGGCTCGGTGGTGGACGAGCGCGGCTTCGTGTGGGAAAAGGCCATAGAGGGCGACTTCTTCCGCGTGCAGTACAGCGAGAGCAACCACCTGCACGTGGACCTGTGGCCTTTCTACCCCCGCAACGGGGTCATGACCAAGGACACGTGGCTGGACCACCGGCAGGATGTCGAGTTCCCCGAACACTTCCTGCAGCCTCTTGTGCCCCTGCCCTTTGCCGGCTTCGTGGCGCAGGCGCCTAACAACTACCGCCGCTTCCTGGAGCTCAAGTTCGGTCCCGGGGTCATCGAGAACCCTGAGTACCCCAACCCCGCACTCTTGAGTTTGGCAGGAAGCGGCTGAGGCCCTGACTCCCGCGCCTGGGGTCAGGGGAACCGTCCTTTGTGTTTGGTGCCTCTGACATTTGGTGGGCAGGCCAGCACAGTCGCGACACTGAAACCTGCCGTGCCCAGGATTTCCGGGAACCCTGGGCTCGGGGCTGGGACAGAGGTTTGGAAGGAAAGGGAGAAAGGGTGTAGGTTCTGGGGCCGGACTGCCGCGATTGGAACCCTGGCTTTACCACTTACTAGTTAGGTGGCCCTGGGCGAGAGTTCCAGTTTCTCTGTGCCTCAGTTTCCTCCAGGATTCAGTGATAGCGCCCTGCGCTCGATGCCTACCTAGCCCATGGAGCCCAGGACACTTGGCTGCTGGGCTTGCCTCTACCACTAGAGGGCGCCTCTGTCCTACCACGGGGCCAAAGAGACAGCAAGCCCAGGACCTCGGTCCGTAGCTTTTACAGCTCTTTAGTCTGGTCTTCTGTGTAAGCCCCTGTGCCCGGCGGGACAGGATGACCTTCCCTCCTGGGAGAGCACTGTGAGGTGCGTGCTGCTCTTACAGAGGAGGAAACAGACTCAGAGCTCTGAGGTGCGGCTGCGGTTAATGCGTGGGGTTCTGGATCTGGGCCCCACTGCTTATTAACCGTGTTACCTCATTATTGTAGCTCACACTTATTAAGTACTTACTGTGTACCAGGCATCGTTCTCCGTGTGTCCCACGAATTAACTGGTTTATCCCTCGCCTCGACCCTCCCAGGTGAGAGTTGCTATTATTTCCATTTTACAGGTGAGGGAACTGAGGCCAGTCCCGTAAAGTCACTTGCCCAAGGTCAGATAGCTTAGAAAGCGGCAGAGCCAGAACTTGAAGCCAGGCAGTCAGTCTGGAGCCCACACTGAAGTGACCCATGGCGCCCCTTTCCAGCACCGGTACCCCGGAGGGCCTCGCACCACTTAGCAGGCAAAGCAGTTCACGGCAGCCTGCCTTTTGTGACCGTGCACCTAAGAGTAAATACTGTTCGGGCATGTGTCCCCAATATGTGTATTTATTTATAAATTATATCCAAGTACTACTCTCATGCTATATATTAGTAATAAGGCTTAAATTATTCCATTTTAAAATTATAAGTGTAGAAGTTTTGTTTTTTTTTTCCCTTGCCTCATCCCAACGACTTGTCCCCCACACCCCGGGGGTGGCTCTGAAGTAGAAGCCTTCTGGCTTCAAACCCCAAGGCTGCTGCTCCCTCCCACCGTGAATCGGGGCCTCGGAGACACTGCCTCTGCACCTGTGCTTGGCACCTGGGAAATGCAGTTAATGAGAGCGTTTTCCCCACAGGGGTGCCGTGAGTGCTAAACGGGTTGCGAGTCAGGGCTGGATTTGCAACCCGGTTTGGCCACCTACTTTCTCTGTGACCTTAGGCAAGTCGCTGCCTCTGCCTCTCGGAACCTCTAGATTAGGTCGGGGATTGAAACGTGAAACTCTTACAGGAGGAGGCTTCACAGACCCGCAAGAGAAGACAAATACGCAGATCTGGCCCAATCTCCTGAGGCTCAAACGTCCTGAACCTGTGAGTGGCTCACAGAGACTGTTGGGTTCCCATGGAACATTCTGGAAACATGGGGATGATTTGGTTATCACCGTGGTGGGGTGCTGCTCTAGCTCTCAGCATGGCCCAGGGACAGAAATGTCTTATGCAGAGCACCTGCACATGATAAAGCAGTGTCCTTTGTCACATACGGTTTTAAAATGTCCCATCGGACATTCATGAAGGATGAGTGATGTTCATAATATTTTGCAGCTGATATGGGAATATAAATTAATATATAAATCAATATATGCATCCAATTTTTGAAATATTTTTTGTCTCAAGTAATCAAAACGGTCTATCTGTAAATACACATTTCTTTAAGTTTTTGCCAAGAACATAGTTAAAGCTCAACTCAAATTATTTAAAGATTTTTGTTTCATTTAGAAATTGTCAGTATGATTTCTTGATCGATACAGCTGTATACATGCATATACATAAAATAACGTATAGATATATAATCTTGTCTTAGCTGTGATTTGATGAGGGAACCACATCAAATGCTTCTAGCAACTTCCCATTAAATTGAGAATCATTAGGTGACTTGGGATTTCAATAGATAAAGAACTTCTCTTAGCATCAACCATAGTGTTTTCTCTCTTTGCTGTTCCTGAACTAACAGTAATACATTAAAAACTTTTCTAGCCCTTATAATATTGTCCGATAGTTTCGTATATCCAATATCTATTTTCAACTAAACAACAATATGACAAAACCCATAGCAACAATTAACTTGAACTAGCGAGTTTATATTACATGTTATTGAATTTTACTGCTTTCTCAATTCCTCTTGTATTATTAACAAGAAAAAAAAACAGAAGTAGTTTAATATTTTAACAACCACATTGAAAAACCGGGTTAAGAATTATCTGAGCCCAGAACCTAACTCTTCATGCAAACGCAAAGTCTTTTTTTTAGTAAGGTTATAATAGACTCTAAATTTTCCAGGAAGTGCAACAACCACATAAAATGAGGAAAATTTGTATCGTGTTTTGTTCAAAACTTGGCCAAGGCTTGTCAATAAGTTCAAAAAGTCACATTCTACATGGCTCTTGGTAATTAGACACCGACACCACAGTGTTTCCAGCTGTGTTGGAGCCACATACATCACAAGTGCGAATGAATGTCTGGCTACCTCCTTGGGTTCTGGAGAGATGGGTCCACACATTCACATATAGAAATGCATATTATAAATCACTATCCTTTTATTACAGTTAGAGCAATGTAGAGATTACTTTTAAAATCATGTGCAGGTAGGTTATATTTATCTGTGAACTTCATTTCAGGAGAGCCAAGAAGACTTCCCAAGAGCTGACTCTCCAGCCAGCACATGCGCATGGTGGTTTAAACACAAAAACACGAATTATGGATTTGAGTCCCCTACTATTAGCCTCCTGGCTCTCCCTGGGGACCCCCTGGGCCTCCCCCTGACCAGCAGCCAAGGGGTTAACACTGGACAGTGGGAGGGAAGAGGCTGCCAGCTGCTGTTGGATGAGCCAGTGCAATTACCAGGTAATAAATTCTTTGTGACGCGCCCTGGGCATTACACAATATTTGCCATGAAAAGCAGGTGGCATGCAAAGACCTGTGTCCAACTGCACCATTATGCCCAATACCCCCAAACTGGAAACCACCTAATGTTCATTAACTGGTGAGATCAACAAACTATGTACATCCAGACAGTGCAATCCTCAGTGACTGGGGGGAAAAAAGATTAAAAACAAAGGAATGAACCACCGATTCTGTGCAAAAATGACTACATCTCGAGAGCATCATGCTAAGTAAAGGAAGCCTGATGCAAAAAGCTACATACTGTGATTCCACCGACGTGAGTTTCTAAAACCTTAGTGACCCAAAGCAGGTCAGTGGTTGCCTGGGCCTGGGGGCGGAAGAAGGGAAATACGAGGAGGAAATTTTGGGGTGGAAGGGATCTGGCGTATCTTGATGGCAGTGGTGGGTTTTCACAAGTGTGCACATCTTTCAAAACTCATCCAATCGTCCGCTTGAATGGCTGTAGTTTATTGTATGTAAATTATACCTCAGTAAGGTCGACCCCCAAAAAGCAGATGTGGGGGAGAGTCCAACAGACCTAGAAACATTGATCTATCATGAGGAAGGACAAGACTGAATCATTCCCCTGTGCCTGCCTGCCCTTCCATACTGCCACTCTGAGCCCAGAACCCAGGCCCAAGCCCAAACCGGGGCCAGCCTGAGCCCTCCCTCCAAAGCCATGCTCCTTCAAAGGAGCAAGAGGGTTGTCCCATAAGAGAGGGGAGGGCAATGGAGGAGGAGATGGTGGGGTGAAGTCCAGCCCAGGGAGTGGCCATCCAGGTGCTTTTTCTTACGCTTGTATTTAACTTTCTTTCATTAGAGCCTTTGAGTGAGGCAAAACAGCCATTGTCATCAGAGGGTGAGACTCGGCAGTGTTTGGCCAAGGTCACGTAGCTGGCAGGTAGCAGAAGCAGGATCTGAACCAGGATGACGGACTCAGCTCTGTAGCTGGACCCCAATTTAGTCTTTCTGCAAAGATTTATTGAGTACCTACTATGTGCCAGGTCCTATGCTGTGCTCTAGGCGTACAGCAGTGAACAGGACTAAAGCTGCTCCCTCACAGAGCACACGTCTTCATGGGGACCAGGTCTGGGAGCCACCTTAAGCCCCTGTCCAACGCCGAGGAGACCAGATGGTTCCAGTCTCCCGGTATGACCTATACCAACATTTTAGGCAAATTAATGGCATGTGCTCCACACATTTAAAATATGGACCAGGAAAATGGCTAAGTACTGTTTGGTGGAACTTGGCCCAGTTACCTATTTTTTGTATACGCACATGTTGTATATATAGTCTATGCAATATATTACACGCATAGGGTATGTACCTCTTTAAACAGGCATTCCTCATAATCTAAATCTAATCCATCCCCCCCAAAAGCATTAAACAGATTATCTGGGGATAAACGATTTTAAGCAAGGAAAATAATGCACTCCCAGCTCCATCCAAAAACCCCAACAGACTTCCCCAAATATCATTAAAAACATTCTTAAAACACTTCTATAAAAAACCACCAAGGGTTCTGGCATAATAGAAAGCGTTGAAAACACCAATTACTTAACTATTCGACACTTAATGAACTCATTAGTGGCTACGTTTGAATCCAATGTGCAATTTTGCCTGGGATCAGATGAATTGTATTTCCATACTGCAATGGTCATGAGATGTAACTAAACCAAAAAAAAAAAAAAAAAAAGATGCTAAAGATGATCAAAACGCCATCTACTGCGCCCAGATTTGTCGTGCCTCCAGGCATTAGTCCTCACAGGGACCCAGGCAGATAATATCGGTAACGCGTAACACGCCTCAACAGCACACAAGACAGGATCCTGTTAGGACAGGTGAGCCTCAACTGGTGTCATCCACATCCCCGAGTCACACGACTTGAAAAATAGTTGCACCACAGGTTTTTGCTCCAAATGACACATTTGGGGTTAAAAGAAAAAAAGAGCAAGTCATTATTTGGACTAAGGGTAGAGTGAGAGTTCAGATATCGAGGGATACCTGCATTCCTCTGCAGGCAGTTTACAGTGTAAAGTGTTTCTTACCATGAGTCGTACAAAACTTTTAACTGGAAGATGATATACATAGGGTAAAATGCACATATCTTAAATGTGCAGGTTAACTTTTCCTAGTGTTTACAGCTGTGCAAACGTCCCGCTTACCAAGACATAGGACATTTGCTGCATCGTGGAAGGTCCCTTGTGCCCTCTTCCAGAAAATAAGCATTGACACAGGTCACCATGGCCGATTCCTCTCACCATAGACCAATTGAGGCTGTTCTGTGTCTTCCCATAAATGGAACTATATAGTACATACTGTTTCTGGCTTCTTTCGCTCAAAATATTATCTGAGATACACCCGAGCTGGATACAGTTGACCCTTGAACCGCGCGGTAGTTTGGAGTGCTAATCCTCCAAAAGTGGAAAAGCCATGACTCCCCCAAAACTTTAAGTTGTCCCTCGCTATCCACTGGAGACTGGTTCCAGGACCCCCTGTGGATACCAAAACCCATGGATGCTCAAGTTCCCTATATAAAATTGTAGATCAATGCACAGTAAGCTCTCCACATCCAGACTTCCAACCAGATGGAGAGTACAGGTGTTTATTGAAAACAACCCTATAAGTGGACCTGCAGTTCAAACCCATGTTCAATGGTCAACTATACAATACCCGCTTGTTGCTGAGTAGCCTTCTGTCTTTGAGTGATTTCTTTCCAAATTCTGGCAATTACGAAGAGAGCAGCTACAAACATTGGGTATCGGTGTTTTGGGTGAACAGAAGTTTTCAAGTCTTTTGGCTAAATAACTAGGAGCAGGACTCCTGAGCTGTATAATAAACGCATATTTTAACTTGATAAGAAACTGCCCAGCCATGTCCAAAGAGACTGGACCATTTTGCATTGCCAGAACGTGGTGATGTGGTAGGTGTGTGTAGTGGCATCTCATGGTGGCCGCCAATGGCGTTCATGAACAGACATTTTATTTCAATGAAGTTTAATTTATCCAGCCATTTTTTTTCCCCCAGTGCTTTTGGTCATATTCTTAAAAACATCTGATTACATATACTCGACAATTTTATTGCTAAAAAATGTCCCCTTACCCACTATTTCTGTTACTGTGTCATGAACAGAGGTCCAGGGACAGGGTGGGACGTACTATGGAGTCACAGCGTACGTGCACACACGCACACATACACTCACGCATGCACGCGCACACACGCACACAACTACAGCCACCAGAATAAGCAGCAAAGGAGCCAGCAACATGTCTGAACATCCTTCTTCTCAAAGAGGGCAGAATTCCATGGGGTGACTGGTATCCTGTGTCCTGAGACAGGGAGGCCAGGCAGGCTCCCAAAATGAGGTGTGGAGGATGCTACTCCTCCACCTTGTTTCCTAGCCTTGGGTGGGGGGCAGAAGTTGGGAGCTGGGGAGATTTGGGAGACACACTACACTGACACACACACACACACACACACACACACACACACACACACACACACACCAGCAACGAGGCCTCCAGGATCCAGCATCCAGGAGGGCAGCTGGGGCCCCAGGCTCCCCAGAATCCCAGTGTGTCCATTTATCCATCCCTCATGATCCCAATGTCCAAAGTGTCCCCATCAGGGCAGAAAAGATCCCCGCTGGGGTTTACATGACGGATTCCTTCTCGCAGATGTCTGCATTCCCAGCAGGCCCCGGATAATGTTTGAGGAGGGGGTTCCCCTCCTCAGTGGGGACAGGCAGAGGAGCCAGGGGTGTCTCGCTCTTCACCTGGATCAACTCTGGCTCCGAGCTCTGACACTCTGTCCGATCCACATAATGTTGGAGGAGCCCTGCCCCGAAGGCGTCACCTTCCACATTGAGGATGGTACAGGACCGGTCCCTGCGGGGGCAGAAGGGATGGGAAAGTGAGTGGGAGGGGGAGGGGGAGAGGGAGAGTCCAGGCCCAACCCTCCCTCCTCTCACCCTGGAGTCGTGAAGTCCCCATCACACCCTCCTACATAGAATTCTGTCATACTCTAGTGGCCCTAGAATGTCAGCCTCCCATCCTCCCAGGATCTCAAGTACCCCTTCCTTCTAGAACCTCAAAGATCTCCCCCATCCTTCCTGGACCCCAATGATCCTTCTTCCAACAAAATACGAGATCTATTGCTTCTGGAACCTCGAAAAGTCACCCCCTCCCCTTTTACTGGGCTGCAGAAGACCCATCCAGCCCTCCTCTTCCCCCTGAGATACTGAGTTCTCCCTCAGGCCTTTCTCCTCCCTAGAATCCTAAGGATCTATTTCCTTCCTCCTTATGCTGTGTATGTATACGCCATTTGAGAAAACTGAGCTATAATCCACTCTTTAAAAGTATACAACCCAGTGTATTTTAGCATATTGAGTTATGCAACCATCACCATTATTTAATACCAGAATATTTTCATCACTCCAGAAACAAACCTCATACCCATTAAGCAGTTATCTCTCATTTCGTCCCATCCTCCCAGCTCGAGGCAATCATTAATCTGCTTTCCTGTCTATAGATTTGCCTATTCTGGACATTTCATAGAAATGGCATCATAGACTATGTGGTCCTTTGTGCCCGGCTTCTGTCACTCCACATGTTTTCAAGGGTCATCCATGTGGTAGCATGTATGTATGTACCAGTGCTTTATTCCATTTTATTGTGGACTAATATTCCATCGTATGAACAGGTGACATTTCGTTTATCTATTCATTGATGGATATTTGGGTTGTTTCCACCTGTTCACTATTATGAAGAGTGATTAATAGGATAATAATAGAATAATATAGTATGAATATTTATACATAAGTTTTCATGGACATGTTTTCAATTCTCTCAGACATATACTTAAGAGTGACATTGCTAGGACACATAGTAATTCTATATTTAACTTTTGAAACCAAACGATTTCCGATCTTTTATGCTCTCAATAGCTTAACCGTGATAGCTAACAATTATGAATGTAGTATTTACTACTTCTCAGGGAGTTGCATGTATTAAAAGTCATCTAATCCCAAGGAGAGACTATTCTCTCCATTTCACAGATGGAGAGAAGGAGACACTCGGAGATTAAGTACTTGCCCAGGGTCATAATGGCTAGCGATGGTGGCACTGGGATCTGAACACAAGTAGCCTGGCCTAAGGGTCCACTCTATTAACGACTCAGGCACACTACCTTTCTGGGTTCTTCTTAGAAGCCCAAAAATCCCTTTTTTCCCTCTGACTGGAATGCTCAAGGACCTATCCTCTCCCTCTAGAACTCCTTCCTTCCTGTCCTCCTCTGCCCAGAGACTCTCAATGACCCTCTTTCCCAGGGGTACCCCTCCCCAAACCTCCTGAAGCCCCAAGCCCACACTCACACTAGCCAGTCCACAGCCAGGATCAAAGAGATGTCTCGAACAGGCAGGTTGACTGCCTCGAGGATGATGGCAAGGGTGAGGACACCTCCAGCGGGGATGCCCGCGGCGCCGACGCTGGACGCTGTGGCGGTGACCCTAGGCAGGGAGGGGAGGTCAGGGAGGGGCCTCTTAGTGGGAGAAGCTGGAGCCCAGCCCGTGTTCATTCTTAGTGTCAGGTGGGTCGGGGGTCCTAGTCGCAGCCCACCCCGCACTCACAGGATGGTGATGATCTTCACGAAGTCCAAGGGTCGCTGGTTCAGCTGTGCAATGAACACTGCGGCCACACACTGGAAGAGCGCGGCACCGTCCATGTTGACGGTGGCACCGATGGGCAGGATGAAGCGGCTGATGTGCTTGAAGACGCCGTTCCTCTCCTCCACGCACTTCATCATCAGCGGTAAAGTGGCCGAGCTGAGAGACACCGCAGATCTGAGTTAGCTCACACAGCCAATAATTTGCCAGCCCAATCCCCCAACCCCGCGGTCCCTTAACGCCCCCAAGCCACCGAGCCCCGCGGCCCTGACTAAGCTCCACCCATCAGCCTAGACACTCCCTCCCAGCTCTCTGCTCCTTCCTACTCCTCCCAGAGCCAGAAGGCACTAGGGATCCCGCAGACTGTAGTCATTCCAAAATGTAGGCGTCCTGGACCCCCTGCTACTCCTCAAAATACACACAAAACTTCAAACCTAAATTCTATTTAGGTGAGTCTGAGGGCTCACTGACCCACGTCTCCTGCCACCTCCACCAATAGACCTCAGCTATGAATTCCTACTCTCTGGGAGAAGGTCCAGTTCTGAGGGGAACTGGGGCAGCAAAGATGGGTGAGATACCCAGGAGAGAAGGTGGAAAGAGCTCCCAGAGGTCAGATCCAGGGCGGAGCACTGAGTCACCCAGAGCCCGGGCTCGGTGCGGAGGAAGGGTTCTCAGAAAGGAAGAAATCTCTAAGGCAGCAGTTCCCTAATTTTAGGAAGGGGGGTTTCCGAGACCTTGTGAGAAGCTTAGAAAAGTATGACTCCTGTACCCAGATGCGGGGACCCCAAACACAAAAGTCCATGGGTCTTCAGACATCTGATGCCACCCTCAAGCCCCTTAGCTTAAAACTCCCACCCCAATGTACCCCAAGGCCGCACCTGGAAGAGGTTCCGAAGGCGGTGGCCAGCGCTGTCAAGATGCCCCACAGGAAGCGGTAGGGGTTCTTCCGGGTGAAGAGGAAGTAGATGAGGGGCAGGACCAGGAGCCCGTGGATGGCATGGCCCAGCAGGCAGCACAGGATGTATTTGCCGAGACTGGCGAAGAGCATTCCCACATCCTTCATCTCCACAATCTTGCCAGCCACCAGGAACAGGATGCCCACAGGGGCATACCTAATAACACGGGAGACAGAAGGCGACCTCTGACCACATACTCCCCCAGAGGCAGGCACTGTGCTCTGCACGGCAGGATCACAGCCTCCCTGGCAGTCGAGAGGAGCCCGCAGCCATGTCGGGGCATCTCCCCTGCCCTGCTGCATTCTCTCTCTCCTTGCAGATAGTGCAGCTGGGAGATTTAAGAAGCCTGAGTGCTGCCATCACCACCTGGAGTACAGTCACTAACCGTATTTGGACTTAACACATGACCAAGGAAAAAAACAGCCAGGTAAACAGCATTTACGTTTTCTGGATTCGTTTGTTATAGCAGCTACCATAACTGGAACCAAGACAATCTCTCAGGCTGTGGTTCAGGTCTTAACAACCACTCCCAGACGTGAAGCATTTATGACGCACTGAGCCCTTGAACGTAAGTGGTTGAATCTTCGCCCCAAGGGAGCTCCAATTGAGTCTCTTATAGCTACTGTTGACTTAAGAAAATCTAACGGGTCTGCAAAGCAAGGAAGATAATGCTCCCGACCTCATAGGAATGTTGGCAGGATGAAATGAGAAGCCAGTTGAAATGAGTTGAAAGCTTTTCAATAATTCATCTATAAACTTTAGCACTCTCTCCTAGAGTGCTAAAGATCCTGGGGTGCTTTTATGCTTCCTTTGACAGCTTGATCGCTATGTTGTTGCCCAAACCCCTTTCCTTTTAGAAAAAAAGGCACCACTTCCCAGCCACCTGCGCACCTGGGTTTGGCCAAACACCCACATTCTGGCCGGTGGGACATGCCAAAAAGTTATACAAGTACTGGATAAGTATTATCTAATATTGTTTACTGTGGGCCTGCTGTAGGTCAGTCACTGTCCCAAACACTTCCTACGTATGAATTCGTTTGTGCCTCGTATGACCAACCCATTTTCCAGATGAGGAAACTGAGGCACGGAGGGAGAAGTAACTTGTCGTAGGGCACAGCTGGAAAGCAGCCACGCGGGCATGGGAACCCAGGCCACCCGGCTGCAGAGCCTGCTCCTCCGCACACGCCACCCTGCCTCCTCGGCAAAGTACTTTTATTAGTCGAGGTATACTCAGTGCCCACACAGCAGCTTCTCAGATGCCAGGTGCACCAGAATCAGGGTGGGGGGACGGGGAGGGATTTATGAAAAATCCAGCAACTCTGGCCCAGCTCCTGACTCCTAGATCCAGGATGGGCCCTGAGAACAGGTGTGACACCATGTGGAGGCGAGGCTGGGGGAGGGAACAAGGGTGGAAGCCAGCGGCCTACGCAAGATTTTTTTCTCATTTCCTAAGGCCATTTAAACAAAACTCACGATGGTACTGGTTGTACATAGCTGATATTAAGTCACCGTTCAGGAGGTGCCAGGCATTTAAAGCACTTTCTAAGGGCTTGCTTTACCTGAACTCCAGTCACTTGTTTCATCTTTGTGACAGTCCTATAAAGCAGGCACAATTTTAGATCATTGATCCAAAGGCGAACACGTGGTCACCTTTAAATCTCTAACTAAAACTGAGATGCGTTAGCCAGGCCGTGGCCACAGTTTGGCTGTCTTTTTGTCACCTCTCAGGAAAATCAAGAAGGTGCCCGTATGATTCTCAGCTTTCATGGAATAGAGCACTGTCCTCATTTTATAGATGAGCAATCTGAGGTACAGAGAGGGTAAGTCACTTGTCCAAAGTCACACAGCCAGGCAACGGTCGATGCTGGACTTGAATCCAGGCCGTCTGGTTCCAAAGAGTGGACAGAGAGGGTTGGCCCACCCCGTACCCCCAGTGCCCTCTCCCACGACCTACCACATGATCCAGGAGACCAGCACCATGGTGGCATCGTTGAAGGAGTTGAAGAAGCGGATGAGCAGCTCTCCTTCAGGCCCCAGCTTCCGCAAGGCCACGCCAAAGACGATGGCAAACACCACCAGGCCGAGGATGTTCATACCCTCCACCTCATCCCCCACGGGTACCTTTTGGCAAGGAAAAGATGGGGACACTTAGTCAACCTGCACGGTCACTGAGGGCCTATTCTGGACACTGCTAGGACCCAGTCCCTTGGGCTCCTTCCTCCCAAGGCTCACTATCCAGGTCCAGGGGTAATAGACCTGTTGCCAGGGGCAACCCAGAGTGGGCAGGGCTGAAGTCATCAGGTAGGGTTTTCTAGAGGAAGTGGCTCAGACCCCGGAAACGGGAAGGGTGAACCAAGTAAAGAGCGGCGGTAGAAGGTTCTAGAGAGAGGGAACAATGCACAACAACCTAGAAATGAAAGCGACTTGGGCTTTCGAAGAGCAGAAAGAAATCCACTGTGGCCGGAGTGGAGTGAGCCAGGCAGTCACAAGGCGAGGCCGGGGGAGGGACAGCTGGGCGGGGGTCCGACCTCACAGCGCCCCCCGCGGACTGTGCTGAGAAGCCCGAGCTCTCTTCCAGGGGTGCTAGGGAGCATGCCAGGGCTTTGGGCAGGGGAGAGGCAGGGTGGGGCTTGTGCTTTGAAAAGACCTCTCTGTCTACCCAGTGACAGTGGGTGGGAGGGGGGGTGGGCCTGGGGGCAGGTCAGGGAGGGAGCCGAGGCAAGGTGGGATGGGGGAAAAGAGGAGTCTGGACCACAGCAGGGCAGTGGGGAGGGAGAAGAGGGTGCAAAATGAAGATTCCAGAAAGGCAGAAAAGACAGAGATTGGGGAGGGGCTGCTCAGAGTTTAAAACAGATTGCATAGCAAACGTTAGAAGATGTGGTGGCGGGGCGGGGGGCGTGGGGAAAGGCTGGGGAGGGAACAGAGTGGAAAAACCACAAGGGACCCGTCCCCACCCTGTCCCTTCACCTGCTCTCACCTTCACCTGGGTTTCATTGTTCCGTATCATTTTATAGGAGGTAGAGTACTGCAAGAGAGGGTAGGAGAGAGTCCGTGTTACTTGTCGTTGAGGCTTCTCCGCCTGTCCTGGCACCTACAGTGCTCAGAGTCTGCCCTGAGCATCCCTTATTTCATCCCACCAGCAACCCCACTAAGGCAGGACTCCGTGCCCCTGTATTCCAGAGGCGGGAACCTCAGAGCAGTAAAGGCACCTGCCCAGGGTCACACGGCTAGAATTAGAATCTAGAGGGGACTCCGAACACATATTCTTGTTTCTCGATGAGCATCATAGATGGGTTTCAGTGGTCACCCAAGAACCCTGCAATATTGCCTATAAATATGTGGCAGGTTAGCTTTTCCAGGCACTGCCCCAGGTCAGGGCCCAAGGGGCCATGGCTGGTTGTCTCCCTCCCTGGACATCCGCCACCCCTCAGGACACCCCCGACAACTCACTGAGCGGAAGGCTGCAGACACCAGGTTGGAGGGGAAGATATTTCTGCAGAAACAGACATGGAGGAGAGGTTATTAGATACCGCAATAGTTCAGGGAGGGTCTGGGCTGGCATCTCGGGATGGGGGAACCTCGGAGGCCCCGTTCGAACCCAAATGTGCACTTTCGGTCAGGCGGAGTTCCACCTGGGCATGTGTGCCTTTCCAGGGCTTGGGGACTCTGAGCTGGTCTCCTAGGGCCCCCAGTAGCCTGGGATTCTAGACCTGAGGGATGGTGGTTGGAAGTGGAAATGCTGGCTCCCCAAGGCGGGGAGGGGGGGCAGAGTGACCCGGAGCCTTAGCTCCACCCCAGGCAGCAGACTTCACACCCTGGTCATCTTGCATCAGCCACTTCCTCCTAGGGGACTGGGAGGGCTGGAAAAGAGCTGGCCCTGAAGGCTGGCGGTGGCCTGTGGGTCAAAAGATCTGGGTGGAGCTTTGGGAAGAGAGAGAATCACAAGGAATGGCTGTGTGCATCATGAATGGGCATCTGTGTTGACACGGTCACTTTTGTGACCGTTTGCGAGGGTGACTCAGTGTGCAGCAGCATGCGTGGAACCCCACTGAGCATGTGGGAGTGTCAGGCAATGGCCTCGTGTCTCTGGGCCACGATGAAAATAGCAGGAAAAGCATGTCGTCAGCACTGTACATAAATCAACTCATTTAATCCTCAAGACAGCTCTCGGGGTTGAGCTCTACCATCCCGTTTTACAGAAAAAAAAGAAGACACAGAAAGGTGAAAACAGTTACGTGACGAGGAAGTGGCAGAGCTGAAATTGGAACCCCACCAGCCAGATGCACAGTGCTAACCACTGGGTGCCCCGACATCCTCCCCGCTAACCACTGGGCACCCTGACATCCTCCCTCTCCCCAGCTCTTGTGAGTCTGTACTCAGTTTGCCAAGTGTTGGTATTTAGCCGGGGCGAGGGTTAGTTCAGATATATGGGACACTGCTGGCGTGTGGCCATGTAGGTGTGTGTGTATGTGAGTGTGTATGTTTGTGCTGAAGGGGTATTAATATCCAATGGGTGTGTGTGTGTGTGTGTGTGTGTGACGGTTGATGCTAGCCCCATGTGTCGGTGTGAGACATCACAGCCGTGGCTGAGTGTCGGTGTGCCTGTGTCCAGCTGTGTGTCACTGGTTATAAAGTTGTGTAGCTCTGAGATGTTTCAGCCAAGCCTCAGAGTGGCTGGCCAAGTGTGAGTTACATCTGTTTTGGCACACAGGGGAAGCCCTCCACATAAACAGCTTTCAAGTAGGTGTGCCTGTCCGCAGGCCCGCCTGTACCCACCCAGGCCAGCTAATCTCCCCCAGCCAGGAGGAGTCCACCCACAGCAACCTCTGCTCTGAACGTCCCATCTCAGGCTGCCCCTGGGGGCCCTAAGAGGCTGGGGGAACCTGGTTCCGACTCATCATTTCCCCCTAAGGTTTCCAGGAAGTCCCCAACCAACCTAGAGACACTGCGTCAGCAAAGACCATGTGGACCCAGTAGTTTGTTCTCCTTAAAAGCGGGGAGAGCCTTTCTTGGGGGTGGGGTGAGGGGCAGAGACCACAAGAAAAAGAATCTACCCCCTTTCTAAGTGGCCCCCCCTTGTGGAGGGGGCGGAGCACAGAGGGAGGAAATGAATGAGAAGACCTTGGGGGATGTCCCGCTCCGGAGGACCCGAAGTTCCCCTCCTGTCCACGTGGCCACTGCAGCCATCCCTAACACGTGTCCCCTTCCCCACGTGGCCGAAGCACCCCCACTCCCACCCCACCTCGCTCCAGCCGGCGGGCAGCGTCTAACCTTACGAGATCCAGGAAGGAATCCATCACCTCCTTGCTGGGAGTCTCTTCCAGAGGGCCGGAGACCCCGGCCGAGGCGTTGATGGCGGCGAGGGCGGCGCCGGGCTGCAGCGCCAGCGCCAAGCCCACGCCGAGCGCGGACGCCAGCAGCGTGGTGACCAGGAAAAAGAGCAGCGCCCAGGCGCCCAGGCGGCCCAGGGCGCTGGAGTCCAGGCTGGCGGCTCCGCCGATGAGGCTGCACACCACCAGCGGCAGGATGATCATCCGCAGCAGGCGCAGCAGCAGCTCGCCCGGGAAGGCGAAGGCCGCCAGGTTCGCGGGGCCCAGGGCTTCGGCGCCGCCGGCGCGCGACACCCCGAGCCCAAGCGCCACGCCCGCCGCGACGGCCAGCACGGTGAGCAGCACCAGCAGGTTGGCGCGCAGGCAGCGGCTCACCTGGTCCCGGGAGCAGCCGCCCGCCGCGCCGGGCTCGGCCACCGAGACCATGTCCGGGACGCCGTTCGCGGGGGTCGCCGCCGCCGCCGCCGCCGCCAGCCCCTTGGGATCTCCCTTAGGCGGATCGGCCACCATGGCGAACGCCCGGGGTTCCTCGGGGGGACGGCTTAGGGCGCCTTCCCAGGACGCCGACGTCCCTTAGCACCGAGAGGTGAGCAGCAGAGTCCGGCGGCCAGAACTTGGAGCTCCTCGCCGCCTGAGTTCGCAGCGCCCCGGTTCCTCGGCTCTCGGAGGCGGGGCGCCGGGGCTCCTCCGCTCCTCCAGGCTGAGAGCCGGGGGCGCCTGGCTGTCTTGGCCCTGAGGGCGGGAACGCAGGATTTTCTCAAGCTGGGACCTGGGGATGGGGGGGGTGGGAGGGTGGGGGGTCCTGGGCTCTGGAAGGCGGCCGGCGCCCACGAGGCCGAGGTCTTCAAGAAGCGAGGTGCTGGTGGTGCGGATCCGGGTGCCTGGATCCGGGAGGCGGGGACCTGGGGTGCCTGGGTCCTGGAAACGGCGGGCTCGGGAGCCTGAGTCTGGACGCCCAGAGACGGAGCCCCGGGAGGAGGCGACTCAGGCTCTTGGGTCCCGGAGGGGAGGTCCAGGCCACCGGGTGCGGAGGGCAGCGGTCGCGGACCCCCGGGGGGAAAGGCTGTTCGCGCCGAGGGAAGGTCCCGGGCGCGACGCGTGGCTCTGAACCCGCGGGGCGGAAACTGCCGGGATTAAGACCTAGCGAGGCTGGCGAAGGCGGGCACCCATCCGAGGGTGCCGATTGGCTGCAGCGCATTCAGGGACCTCCCGCGAGCGAGGGGGCGGGACGGAGGCGAGAAACGGGCCAAGTCTGCGGAGTAACGCCGCCTTATCCCCCGGGCGGGCCCGGGTCGGGACCCGGCTCGAAGGCGACAGGGCCTGGGAACGACTCTCCCTCGCCAAAGGAAATGGGGCTGTGGGTTGGGGCCCGTTAGGCCACAGAGGTTACTTGGAGCACGCGAGGTTCTCTAGACAGCGCAGGCGATCCGCTGGTGGCTCATCTGCAAACCAACTCTGCCTGGAACTCCTCCCTCCACCGCCCTAAATTCGGTCTTTTATCGCCCCCTCGAAAATGCAGATCCCCCGCGCGTTTAGTATAAGATTTCAATGAGATGGAGTTATTTGTTTAGTAATGCGAATGATTTTTTAAATAAATATTCCCAGGTCGGCGCCCTACACTTACCAATTAATGGCAGTTATTATATAGATTAGGACTGTAATCCATTTCCCCTAGGTACACAATTTGCGATTCATCTATTAAAAGTTATAATTCAGTGATTGTGCTAATGCTGTAACGAATGTTTTCATCAAATATTTCCCCCACATTTTCTTATAAAAAATTTTCGAACATACAAAAAGTTTAAAGGATTTTACAATGGACACCATACACTAAAACCTAGAGTCTACAATTATTTCGCCATACTTCTATATCATATTTCTATCCATTTATCTCTCTCTCTTCATGCATCCGTTCATCTTCTTTTTTTGATGCATGATAAGATAAATTGCACATATTAGAGCACTTTCCTTTAAATCCTTCAGTGTGCGCTTGTTAATCGGAGTTCCATATTTGCATGGGGCCGTTTTTTTCTTTTCAGGTAAAATTTACAGACTACAAAATGCACAAATCTTAAGTGACATTCATTGACTTTTGACAAATGCATATGCCTAATATCCCTTGAATCTTCAAAACTGCTTGGTGAAGTTGGTCTCACTATTTATACCCATTTTCCAGAGGCCCAAAACTGGGGCTTATGGCCAGAGGAAGTTACTCACCTTGAGGCCACATCTGGGAAGGCCAGGCGTTGCCTGCCTGCCTCCCAAGGCCTTAATCATACCTATTCTGCCGCTTTCCTGAATTCCTTCTGGGTGGTCATTTGGGTGGTTTTCGGTGAACTCATTATTACTGAAATCCTAATTCCTTCCACTTCTGTCCTGTTCTCTGGTAACATTTCAGGGGTTCACACTTCTTCAAAGACTGTAGATGGTCACCTCACAAGCTTCTTCCTGCAGCAGCCGTGGGGCCTCAGGCAAGTCACAACCTCTATGAGCCTCAGTCTCCACATCTGTTTAATGGGAAAAATTATAATAGAGCATATCTCCCCAGCTGCTCAGAGGATCAAATGAGATCATATATTCACAGGATGCAGGTTAGCTCTTAATAAAGTTAACTAGTATTCTTGTTGTTATTGTCATTATTATTGAAGGACATGGTTTGGGCCCAGACCAGCTCCAGACACTGCTGGGCCCTGGTGGTGAGCTCTCTCTGCTGGTCACTGCCAGCCCGAGACTTAAATTTGCTTGGGAAGATGCTCTGAGAGCTTGAACTGACATCCCGCAGGATCCGCGGCATTGGGGCCAGGCCAAACCGACAATTTGCCCAGGCACGCGTGGCCTCGTGGAACTCTTTCCTGTGTGTGTCGGACATCTCCCCTCCCAAATCCTCCTGGCCTCGACACCACCTACTCCAGAAAGCCCCCGTCCCCAATCCTACCCTGCTAGTCTGACATGATATTCGTTCAACAGACTCAAGGTAAACTCCAGTGAACTTGGTTCTGTGCTAGATGCTGAAAGTGTGGGCACTAAAGCCACACAGACATGGGTTCGAATCCTGACCTCACCACTTACCAGCTGGGTATCAATTTCTTCATTTGTCCTAGAGTCAACGTGAGTATAAATTCCATCGTGCACACACTGACCCTCGATACAAAACACGAGGAGACAATTCCTGAGCTCTCTATTCATTCTGCAGACATTCCTTGGGCCCTTACGAATGGCCAAACACTGTTTGAGGTGCTGGAGATTCAGCAGTGATAAAAAATAAAAATAAAAAAAAGAGAAAACAGACAAAACTATTTGTCAGATTCTAGTGAGGGGAAACAAGGAAATAAACTTGAGCTGTCAGGTGCGGATAAGGATTGGAGAAAGCTAACGCATTGTACAGCAGAGAGAGAGAGTGGTCACAATGGGCCGCTCCGAGGACGTGACATTTGCAGTGAGACCTGAATGACAGGAAGGAGTGTACCAGGATGATATAGGGAGAGCATTCTGATGAGAGGGAGGAGCAGGTGCAGAGGCCTGAGGGAGCAGAAGGGACGCCCCGTTTGTCACGCCGTCAGCGCTGGCTTGTCTCCACTAAGCCATGAGCACTCACTCTGGGTTTCCGGATTTGGACGCAGATGGGGTGATGAGGTTTGGTGTGGTCTGAACCCCCGACCTGGGAAGGGGACTTGAACTCAGGTGTCTCTCACTCCAGCCTGCGCCCTCAACCCCTCTCGGACACCGCGACCGCCCCTACACTTGGCTTCTCCCCAAGCAGAGACATTTCCTTCAAGGGACCATCATTTATTCTGAGCACATTGCTGGACCCTGTGATGGGAGATTACCAGGGACCCAACAGTGACCAAGACGATCCCAGCCCCATGCTCTAGGGAATCACAGTCCAAAGGGGGAGACAGACTCATCCCCAGACAACGACAACACAGAGTGAGCATGACTGGGATGGGGGAGCCCAAAAGGGTGCTTGACCTCACCTGGGGGTCAAGGAGGGCTTCCTGGAGGAGGAGGTGTCACAGGTCGGGTAGGAAGGGGTGGGTCCAAGCCCAAGAGAAAGTATTCCAGGCAAAATGAACAACCCGTGCAAAGTCCCAGGATTGAGAAGAGGCTGAAAGGTTCCCAAGCACAGATCTGACCTAGTCGCCCCACCCTCTGAGTGGCCCCCCTGGCTCCCCTCGGGACAAAGTCCAAACTCTTCAGCCGGACACCTGTCCAGTAAGATATTCCTTCAATCATTCATCAACCCACATCCACAGAACAGAATGCCGAGAGATGTCAAGTGGACTGAGACGGTCTTCAGGAAGAAGTCACACGGTCAAGAAATATTAAGGAGTAAAACACAGGGAAAGGCATATAGGACATGCCACCATGTCATCTATGGGGGAAATAGATGAATGTATGACAGCCTCTTTCGAGTGCCTTGATTATCTACAGAGAACAGACCGATGGTCACCAGAGGGGACAGGGGTGAGGGTTTGGGAGGAAAAGAGGAAGAGAGATTAAAAAATACAAACTTCTAGTTATAGAATAAGTCACGGGGACATAAAGTACAGCACAGGGAATCGAGTCAATAAGGTGAGAACTATGTACAGTGACAGATGGCTACTAGATTTTTTTTGGTGACCACTTCATAAGGTATATAAATGTTGAATTGCTGTGTCGTACATCTGAAATTAATATAATCTTGTATGTCAAGTATAATTAACCAGAACATTTTAAAAAATGCACTGACTACCTCTGCGAGAATTTGTAGAAACTGCTGTGAATGGTCGCTCTCAGGTGGGAAGGCGGTGGCTTCGCGGTTCTGCGTGGCCACCGTGTCTCGCTGTCTAGCAGCCCAACGACCTTGGTCTAGTCACATGATTCTCCAGCCTCGGTTTGCTCGGCCACGATGTGGGGCTAACAGGAGCACCTGCCTCAGAGATCATGGAGGGGTGAGCCAAGTCCATGTGCGTAAAGCGCTTTGTTTGGTGCCTGGCAAACCACAGCCTTGTGGTGTTTTAAGCCGCGGTGACCTTTCGAGATCAACATTATATCTAATGCAAAAGTAAGAAAGGCCTCTTCCATACGTTCTCTCTGGCTCAGACTTACAGGCCGGTGCTTCCCCCAGGACCGGAGGCCACAGCCCAAGAGGCCCCAGGTGAGACCCAGCAGCTGGGTTTCAGGTGCTGCAGAAGCAGGTGCCAGGTTGGGGGAGGGACAGCTTCTGGCAGCACTCCTGGTAATCAGGGCCCCCAGGGGGCGGAAAAATGGCTCAGGCCGGATAGAACACCGGAGTAAACCAGGCTTAGCCTAGTCACTCACTGCTCACTCATTCGAAGCACTGGGGTGCCAGACAGGCGAGTGAGATGCAGGGAGGAGGCTCCAGGAACTCTGGAACCCTGGAACCTTCTGGGAGGGTGCGGTGGGTCTGGGCCAAGAGGGGAAGGTTTGAGGGTTTGGTCCAGGATTGGCCAGGGATGTCCCACCCCAGGCCCTCCCAGGCTCGGGTTCTGGCCAGCTTTCTTCTCACTCAGCCAGACCTTCTCCCTAGATTCTGATTTCATCAGTGGGGGAAAGCGAATGGCCTAGGGCTCCAGAAAGGAAGGGAGAGGGGTCAGGAGGAGGCTGGGCTGAGCCGTGGGAAATATGGACCTCACAGAGCAGGGAGGCCCTGCCCGGCCTCCGTTCGCGACCTGCAAAATGGGCATTGTTCTGAATGGTGTCCTCCCTGAGGGTCGGGTGTCTGACAGCTGGAGGGCTTCGGCCTCCTCCATCAGAGTCTGGATCCAGACCTCGTCTCCTCCCTCGACACGCATTCATGCATTCCACAAACTTTTTCTGAGCACTTTCTGTGTTCCCGAGCCTGTGTCTGAGACAGGCCTAGCTCCTTCCCTCCGGGGCTCACACTCCAGTGAGGGAGACAGCGAACTGGACTGGGCTAGAGGAGCCCGGGAAAGAAGCCCAGTCTTGGAAGTGGGGTCAGGGAGGGCTTCCCGGAAGAGGGGGCATCTGAGCTGAATTTTAAAGGATGTCAGAGCTGGCCAGGGAAGAGAGGAGGGAAAAGGTACAGGCAGAGGCATGGGGGCTGCGTGCCTCCTGGCCTGGCTGATAAGCTGCAGCCTGAGGGACTGGAGACTGGCCCAGAGTGTCGCTTCCAACCTTTCTAGTTATTTATTTAAGAGCCGGCTGCTCTGCCCCGCCCTGCCCCCACCAGCTGCAGGCTGTCAGGGCCCCGTGGCTCCTGGTCCAACAGTAACTCAGGTTTCTGGGCCTGGAGGCCCAGAGCAGGCGTGTCAGGTGCTGACCTTCTCACCTCCTTGCAGGTCCAGCCAAGGCCACGGGAGCTGGTTCCTAGGGCAGCCGTCCCTGCCACCACTCCTGGCTCTGCCTTGGGACCCTACAGGTGTCCTGGGGCTCGGGCGACTTGGATAGAAAGACCTTTGATGCTTCCAGAGAGGCAATATAGAATAATAGTCAAGGGCAGGGGGTATGGTGGGGGCAGAGAGATGGGTCCTCCCACTTCTTAGCTGACCTTGAGCCGCTGATGCCACCTCTGAGCCTCATGTCCTCACCTGTGGAAAAAAAAAGGAGTGTCCACCCCCGAGGTGGCTTAAAGAAAACTAAGAGGCCAAAGCCCTTAGCATAGGCCTGGGTGATACCGTAGGACATCAGGATATTAGGGGGTGGAGGCTTTTATTGCTGTGATTATTAGCTTTTCCCTTTAAAGAGCCCTGCTTAGAAGTGAGCCAGGCGACACGCCGGGGAATCTGGGAGGACATGGGCCTGCCTTGGGGGTCTGAAGTGACGTGGCCCCATCACGAGCTAGTTCTGATGGTAGATAACCACACCTCCCATTCATGTGACTATGTGGGCATCGTCTCCGAGGGCGGCTGGCCCGAAGGACCAGGACATTGAGTCTGGGGACATCGCCACCTCAGAATGCCTGAGGCTACAGGAGTCCTTGAGTACAGAGTAATTCCCCTCACTGGGTCTAGCCAGCTGGATCCCAGGCAAAAGCTCTTATGAGCCACTGCCTGCTCTCTGAGAGGGGTGAGGGCCAGCGGCCCTCATGAATTCGAGAGCTGGTAGAACTTGCACTTCAGCTCGAGATGAGGGGGCAGGCTGAGTGCTCATCAACAGACCCCGGGCAACGTCCTGCCAGAGCTAGGGGGGCAGGGTCAGCATTTTGAGGTGGGGAGGGCAGGGTGAAGGGGGTGCTACATTGAACCCAAGTAAAGCAGGCTCACAATATATGAAACCAATGGGTCCAACCCTCCCTTGGTATAGACAAGGAAACTGAGTCCCAAAGTCTCACAGCAAATCACTGAAATAGACAGGGGAGAAGCTGTGAGCTATGCCAGCTAAGGCCCCGGGTGTGGGTGAAGTGTCAGGCCTGGAGGAGGGAAGGGCATGAAGCATCCAGAAGCACAAAGCCACAAGGCTTCCTTCACAGCCTGAGAAGGACATCGAGATATAGTCCGCTTAATTTTTTTTTTTTTTTCAAAGTACCCATTAAATTTTCGAGACGAAATTCACATAACACAAGTTAACCATTTCAGAGCATAGGATTCAGGGGCATTTAGGACACTAACCATATCATGCCACCGTCACCTCTGCCTCATTCCAAATGACTTCCATTAGCCCCCAGAGGAAATCCCCAGCCCATGAAGCAGTCACGGGGCTCCCCTTCCCCGCCATGTGGGCAACCACTAAACTTCCTGTTCCCATGGATTTGCTGATTCCGGACATTTCTGTAAATGATGGTCTGAATGTTTGTGTCCCTCCGAAATTCATGCCTCGAAACCCACCCCTCGAGGCGATACTGCTGGAAGGCGAGGCCTTTGGGAGGTGAGGAGGTCACGTGGGTGGAGCCCTCATGAATGGGATTTGTGCCCTTATGAAAGAGCCCTCCCCGCACCGAGATCCCTCACTCCTTCCACTGTGTAAGGACAGAAAGAGATGTCGGAGACGCAGAAGCAGGCCCTCTCGCCCGACCACGCTGGCACCCTGATCTCCCACTTCCAGCTTCCGGAAGCACGAACGATACATTTCTGTCGTTGATAAGCCCCCAGCCAGCCTAGGAGGTCGTCTGCCACGTGGGCAGGCCCAGGGTGTGTTTCGTTAAAGCAGCCCAACCAAATGGAGACCCTGACTTTTTGCGTCTGACATTTTTTACTCAGCAATCCACCCAATATTTTGATTTAATCAGAGTGACATTTATCAAACACTTACTATATCCTGGGAGCTGCTCCCTGAACTCTACATGTGTTAACCTATCTGAGCCTCTCCACGACTGGTGAGGGGAGCTCTATTATTATCCTTATTTTACAGTCTAGTAAACAGAGGTGCAGAGAGGTGGCCTCACCTGCCCAAGGTTGGACAGCTGGTAAGTGGTAGGAGTTTTTTCTTTCCCCTTTTTGTTTTTATGTTATTTTATTATTTTATTTTTTTAGCACCTTCAGCCTCCTTCTTTTTGTACTGTTTTGAAATAAGCATGACGTGACGTCGACCCTTTTAACCATTTCAAAGGGTACAATTCAGTGGCGTTGAGCACGTTCACAGCATTGTGTAACTATCGGCACTATTTGGTCCCAAGCCTTTATTCATCGCCCCAGAAAACAGAGCCAGGATGTGAACCCCAGTTTTCTACCGGCAGAGCCCAAGCAGCTATTTCAAATCTGCCTTTCAATCGAAGAATTTAGCGAGTGGACAAGAACATGTCCTCCCCTTGGAGTGAGACCCACAGGGTGATACGTATCTTCTGGGCTGTTCCCTTGGCCCAGCCAGGATCCAGAGCTCAGTGGGCTGTTCTCTCTGCCTGGAACCTTCCCTCCACCTCCAGCTCTTTGTCTCCTGTGACAACGAGGGGGATTTCTAAAGGCAGGGGCTGCCAAAGGGTGCCGACGTGGACGAGAACAGAACTGGCTTCGTGCATCGTTTAAGCTCCCGGAGCCAGCTGTGGCTGGAGCCAGCCAACACGATGATTTTTTCGCTCAGATGAGCCAGTCGATTCTGACTTTGCTGAAGACCCTTGCGGGGGGGGGGGGTTTCAGCCTCTTGAAACAGAAAAGGAGCTGCAATGATGGAGTGGGAGTTAGCCTGGTGACAAAACACTGGGAGGTGAGCTCCAGGAGAAAGGAAGGCATGAGCAAACAAGAGAAGGTGGGAATATGGCCCGTTTCGGGGGACGGACAGCAGATTATCAAGATGGCTCTAATGTGGAATTGACGAGGGGTCCTGGTGGGCTCACGTGCAACTTTCTGGTTGCAAGATAAAGGGACAAGGCCCAACTATGGAGGGCCCAGGCCTTGGGAGGGTCTAAGGATTTCATCCTGAGAGCAGCAGGAGCCATACTGAGTGGAGTGACACCATCAAGTCTGCATCTTAAGAAGGAGTCTGAACTCTGACCCGTTTGCCGGGGGTGTGTGGAAATTGGCACAGCCTCCATGGAAAGAGATGAGGGGACAGACGTCAGCGTTAGAACTCCCACGGCCTTTGACACAGCACTTCCTGTCTGTGGGGTTTATTCACACAGAGAAAATCACCGAAGTTCTTGTTAGCAAGAGACTGGGAACCAGCTAAGTGCCCATCAGGAGGAGACCAGCTTTAAAGAACAAAATTCAGCCGAGTACATTTAAAGATCTAATTGGCTTTATTAAACCATTCACAAATCAGGCAGCCTCCCACCTAGCAGCTAGAAGGATGCTCAGAGAGCTGTTACAAAATGGAACTTTTCGTAGGAAGAAGGGTGGGCCAAGGGAGCCGTTAACAAAAGAAAACAAAAAAAAGCTGATTTTTAGATCAGGGCATCTTTTTGAGGGCGGAGAAGGGCAAGGGTTTTTACTATGCACATTGCTTCTCTCCACGGCCGGGGATCGTGGAATAGGGGGGGCCCATGTGGCAGACGACCTCATTGGTGCGAACCAATTCCAGACTGATTGATTAAGAGGATATTTCTGGGAGAGGGTGAAACAGCAATTAGGCCAGATATTAAATCTAAGTTTGGTATCATAGGCTTTTAGCACAAGCGATGCCATTTTGAACCTGTGGTCTTTTTAACATCGGCAAAATATTTCACGGCCCATCCATGCAATGGACTAATACGCAGCTTTATAAAAGAATGAGCTGAATCTCTACATATGATGGTTATGAGCTGGTAGATACTTAACTACCACCTCTCAGGGGGCAAAAACAGAGCTGATTCATAGCGTTTGCCGATGTCTGTGGTGTAAATACTCTCATCGCGGCTGATTTGAAGCTCCCAACGTGACACCACCAAAGGCAGATTCTGGAAAAGATATGTAATAATAGCCCATCATCATCATGTAATATTTCTACCATACAGACACAAGAGATGTAAATAACCTCTAGAGGAAGTGATAAATCGTGATGACTTATTATCTTTGTGTTTAACATAATTTATTTAATCGTGAGTTTATATAATTTAATTTTTAGTAATGGCTCATTTAACAACTGGCTGGCAAGATTCCCAAAAGTTTAGCAATCAGCTCTCACAGATTGTTACAAGCCAGTCCCGGCTCACCACCGAGACAGCTCCAAGACGAGAAAGCCCAAGCTCACTTTTAGACAAGGCTCTACAGAAAGTGTCTCCTCCCTCCTCTTCCCTTGCTCACTCCCCTCCAGCCACACCGCTGTCCTTCCTGGATCCAGATCACTTCAAATTCACTGCGACCTCAGGGCCTTTGCACTCGCTGTCCTCTGCCGTTTCTAAACTTACATCCAGATAACCACACGACTCAGTTCGTTACCTCCTTCAGGCCTTTGCTCAAATGTCGCCTCAGCTCAGGGCCTCCTCTGACCAGCCTGTCATGAAATAGAAAGCTGCCTCTGCCACACTCCAGCTTCGTTTTATCAACTGCACTCACCGTGCCATCCGCCTACTGTGAGATGTTAAAACGTATTTGTCATTGTATCGATCTACTCTCTCTCTCCCCAACTAGAATGGCAGCTCCACGAGGCCAGGAAATTTTTCTATTTTCTTCTCTGCTGTATCTTCGGCGCCTAGAACAGCACCTGGAGTATAGTAGGTCCTCAATCAATGTGTATCGAATGAATGAATACGGGCGTATGTCATCTTATTAAGCTTCACGGAGGTTGCTTTTTTTTTTACAAATGGAAGGCAAGACCCTCCACCACCAAAAAGATTACGACTGGTTTTCTTGCTGTGATCTGGAACCTACTATAGATCACCTTATAAAGATAAGGTGCAGAATCGTGTTAATAACTTGAATAGTATTTTATCATCTGTGCTTACATTGGATAGACTGTCTCTGGGGAAACTGGTGGCCCCAGTGCCTCCTGGAGGGGCCACGGAGGGAGGGGAGAAAGGAAGGCTTTTACTGTACTCCCTCCTGTACCTTTAGAAATCTGTGCCACGTGCCCTTCGTTACGTATTAGCATTTTTTTCGAGCGTTCTATGAAAAGTACCACCTGGAGCTCCTGTGGGGAGCAAAGACACAGAGGAGGGTGAGCCTCGGCCATGAGAAAGCCGGACAGTGACCCGGCAGTGGACCGGACAGGACTGCCAAGTCATCATGGCCTGTTCCAGAAGGTCCCAACACGGAATGTTCTTCTCGAAGCCCTTAGAAGCCTCTGGGAGGCGAGGCCTGTCCCTCAGGCCCAGCCTCTGCAGGCCAGCCAGGCAGAGCTCCCAGAAAGGCACCACGGCCACCTCCACCCCTGCACTGAAAAGATTCCAGTAAGATCCAGCTGCCTCCGACTGCAGTGATCAAAGCTCTCCTTCATAGCCGATGGCGTACGGACACAGCTGACTCACATCCTGTCCAGTTCCCCCATTCCTCCTCCTCTCCCCCCACCTCTCCCTCCTCTTCCTCTCCTCCCTTCTTCTTTTCCTCCCCTTCCTCCCTCCTCCCTCCTCTCTTTTCTTCTTCCCCCTCCAGCTCCTCCTTCCAGCCTCCCCCAGGGCCTCTCAAAGGCCAGCTGTCTCTCTGCTCCATACCTTTGCGCATGCTGTTCCCTCTGCCTGGAACACCCTTCCCACACCTCTTGAGCGGACCGTGGTTTATCCCAGAGATCTTGGCTTCCTTCCTCCATGGAACGAACATTTGCCAGGGATCAACTCTTTGCCAGACACCCCGTCAGGGATTGAGGGAGCAGGGGCTGAGGGGAGGGCACATCCTAGCTGGGAAGACAGAAAATCGACAAAAACTAGAAACAAGGGAATTTTTAAAAAGAGTTCGATGCCGCAAAAGTGACTTGCAATTAGACAAGGAGAAGCCCCCGCCCCACCCACCCCAGCCCCAGATGTAAGAACCAGGCAGAGGGAACAGCGAGGACAAGGGCTCAGAGGTTGGAAATGAACTTGGAGAGTTCAGGAATGAGAAAGAAGCCCAGTGCTGCTGAGCCAAGGGAGCGAGGCAATGTGTCAATGACGCCGCCGAAAACGTCAGTGTCCACGAGTGTCGCGGACTCGCTCCGTGAGGAGTCCGGCCTCCCCTCTCCAGGAAGCCCTTCTGGACTGCGTCAGGGGCCCTAGCCCCACCGTGTTCCCTCTAGGTTGTCACTCTCTGGTCACTGGCCTATCTCCCGCACTGCCCTGTGAGGGCAGGGCCTGCCACCGCCGTGTCCCCAGCCCCGTCCTGCACACATCCGGGTACATGGCAGGTACCCCGTAAAATCCCCTCGCCACCTCAGAAAGGCTTCTTTTCTCTTCCTCCCTGCCTCCCCCACCTGTGCCTCCTCCTGGCCCGGCCCAGCACTCCACCTGGCCACTCACACCGGTGTCACTCACACCGGTGTCGGCCCAGGCTCTTTCATCTCATCCTCAAAGGCCCTCCTGGGGAGGATCCCCAACTCCAGCTGCTTCCATGAGCTGCAGGCCTGAGGCGAAACCTCAGAAGTGGTCAGATCAAACAGCTCGGCTCTAGGGCTGGTCTTGGGCTGGGCCAGCGTGGAGGAGGCTCCTAGGACAAGGACAAGGACGCAGGCTCCCAGCACCAACATTCAAGGGTGGAGAATAAATGGGGGGGACCCCGCAGAGGCGTGGACTCAGCAAAAAGCCCATACATTTTCCCATCATCGTAATAATGCAACTTCCGACTGCCAATGTATTTAGGTGCCAGGTGCTGGGCTAATTCCCCCCCATAATGTCATTTAATTAATTTGAATTGGTAATGTGTGATCAGGGTGCAAAATGCAGAAGACCCCAAAGGCTCATGGGGAAAAGCAAGCATCCCTATTTCACAATTTTAAAAGGTTAGAAATGAGCTTTTATGTTGAGTAGGGGCAGCTCAAAATTTTAAACGAGATTTATCTGCTGTTCATTCAGCTCTCTTTCCCGGGGGTGGAGCAGGATAAACAGAGCAGAGACGCCCCTCCAGGATACGGCTCCAGAAGTTTTCTCCTTTCCTTAGACTGCCCGCCCCCCTCCTTTTAGCCCCGGCCAAGGGGCGTGACCCCAAACCGGTCTTTTCCAGCTTAGACGCCATCTTTGGCTAAGGCACGACCTTGGGCTAATTACATTGTTATAATCTCATCTGCATTGCAAATACAGAGGCTCCCATCATGCACCTGGGCCAGGACAGTTCCAGAAACACCGTATAAGGACGAAAGAGTGGCAAACCCGAGCTCCCCACCCACTGGGAGGTGACAACAAGGTTGCATCAGCACCATGCTTCCAGCTCTGTCTCCAAGAAGGACAAAAACCCAGATGGTTCCATCCTCGCATGACTCGGCCTCCCTTCTTCCCCTTCCCGCCTCCGTCCTCTCGCATAAGCCCGACTCCCCTCTTGAGTGTGTACTTTCGCTTTAATAAACCTTGCTCTTTCTTGCCTGCTGTCCAGCTTGCCCTTGAATTCTTTATCTCAGCGTCAGGCAAGAACAGGTCACTGGAGCTCCGAGTCCCCGACAACAGAGGCAATTATGACTAGCAGTGTCCCTCGAAGTGTTTGTTCAAAAAATATTTATTGAGCACCTATATGCGCCAGGCACCGTTCCTTGCGCTGGTATAATGCGGAGCAACAGAAGCTCAAGTCCCAGTGCTCGCGAAGCCGGTATTCTCATGGGAGAGAGACGGATAATAAACAGAGAGCCGGGGAGGATGCGGAGTGTGCCAAACAGGGGGAGGTTCTGTGGTCAGAGAAGAGCAAACGGCAGGTGTGTGGTGATGGAAATGGCCTAAATTCCTCGATTCCAGAAGAGAAGCAGAGGAGAGGGAGGGGAGAATGGCTGGAATGTTGTCCTTGGGGAAGCAAGAGAGGACATGCTCCCCGGTTCCCCGCTCCAGACGCAGCCCATCATTAGTAGGGAAGGTGCATTTTCCCAAGATGCCGTGACAGTCTCTCCCCCGCTCCACGCCCCCAAAAGACTCTCACAGCGTGACCTCAATGTTCCCCCCACTGAGTGTGCCTTGTGGGAGATTACGGCCGCTCCCCTTGAACCTGGGCAGAACCTCGCGACTGCCTAGACTAGCAAAGTCAGGCCCCTCTCACTCGCTCTCAGGAGACTCTTGGAACCCAGCCACCATGTCGTAAGGAAGCCGGACTGCCCCCACAGAGGGACCACACCGAGAGGTCCCGTGAAAGTGCTCAGCTGGAGTCCGAGACAGCAACTGCCGGCACCCACTGCCAGAAGAGACCAAAGACTCCACCAGCTGATTCTAAGTCTCAGCCACCACCATAAGTCACCCCTCCTGTCTGCAAGTCTTGCCAGCTGAAGCTCCAGGCATCATGGAACAGAGACAGTCTGTCCTTGTTGTGTCCTGTGCAAAGTCCTGACCTACGGAATCCCTGAATGTATTACAAGGGCTGTTTAACAGCATTAAGCGGTGGGGCTCTTTGTTACGAAGCGGCTGATAACTGATGCATCGAGTGTTAGAAGGAAAGGCGGGTAGATGGGCGATAGGAGTTGGGGAAAGTTTTTCTCTGATGGGTTCTACTCTCAGTGAAGTAGGAAGCAAGGTCCCCACTGAGAGTCAAGAGAAAAGGGTGAAGAGTAGGAGCTTGAGGAGAGAGGAGAAGTCATGAAAAAGTCTAGGAAATAAACCAAGCGTCCATCGGTGAATGAATGGGTAAACAAAAAGTGGTGTAAACAAACGATGGGTTATTCAGTCACCATCTTTCTGTGCCACCATTATGCTGGCATGAATGTCCCCCCAAGAACTCAAGGGCATCAATAATGCCAAAAAGAGAGGCCCGTGCCTAGATCTTATTAGGCTATGCTCCGAAGTCGTTTTCTGGTTTCTAATTATGATGATGAAACGTGATTCCATTAGTGAATTTGAAATCATGGATGATCACAGAGCTGGGAAGACTGTGGGACCCTCACAGGCCTGTCCCATTAGTTTGGTTTCATGGTACTGACGACCACAGGTTACGGTATCGTGGACCAAGAAGAAGAAAGACAGAACCCATAGGAGGGAAAGTCCTGGGATTTTTTTTCTAGGGTTGTAATGTATGCATGCAAATAAAATGCCTCCATGGAGGAAAAGGTGAATTAAAATTCTAACACCTGCTACAACGCAGACGAACCTTGAAAAAGTGCTTGGTAAAATCAGACAGACATGAGAGAACAAATATTATACGATTCGACTTACGTGAGGTACCTGGAATAGTCCAATTCTAGAGACAGGAAGTAGAATAGAGGTTACCTGGGGCTGGGGTGGGATGGTTTTAGGGTTTGACGGGAACAGAGTTTCTCTAGGGGATGAAAAAGTTCTGGGAATGGACAGTGGTGATGGTCGCACACGTCACAAACACACTTACTGCCACGGAACTGTATGTTTAAAATGGCTAAAGTGGTCAATTTTATGTTATGTATCCTTTAGCACAATTTTAAAATGTTTTAGGGGTACAGGAAAAGCGACTGGGCCACGGCTCTGAAAGCGAATTGCCAGACATTAGCGCCCCCTTGAGGTCCGGAGGCCTGAAGTTAAAGTGAGACCCTTCTTCTTGGTCCTGGGTTTTTCTCCTGCCACTCAGCAGAGGAGGGGTAGCCCCCTGCAGGGGGATAGTTGGGGGGCTTCCCTCTGAGACGGATGAGTGAGAGGGATCCAGGCAGCTGAGGGCAAGGACAAGAACAAGATTGCAACCACAAGCTCAAGCTGGGTTGAGGGCAGAGTGGGCGTGAGGGGGCGGAGCCAGTGGAAAGTGATCGAATTAATAGAACGGAAGGGACCCCTCTTTGGGTCGAAGGAGTTTTGGAGTCGCCAGATGGAGTGAGCTGGAAAGGTCCCAGTGCTGGCGCCGGTGTGGGATGCTCGAAGCCGAGATTACCGAGGGAGCGAGTGTGGTTGCCGGTTGTGACAAGGTGTCTCTTCTGATGACGGAAGGGGGAGAGGGGCTGAGGGAGGATGGGGGGCAACGTCTTTGCAGGAGAAGAGGTCAAGGCACCGAGCAGCCAGGGCGCTGGAACAGTTTTCTCTGCGCCTTTCCCAATGCCCACGAATTAAGGCGGGAAAGAGTGACAGAAGCTGGAGCGCTGAGGGCCAAAGAGCCAGGGTTTTTCCAGCGCAGCGGGTGATGCCGTGCGATTTGTGAGATTCGAAATTGAAAGTTTAGCCCTTCCCCAAGCTACTATTTTTATCCCATATCCCTCTAATTCCACCCAAAGGGCATCTAGCTGCAACAGATGTCGCCATCCTGAGGATGCGGGGTCGCCATGGCAACCACATCTCCATCACGTTGGGCGGGGTGTGGGGCCGGGCATCCATCTCCATGGAAACAACCAGGCCCACATCTTGGAGGAAGGGTGTCATCATCTGGAAGACGGTTACTGGCCCTGGATTCCTTCCTTTACCAATCTTACACCCGCTTCTAGGAAGCCTTCCAGGATTGTTCCAAATCTCCCCACTCCCTCTGGCTTCTACCCCAGATCCCTGATCTCGGGAGAAGAGGAGGAAGGCATGAGGGTGGTGTGGGAGTGGGGGGTGTCTGAGAGTTCATGGGACAGATAGGCCGTTAGGAAAAACATCCATAATATTTGTTCACTCAACAAATATTTATGGAGGGTCCGCTATGTGCCAGGAACTGCACTAGAGCCAGAGATACAGAGATAAATAAAACTAAACCCGAGTCTCCTCAGAGTGTACATTCTATTAGTAAGAGGCAGATAATAAATAGACTAGCAAACGTATAGAGCTGTCTGATAGAGAGAGAATCAAAGCCACACAGGTTATTTTCAATTTTCTGGCAGCCATATTAAAAAAATAAAATAAAAAGAAACGGGCAAAATTAATTTTAATAATACATTGTATTCATTTTATTTAACTCACTTATGGTCAGCAGAACGGTGGCCCCTGAAGATGTCCATGACCTAATTCCCTGAACCCATAAATGGGTTTCCTGACATGCAAGAGGGACTGCAGATGTGACTAAGAAGCTTGAGATGGGGAGTTTATCCTGGATCATCTGGTGTGTGTGTGTGGGGGGGAGGGGATCCAATGTAATCGAGAGTCCTTATAAGGGAAAGAGGAAGGCAGGAGAGTCACAGAGAGAGGGAGACGAGACAACGGAAGCAGAGGTTGGAGCGAAACTATAATACGCACTTATGAATATTAGACTCTAGTTCGGTTACTTATCTCAGAGGTTTTGTTTTGCACCTATAAACTGGACTGGATCCTGAACTTTTCCAGTTTCCTCAAATATTTGGCTGCAACTCTCCGAACTAATGTTTCCAATCTTTCTCCCGTCCTTTGATATGGAATCATCGAGAACTAAAACTGTCCTTTTTCCCGAAGTCCTGAGAATTGCCGCTACACGACTGGATATAAACTTCAGAGAAATCGCGACAATAGTTTATGCTTAGACAACCTCCACGTCTGCTGCTGTGTAAGCCACCAAAAAAAAAGTTTACCTGAACATCCAATGACATCATCAGAGACATTTCAAACTACAAAAGGAGCTTCAAGCCTGACAACTAGAAATCTTCTCAACTGGCAGCTCTCCAGGCTCAGAAACGGCTTTATAATTTGCTCCAATCGTGAACTTTTTTCCTTTTGTTTTCGTAGAAATGCCTCTTATTCAAAACCCGATTGCTTACTTACGCAATCCAGGCCTAACTGTGGGAGCCCACCTGTCTCACTACCTCCCGAAATGAGCCATAAATTTTAACTAATTGACCTAGTCTCTTAAGACCGATTCAATGAGATCTGGAACAATCTACCAAGGTTCAAATTTACTTATACCAGATGACACAAGATTTCAAAATACTCCACACTATTATCCAAATCCTTGAACAGATTCGCAGGACTTCTGAGGTGACTGACCTCTTTTCATGGATGAACCCTTCAAGCTGGGGACAATGGCTATGGACTGGAATTCAATCTATTGCCTGTTTAATTATTATAGAATTTGCTACTATAATCCTATTTAGATGTATACTCTCTGGGTTACAATGTGCCCTACCCTTGACCTTGAGTTTATCGGCTACCCAGGCAGTTAATGTCCTGGCCATTGACTTAGATACCTCCGGCATCACAGGGTGGATTGTTCCGGGAGCCTTGTTTTGTTTGTTTTGCTTTGTTTCATTTTTGTAATGCAAGTGCCCGACTTAAGCCGTGATTGCCAAGGCATGCATCCCTTTCGAAGATAGGTATCTGGAATAAACATGTCGACCTCCGACCTCCACAAGACTAGACAAAGAGCTAGGCCCTGCACCCACCTCTTCTTTGCTTTAGAGAACTTGGTTGATTTCAACATCTGACCATTTGGGATACTTGTTTGTTTTCTCTTCCCTCGCTTTAAATTCCCACTGTTATGTTTTATATTCTCCAGGAAAGAGTGAGTCCGCGAAAGCCTAGGCCCCCACCCTCGACTCCAGTGAAAACAGAAACTCAGGCCCTTGTGTGTCCTCAGGCCAGGTGTGCTGGCTAGCTTCCAGATCCTGTAAGTAGTAAACCTGTGTCTGTCTTATCAACGTTTCTTGATGGCTGTCTCTGAAGGGTGTCTTGCAATCCTAATAAGAACCCTGAGGGCCAGTCCACTGACAACACTGGTTATTGATAGGCTGAGACCCACAGGAAACAGGAAGAATTAATATAGTTAAAAATGTGAATTCTTTCAACATTTAATATATAAATGAAATGCAAACATTGCCATTTTTAAATGTCAAAGAAAACATCAAAATATCAGTGTTAAGAAAAATAATATAAACAGAGCCCCTTTAAAATGGAGCTGAAGCTACTGTGACAGAAAAACTGCCTTGTACCTCTTGTGCCTCAAGACTTTAAGATGTAAAAACAGGGCAAAATAACCTTGGACTGGGCCTAAAGCAACATTATGCCTAGCCTCCCATCACCCTAAAAAGAACTGGAAAGATAACAAGAAAGCAGATATTATGACTTCTGGACTGAAATTAAAAACATTTTTTAAATTAATCCTTTTTTTTTTTATGGTGACGTTGGTTAATGAAATCCAATAAGTTTCAGCTGTATGCTTTAACAGTAAGGCATATATATATTTACGTTGTGTGTTCACCTCCCATACTTAGATTTCTTTCTGTCACCACATATTTAACTCCCTTTACCCTGTCTACCTCCTCCCTCCTCCCCTACCTGCTCCCCTCTGGTAACTACTAGTCTATAGTCCATGTCCATGAGTCTCTGTTTGTCCTGTTCATTTGTTGCTTTTAGGTTTTTATTCCGCATATAAGTGATGTCATGTGATTTTTCAGCTTTTTCTGTCTGGCTTATTTCGCTTTGCATGATTATCTCAAGGTCCATCTATGTTGTTGCAAATGGCAGTATTTTATCTCTTCTATGGCTGAGTAATGTTCCATTGTATACATGTACCACAGCTTCTTTAGCCAATCATCTATCCTAGGGCACTTCGGTTGCTTCCATGTCCTGGCCACCGTGAATAATGCTGCTATGAACATCGGTGTGCAAATACCTTTTAGGATATGAGTTTTCAAGTCTTCGGGGTCAATATCCCGTAGAGGGATTGCTGGATCATATGGTAGATCGATTCTTAGGTTTTTGAGGACCCTCCATACTGTTTTTTCCATAGTGGCTGTACCGATTTGCCTGAACCAGTGTGTCCCGAATAGCTATTCTTATCGATCTCAAATAAACGCTTGTTGCCTCTCACTTTGAAAGGCCTTTCTATTTTTAGGTGACCATCAGTAACCATATGGTTCGATCTCTTCTAATGGAATTTTATTTTGGAATTCGACCGGATGATTATGACGTTTCTCTGGAGAGATAGATGTGTGAGAATGGTACTTACGGAAAAGAGGAATGAGCCTGACTGGACTTACGAGACATTAAAGCAACTATGAAGCTACGATAATCAAAATGGTAGGGTTCCAGCAAGGTCATGGACAAGAGGAATGGCCACAAGAGGATTCCCAGCTACGTAGGGATTTAATATGTGATAAAGGTGGC
This sequence comes from Pteropus medius, assembly GCF_902729225.1. Classification (NCBI taxonomy): domain Eukaryota; kingdom Metazoa; phylum Chordata; class Mammalia; order Chiroptera; family Pteropodidae; genus Pteropus; species Pteropus medius. The sequence goes on from NW_024349226.1 coordinate 262,063, forward strand.
ATCTCGCTTCAGCGAGAAAATAAGAGTTTATTTAACAAACAGAGTCGACACAGCTGGTAAAATGGAATTGTGTCTCGATCCCACACCATGTTAAACTATGGGTTCCAGAAAGATCAAAGATGTACCTGTAAAAACCACAACAGTAAAACCTTATGAGAAAATACAGGCTCTGGCCGTCAAGACAGAAAAGCCAGAACTTAAAAAGGAAAGATAGGCATATTTGGCTACATTAAAACAAAAAAAAAAAAAAAAAAAAAAAAAAAACAACAAAAAAAACCCAAACAAACCTATAAGCAAATGACAAATGAGAGAAAACACTTGCGATACAGATGACGTGTAAAGGTCTTACATATATAATGAGCTTTGGCAAATCAATAAGACAAACACCCCCCCCTCCCAAAGAAACATGGATAAAGGATTTGGATACTTTTTAGAGCAGTAAGATGAACCAGCTCATACGTATATGAGAAGAAGCTCGGCCTCCTCAGGAAGCAGGGCTAAGCGTAGACAAATGACATGGAGGTTTTCTTTTACACCCAATAAATGGCGCAAGTTACGGAGGGGCACACACCTGCTGAAAGGTGGCATCTGTGGGAAAAGGCAGCTCCTACACCACTGATGGCAGTGAGGACAGTTACGGCCTTTTTGACGGGGAATCTGGCAGCAGCTACTGCATTCAGAAATGGGTTTTATCCTTGACTCAGCAACCCCACTGCTGGGAACTCAGCCTGTAGACATCAAACGTCCAGAACGAGGTGAAGGCATAGATGGAAGGGCGCTCGCTGCAAGAAGCTGGGAATCAAAGATGAAACTTGCCTTTGGGTTGCGTCAGTGCAGCTCCACCCAATTTGTGAACTCCGGATGCGCCGCTCGGAAGACCAAGCTAGAAACCGCTCTGCTGGGCTCTGCCCAGGAGCCGCATGGGCACCACCTGGGAGTGTTTAGACATCCTGATCTTCAGACCACACCCCAGAGCTGCCAAGTCAGAGTCCCCGGGGCTAGGGTGGCAGTGTTTCGTAAGCCCCGCCCCGCAGGTGATTCCAGGTGCAGCCAGAGTAGAAGCTACTGTCTTATAGGAAGATGCAGAAGTGTGAGCACAGCAAGCGCAGAGGAGAAGCAGCCTCCTGTGTTTCGCGTTATCAAGCTCTGCGCGGAGCGCTCTTCTGAGCGTTTGATCCTCGTGATGTGGACCTGTTATTAGTCCCGTTTTACAGATGGCAAAACGGAGTCACAGGATGGTTCAGGCGCTCGCCCACAGCCACAGGCTATTCAGCGGCAGACCTGGGATTCGAACCCAGGCCACCCGGCTCCAGAAACCGTGCTGCGTTAAACTCCTAAACTTTATACACACTTCTATGTAGTCAAGTACGTATTCATATATGTTCAAATATAGATTCACATATTCATATATGTAATATTCCTATATATGTAACACTCTTATGTATTTATTTCTATATCCCTAGTCTTCTTAAATACGTGATACTCCTATATATGTTTCTATATATAGTTTTATATATAATACTCACATATTTTACATAAAACATGCTTTACATAATATTTGTGCATATTACTATAATAGTTTTCCTATGTGTAATATTCCTATGACTATTCTTATAGGTGTGATATTCCTATGTATTCTTATATATAGTATTGCTACATATAATATTCTTAAATATACTTGTGTATTTCTTTATATGTGGTATTCCTATATATCACTCACAATTATATTCATTTATATAATATTCTCCATATATATCTCTATATATTATTCCTATGCAAACATTACTATATATAATTCTATAAATACCACCTTCCTATATATGTTCATATATACATAGTATTTTTATATGCAATAATCCTATATATAGTATTCTTTTGTATTCCTATACATAATACTTCTATTTAGCTAATAGCCATACATATTATGTTTACGACCTTTTTCAACTACAAATGAACATTCCATATGGTTCAAACTCTGATTATACGAGCTAGAGGAAGACACCCCTTCACGCTGGTGTTTGGGGCCACGCAGGGAGAGAGAAGAGAAAGAGAAAATGAGGGGGAGGCCTGGAAGCTCTCTCAGCCCAAGGGAGGGGAATGCCGAGGCTGGGGGGCTCACTGGAAGGGCTCAGACCTGCCCAGTACCCCCTTGGACTACTAAGGAGCTCCCAGTTTTTCAGGAGGAGTGAATTGGAGGCTGGAACCAGGACTCTCTATATTGAATAATTATCTTCAGTAAATTGAAGAGTCCTCATTTAAACTTTCTTTAAATGAGAAGATCTTTCTTTAATTTCCCTTCTAGGCCCCTTGGCCCCAGTTCATTCATTCATTTGCTCATTCATTCATTCAATTGCTCTTTCCCCAGCACCTACTGTGGGGTAGACCCCTTCCAGGCACTGGGGAGGCAGAGCTGAACAGACTAAACTCCTGCTCTGGGGAACGGTGGATGGTGACGGGCAGTAATAAAATCAACCAGTAAAATATAAAGTGAGCTACAGGGGCCTAAGAGCTGGGCAGCCAGGGAGGAGGCAGGGAAGGCAGCCAGGGCTGGGGCTGGGGGAGGTGCCGTGTACAAAGACAAGGCTGGGCAGGAGGGAGCCCTTGAAGGACGAGCTGAAGCAGGAGGTAGGAGGGCAAGATATGATGCTCACTAGGGGAAGGGAGGTCCCAGCTGTGGAACAGCACGTACAAAGGTCCTGAGGCAGGAGCATGTGCACTGTCAAGGACCGCAAGGCAGCTGGTATCCTTTCTTTTCTCCCTGAAGTATAAGATCTGGGCCCACATCCCTCCCCTGCTCAAACCCTTTCTGGGGTTCCCAGGCCCAGTCCTGACTCTTCCCTCACCTTCTACTTCCCACCTTCGTAGGGTGTCCTACAAATTCCACTCAGTTCTGACGCTGTCTACCTGGAGACAGCCTCAGATCTCACAGGTTCAAGGGCTCAGTCCCGCAAGACAGTCCCGCCTCAGACACCAGTCCCAAGTCCAGGCTGTCACCTGTGCTTCTGACAGATCAGCTATAAATCAGAGGTTCCCAGGACCCCTTCCTCAGTTCCCCGTATTCGAGGAGAGTGTGTCGGTTTTAACCATCCAAATACAGTTGATTTTCCTCTTTCCAGCAGTTCCGTTCTGTAATGTTTCCGCGAACTCCAAGTTAGCAAATATCGAACCACTGCTCCCCTGGAGAAGCACGGGGTTCGGTTCTTCCGCTCCCATTTTCACGCATGAATTCATCAACGTATGATTTGTTTTATTTGCGTTTCTGCGTCAAGACACTGCGTATAATACACACTGTCGATTCACTCACATTGGACTCCTGCCAACCGCTTGTGAGTCCTTCCTGCACGGAACTTATCTAACGGGTAAAAAAAAAAGTCCGTATTTTCTGCATAGAGTTCATCAGAGCCTTCTTGTCGCCCCAATAATTTTCGCTCAGGAAGTCCCGGACGGCACTCCAGCACTACCCTCGTGGGCCATTTTAAACAGCAAAACCACCATCGAAAAGCACAAAAATGTGAAAAATGTGGTACTTAAATGGACCGTGAAAGGCACACTTGTTTATAGCCTGTGAGCTGAGCCCAGAAGGCAGGGCGTCACCTTGTTTGACCCCAGGCTGGGAATGTGTGTATTGGGCAATACGGGGGAAAAAAAAAAATTATTTTTTGCAATTCAAATTTTTGCCACTCTGTACATGTCTGGGAATGACTGCTAACGTGCCAAGTATTGAGGAAAGGACCCTACACATTTTAAATATGAAATTCACAAATAATGAGGCTCGACTGTTCAAATCAAGACCGAAATACTGACATGGATACAATACAGTCGAGAACACTCCCATAAAGGTGTCTTTCCTGTTGCTCTTTTATAGCCACCCCCACTTTTATCCCACCCCTCCCTAACCCCTGGCGACCACTAATCTGGTCTCCATTTCTAGAATTTTGTCCCGTCAAGCATGTCATACAAATGGAATCCTACAGCATACGACTCTGTGGGATTCACTTAAAGTGTAAAATTTAATGGTTTTTAATACATTCACGGAGTTGGACAACCATCATAATCGACTTTAGAACATTCTAACCACCCCCAAAAGAAACCCCATACTCCTTAGCCATTACTCCCCAGTCGCCAACCTCATCCCTTTCAGCTGCTGGTAACTATTAATCTCTTTTGTTTTGATAGATTTGCCTATTCTGGGGATTTCATAGAAATAGAATTATAAATGTGTTGTCTTTTGTGTCCAACTTCTTTTGCTCAGCATGTTGTTTTCAAGGTTCGCCCGTGTTGTAAAACTTCGTTCCTTTTCAGGGCTGAATAATAGTCCACTGTCTGGATGGACTACATTTTGTTGATCTGTTCATCCATTTGATGGATCAGGCTTGACTCTTAAGGTCTGAAACAAAGCAGAGATGTTGAAGAAGATCAAGCCATCTTTCTTTTTTTCATACTAAAATATTTCATTAATAATGGCATTTTGGCATTTTTAAAAATATGTACCAAAATTCACCGTGAGGTTTTTTCTCTCTCTTTTTTTTTTTTTTAGGCGAGGCAACCCTTGGTTGACCTCCCAGATTGCAAGGACCTTGTCAGCTTACAATTCCTTATTTTTTTATTTTTTACATCTATAGTACCTGGTCTTCCTCGGTGGTCTCCCATCCAAGTACTAACCAGGCCCGACCCTGCTTATTAGCTTCCGAGATCAGATGGGATCAGGCTTGTTCAGAGTGGCATGGCCGTAGATCACCGTGAGTTTTACAGCTCAAAGAGGCGAGGATTTGAAATCTCAAAGACAAATGTTTAATAACTTTCATTAAGTGCAGGTGCTGTTCTAAGTAGTTGACTCATATAAAGTCATTTGAACCTCCCAACAGCCTAGTGAAGTAGGGACTCCTATTATCATCCCCATTTGACAGATGAGAAGGTCTGAGGCTCTCTCTTCTCCTGAGGCCATGCAGCCAGTGAGTGGGGAAGCTGGATGTGAACCCAAGCCATCCGGCTTCAGTGGCCTCACTGTTGGTCACAGATTGAATACATTCCACAGAGTGAACCAGCTTCCAGGAGGTCGTGGAGTCACCTCTAGAGGCTGACAAGTCTGTAATTTCATGATTCCAACGTCCAAAGATTTGGTGATTCTCAGGCTGCCTGAATACCAAGGGCTGTGTGGAGAGATGATGCTTGCTTAGAAATAAATGCAGGTGTGGGCAGTGGAGGGGGTATGAGGGCACAGGGTTAGCTGATAACAAAACACAACCCTGAAAACAACAAATGGAATGAGGATGCTCAATCTTTCAGCTCAGTTTTTTTTCACTGAGACTCTCCAGCAACTACAGGCAAGAGGATGGATAGAGACAGAGCTGCTTTCAGCCCAGATCTGCCACTTCCTGGCTCTGCGGCCCCAGCCAAGTGACTTGGCCTCTCTGAGCCTCAGGTCCCTCGCCTGTCCGGTGGGGGAAACAACCGTGACCTCATCTGAGAGTCTGCACATCCGGGGCTGAGTACGGAGCCTGACCTACAGCAAGAACTCAACGCCCGAGAGGCAGGTGAGTGACTTCACCTCTCTGTGCCTCGGTCCCCTCATCCCTAAGGTGGCATAGCCATAACACTTACCTTTCAGGGCTATTGAGAGGATTCGTGCCACGGCCCTGAGGCAGGGGTACAAGCAAAGAGGCCAGTGTGGATGGAATGGAGTGAGCGAGGGAAGAAGGTGGGATGGGACCTTGGGGTCCTGCTGAGTGAGGCGGCAGACGGATTGAGGAGGGAAATGTCATCGTACACTTAATATAAAAAGATGCTGCTGCCATCTTGGGAACTTCTGTTGGGGGCAAGCAGCAAGGAGGCGACGGCAGGTGTCCACGTCAGGGATGATGGCAGTGGGACCAGGGTGGTAGCTGTGAGGGTGAGACTTCCGATACAATTTCAAGGTCAAGCAAACCGGATCTCCTGTTTCATGAAGAGACAGGAATCTCTTCCAAGTTTTCAGCCCAAGTGCCTAGAAAGGTGGTGGCTTTCATGCCGCTCAAAGCGTTTAGCACGTGGCCGCACACCGGAAGTGCCTGACCTGGGCTGGGTCGGTTACAGAGGACGATGTCGCCAGGTGCAGGATTGCATCACAGGGAAGGAAAGACAGGGTTGACGCTGATGAGGCTCAGGCAGGTGTTGGGCACGGAGCCAGCCTTGTCTTTCACCTCTCGCTCTCCGGCTGAGATGGGCTGGGCTGGGTTGGCCTTTCTCCTCCCCAGGCCAGACAGAAATAATCTCACCCATTTCCACCTTGAATTCACTCTCAGCCAGGTTGTTGAGGCTCCAACAGCCTCCTGCCTGGCCTGCCTTCTCTCCGGTCGCTGATAATAACTCACAGGCTACATATCCGCTGCTTTGTGTATGATGTGTAGGATTCTTTCCTCGTCTTCCACAACCTCTGAAGCTATTTCTCCTCCTTCTTTTGCTCATTTTCTCGTTCGATTGTTTGTCTTTTTCTTATTGATATGTAGGAGTTTTTTTATATATTGTGGCTAAGAATCGTTGTTAGCTACATGTGCCGTAAATACCTTCTCATAACTCGAGGCTCCTCTTTTCATTTTGCTTATGGTCTTTGTTGATGCCCAGAGGTTTTTCTTGCAATGCAGTCTTTCCTTTTATGGTTAGTATCTTTTGTATCCTAAGAAATCCTTCTCTAGGATACCATCATAACAGAAATAAGAAAGTTCTCGACATATTCCTTTGGAATCATTTTCGAGGTAAGAAAATTGTATGATCAATATGCCATCATTTGTGTTTAAACAGTAGGGGAGAGGGAGACTCTGTGTGTGTGTGTGTGTGTGTGTGTGTGTTCATATTGCTTTTCCATGCATAATATATCTCCGTAAAGATAACAAGAAATCGATTATACCAGTTGGTGGTTGGGGGGTAAAGATTGAGGGGAAAAAAGATTTTGCTTTTACTCTAGCCACTTTGGTACCTGTTGAACTTTGAAAGGAATTACCTTTCAAACACTGAACTAAATTAAGATAATTTTTAATACAACCACCCTTCTTGACCCCAAAGTCATAAGACTATCCCCCAAAATGTATTTTCTCTGTGGTTTGTTTTGTACCGTTAGAGCTTTGATCCCTCTGAAAATGACTCTTGTGTATGGTGTGAGGTAGAGATCCCATCTCTCACCCACATGGATAACCCGCAACATTCCCCCCCAATCTCAAAGGCGACTTCTGTCTCCTGTCATACTTCCCTGGCCACGTGGGTCCGTTTCCCAGCTCCCTGAACCTTTTTTGTTAATCCACTCATCTAATCTTTTATTTTTATTTAATTTTTTTTATTAAAAACTATTGGGGCTACATTAATAAAATCAAATAAGTTTCAAGCGTACGATTCAACCGCGTGTCATATATATCACATTGTGTGTTCGCCACCCAAAGTTAGATTTTTTTGCCGTCACCAAATATTTGACCCCTGTTACCCCTACCTACCCGCCCCCTCCCCGCTTCTAATCTGCTGTCCGTGTCGATGAGTCTCTGTTTGTTTGTCAACTTTGTTTGTTGCTTTCAGTTTTATATCCCACATGAGTGAAATCATATGGTTTTCAACCTTTTCTGTCTGACTTATTTTGCTTAGCTTGATTATCTCGAGATCCATCCATGTTGTCGCAAATGGCGGTATTTCATCTTTTCTTGCTCAACTAATCTTATGCCAATATCATGATCTCTTGGTTGCTAAGGCTGAATAATAATGATCTTGATTTCTAGCTGGGCAAAGCCTCTCCCATATTCATCCCCAAAATTATTATCTTGCTTTTTCTTGTGGCTTTGTTTTCCCACACGTATTAGTTTGTTAAGGCTGCCATAAGAAAGTCCCCAAACTGAGTGTTTAAATCAGGGGTCCCCAACCTCCAGGGCCACAGACTAATACCGGTCTACGGCCTGTTAGGAACCGGGCCGCACAGCAGGAGGTGAGCAGCGAGTGAGCAAAGCTTCGTCTGTATTTGCAGCCGCTCCCCAGCGCCAGCATCACTGCCTCGGCTCCACCTCAGGTCATCAGGCGTTAGATTCTCATGGGAGCACCTGTCCCTGGTGCCAAAAAGGTCAGAGACTGCTGATTTAAGCAATAGAAACTTATGGTCTCAGTTCTGGAGACTGGAAGTCCAAGATCCTGGTGTCGCAATGGTGGTTCCTTCTGAGGGCCGTGAGGGAGAGTCGGTTCCAGGCCTCTTTCTTCTTGGCTTGACGATGGCCAGGTTCTTTCCGTGTCTCTTCGCTTCCTCTTTCTTGAGTCTGTCTGTCTCTGTGCCCAAACTTTTCCTCCTTAAAGGACACCAGTCCTACTGTATGAGGGCCCACCTTAGTGACCTCGTCTTAAACTTGACTACCTCGGTAAAGACCCAGTCTCCAAATGAGGTCACATTCTGAGGTCCTGGAGGTTAGGACTCTAACATATCTTTCCTTGGGAGGGGGACACAGTTCAAGCCATAACACCACGTAAACTTGATAATGGGCTCGTTAAGTTTGGAAAGATCATTTTTGGGGGAGTAGGGGGTAGATATTGAGCGGAATTGCATTACATATAAATCTCGCTCCACTTCTGGAACTATTTCGTGCTTCTTTTCTTGCCTTTTTGAGAGATCCTGCTGAAATATCTGTCGCTTTAAAGTGAACATCAACATCCTGGCTCCAGCATTCTGGAAATCTAAGTTCCAGCCCCGTCTGCTCACTGTGTCCTTGGGCGAATGGTCTTTCCTCTCTGAACCTGAGTGTTCTTATCTGCAAAGAGGAATAATATTCTTAATGGCGATGATAACGTCAATAGCTGCTTCACAGCATCATTGTGAAGATTAAATGCGATTATGCCTTTAAAACTCTTAGAAGCTGCTGGGCCTCAAACAGGCACTCCACCCACGTTCCAGAACCTTCCTTGTTGGCCACTTTCTCAGGTTCCTCCCTGTTCCCCACTTAAACACTGGAATTCCTCAAAATCCCAGAATGGACTCTGGCCTGTGCTTTGGTCCACTTGCACCGGAAGTGGCAAACACGTGGTGGCCGAGGGCTCAATCTGGCCATTGGACATGTTTCTCTGACCCTGTGTGTTTAAAAAAAAAAATTTTTTTTAAGACAAACATTAAAACGTGAGAAGACTTGACATTCAGAAAAATTCTAGGTTGTCAATGTGTCTCGAAAAGTCAGAAGATGTAGCCATCCTGGGCCCCTATCAACTGGGAGAGGCATGGAAGAGGCAAGTGGGCTCCAACTCGCAGGCCCCGCCTTCTGCTATGGCCTCAGGGTTGCTGGTTGTAGTGGCAGCTGCCTTCTCCCTCCCAGCCAATGGCCTTGCTTCCCAAGTCTCCTAGAAGATGAAAGCCATCGGAGGAGGAACTGTCTTAAGCTCCCGTCACCGCCCCTACCTGCCCGGATGCCTACCCATCCTGCCTTCCCAACCATTCCCAGGAATGAGCCATCTCCTCCTTGAGCCCCGAGATCCGCCCGCCCGATCTCTTCCAGCCTCGTCACCTTCCTGCATCTTCAGGCTCTCTCCCTGGTCGATTGCACCATTCCCATCAACATAAAAATGCTGCTCACTTTCACGACCCCCTCCAGCTGCAGCCCCGGTTCTGTCTTTACAGCAACACTTCCTCAGAGGGGCTTATGGGCACTTGTACCCCTTTCCTTTCTCGGCTCTTCTTTTCTTCGATCACTCAGAAGCTTTCATCTTTTTGAAACTGAGGTATATTCACATGCCGTCATAAAAGTCACCTTTTATTCAGTCGTGTTTTAATATATTCACTAGGTTGTGTAATTATCGTCACTATCCAGCTCCCGATCATGTCATCACCCCACAGAGGAAACCCCATATGTGTAAAACGGTGACCCCCCGATTCCTCTCCCCTCAACACAGCCCCTGGCAACCGCTGATCTACTCTCTGTCTCTATGGATTTGCCTATTACGGACATTTAATATACTGTAAATGAAATTCTATGCTATGTGGTCTTTCGTGCCTGGCTTCTTTCACTTCACATGTTTTCAGGCTTCATTCACGTCGTAGCATCTATCAGTGCTTCATTCCTTTTTATGGCTGAAAAATAGTCCATCGTGTGTCTATATAGCACATCGTACTTACCCATCATCGCTTAATAGACATCTGGCTTGTCTCCGCCTTCTGGCTATTGTGAACAGTGCTGCTATGAACATTCGCGTACGAGTCTTGCATAAACATGAGTTTCTGCTTCTCTGGGTTCGCATAGAGATGTGTACGGAAATTTCATATCTCTCGGCTAAATCAGTAGGAGTGGGATGGCTTGAGTCATAAAGCAAGGATAATGTTTAACTTTACGAGGACCTGCCGGCCTGTTTTCTGGAGGGGCTGGACCCTTTTGTGCTCCCACCAGCAACACAGGGAGTGCGAAATGAAGCGTCCGGTTACTCTGTGCGCTTGCCACACGAGGCGGTTTAATCGAGCCGTTCTAGCGGAGTCCTAGCGGCCTCGATGGCATTCCACACGCGAAGCCCCTCTTCCTCCTGAACACGCTTTTCCTCCTGATTCAAGGACACTGCACTAGCCGCTTCTCCCTCTCGCTCCTTCCCCGTTTCGTTTTCTGAGTTCTTTTTCCTGAGCTCAGCCTGCAGATCGCTCCCCCGCCTATTCCCTTGATGCTCTCAGCTCACCTCCCAGTGGTCAACACCATCAGCGCATTCTGTTGCCTCCTAAATGTCTTATCTCCGGACTGGACCTGTGTCCCGAGCTCCAGACCCATGTGACCACTGTCTCCACAGCATCTTCCGTCAGAGGCCCACGAGCTCAAATTCGATTTATTCCTCCCACCGTCTTTTCGCTTCTAGAAAAACAGATTCTCGTCTTCCAGACACTCGGGTTGTAAAATCGGGCTGATCTTTGGCTACTTCCCGACCCTGCGTCAGGTGTCAGCAAACCCTCCCGGATCCACCTTCACAGCGCGTCCAGAAGCTGCTCACTTCTCTTACCACCTTGTCCCCCGCCTTGGCCCAAGCCGGCATCATCTCTCATCTGTATCGTCATCACTTCCACGCTGGCCTCCTGCCTCCCACCCCGGACTTCCTCGTGTTAGATCTGGCAGATCATTGTCCCTCTTCAGCTCAAGACACTCCCGTGCCCCACCCGTTGGGTGATTCCATAGAATAGGCAAATCCACAGAGACGCAAAGTGGATTAGTGTACTGGTCGATTACCTAGGGCTGGAGGGACTGAGGGATGGCAGCTAAAGGTACAGGTTTCTTTTGGGGGCAATGAAAATGTTCTAAATGGATTGTGATGACGGTGACACACTCTGTGAGTATACGAAAAACCACCGCACTGTCCACTTTAAATGGGTGAATTGTATGATACGTGAGTTCTATTTCAATAAACTGTCACCAACTTCCCCAAATTCTCCAAACAGGAAGCCCTTCCTGTGGCTCTCGTCACACTCAAGAGCAGCCCGGGGTCCTCGCCACGGCTGGTCTGGCCCAGCGCGATCGGCCTGCTCCTCACTCTCTTCTGAACACACGGCCTCCTCTCTCTTTTGCTCACTCTGTTCCAGCCATGCTGGCCTCCTGTTCTGTTCTGCCTCAGGGCCTTTGCACTTACTGGGCCTGCTGCTTAGAATACTCTCCCTAACATGCTCCGTGGCTCATTCTCTAACCTCCTCCAGTCTCCGTTTGAACGTCACCTCCTCCAGCAAGGTCTTCCCGACAGCCCATCGAGAGCAGCGGTGCCCTCGCCAGGCTTCCCGCCCCATCACTCTGCTTTGCCTCCTCGCTTGCTGACGCACTAGACGTGGACTTGTCCCCTTAGGACAACACGAGCGCCCCGAGGGCAGGTCTTTGTCCTGCTCATTGTTCTTTTACCTGCTATTAAAATGGTGCCTGGTACTATTTAGATGCCCAAGGTACCATAGTAGATGCCCAAGAGACATCTGTCAAATATGTGAATAAGCAAACGCTCTTTGCATCCTTCCCTCTCGGAGCCTCAGGTCCGTGTGTCCGAAGGCCTCCTGGCCACCTTTCCTGGCTGACCTCTGATGGCTAACGCTCACGCTAGTGGGTTGATGGTAAAGATTACATCCATATCCTGGAGCCTGTGAAAATGACCTTCCTTGGAAAAAGGGTCTTTGCAGACGTCATTAGGGACCTTGAGGTAAGATCATCTTAGATTATCCTGGAGGGCCCTGAATCCAATGATAAGTCCCTCTAGGAGCTAGAAGAGGAGATGCAGACATAGAGGAAATGGCCATGGGAAGACGGAGGCAGAGGTTGGAGCGATGCAGCCACAAGCCAAATATCAGGAGTCACAAGAAACCGGAAGAAGCATGGAAGGGTCCTTCCCTAGAACCTTCGAGGGGAGCCTCGCCCTGCCCCGCCCACACCTCGGTTTCAGACTTCCAGCCCCTGGACCGGTGAGGAAATCCATTTCTTTTAAGCCACCCAGTCTGTGGTCACTTGTTATGGCAGCCCCAGGAAACAAATACGGTCCCCAAGTCTTAATAACCTCAGCATTGTCCTCAAACCTGCTGCTTCCTCAGGGCTGAGCTCACCTTCCACCCCGACCCCCGGCTGCAGATCCGAGCCTCGGCCTGGAGGCCGCCCCCGCCCTCGCCCCTCCAAAGCGGGCAGGCGCAAAGCCCTGTTGTTTTCTAGTCACCAAGTTTGTGGCAATTTGCACAGCAGCAATCAGAAACAAATACACTGTAGTAACAACTGTATCGATAAAGGAATTCACCTCGCCAAGCCTCCCTTCCCCACGTGTAAAATAACAATCTTTGGAGCTGGCGCCCACCGTCCATCTCTGCAGACAACTTCTGTCTCTGACAGGGCCACGCATACAGCAGGCGCTTACCGTCTGTGGGGGGAATACGCTCAAGTGATGCTAGGCACTATCCCGAACTGTCCGATTCATTCATTTAAACCCTTGAGCACGGCCTGATAGGAAACTATGGTCAAGCCATTTTCCGGATGAAGAGGCTGAGGCAGGAGAGGCGACGTGACTCGCCCGAACGTTACACGGTGCGGACGTGGCTGAGCTGCGAGACTGAGGCGAGGCCCTGCGACACGCGCAAGAGCTGACTTGACGTGCCTGGCGCAGTCCTCAGCTTGCCGGGGGCGCCGGTCACGGGTACGGCCGGCAGCCATCACCCTGCCCTCGGTGGGCCCGAGGGAGGGGAGTGGTGCCCCTGGAGAGGGCACTAGCAACAGCGGGGTGTTTTCTCTTGTCATTAGGGCCAGAGGGCCACTGCTGGCAATCTGTGGATGGGGGCCGACAGTTGGCCACGCCTGGGACACTCCCACTGAAGAACTGTCCCCCCAAGTGCCGGCCGTGCCATCGCTGAGAACCACTAAACACCAGACCTGGCGCCTGCCCTTGCAACAACCATCTGGCCTCGTGGTTAAAAATGAGGGTCTGGAACCACCTGCCTGGGCTCCTAACCAGCTTGGAACAAACCTGCCTCAGCTACTAACTAGCTGTGACATTGGGAGAGCCTTCCTGAGCTCACCCGAAAAGTGGGGGTACTAACAGTCCTTCCTCATAGCTCGTGAGGACAAAGCAAGGTAGCACATGCCAATGCCGAGAACATCTGGGGGGCGCCCAGTGCTACCGAGCGTCAGCTGTGAATGCTATCATTTTAGTAGCAAGTGTCCGGTGTGAAATCTGTCACCGCTTCTGGTCTGCGGGCCCTCTGTGAGCAGGAGCAGCTGCGAACGCGCCTGGGGCCCCGCCCTGCTCAGCACAGTGAGGACTGTTTGTTGACTGACTGACTGATGTCATGTCAGCAGGGCGTCCTGAGTGCCCACGGCTCCTGCGAAGACAGGCAAGGACACAAACACACACGGCCAGGTGGGGACCACAGGTTTATTGAGGGCTCCACACACGCACACTCACGGCATCACACGACAACGGCACAGTTACTCAGCACACGCAAGGTGGCCTCTGCCCACAGCTGGGGCCCAGAGGCAGTGGGGTGCAGTCTCCTCTCTCGTGGCCCAGACCCAGCTGGGTGCCTTCCTCCTGGGCAGCTGAGGGAGGGGGCTGCTGGGGTGGGCCCCAGGCCTGGAAAGGGGGAGCGAGCAGGCGAGGCCGGGGTCCGGGGCCGGTGGGGGTGCCCACCTCACTCCAGGGACTGCAGCATCAACAGCTGCTTCAGCACCTTCGTCTGGCTGGTCTCACGGATCTCACCGGCCAGGAACATCTCGTCCACGACCGTGTACACCTGAGTGAAGTGGGGAGAGGAGAGAGCCTGGTGTGAGCCTGGGGTGCTGGTCTGAACCTCAGAAGCTGGGGGCCCCGGGGCCCGAGAGCCAGGACATGGACACCAGCTGAGGCACTGGGCGGGCGGGGAGTGTGTGTGTGGGGGGGTGACGGCCCGTCCTCCTGCCCCGCCTCCGGCTCCCCCGCCCTCGTCTCTGCCGGGAGCCCACCTTGTAGAAGTTGAACACCAGGTCCAGTTCACAGACGTTGTGGAAATATTCATTTAAGACCTGAGAGAGGGGGACAGATGGTGAGAGACGGGCGGGGAGAGAGAGGCACACAGAGATAGGGACAGAGGTTATCACACAGATAGCGAAAGATAGAGAGAGACGGGCTGGCGGAGAGAGAGAGATACAGCTAGACAGAGACCGAGCCGGGGATGGAGGGAGAGGGAGAAAGAGACAGAGATGGTGAAAAGACAGAGAAACAAGAACGAAGGTCATCAGATGATGGCAGCAGGCGACAGACTGAGGCAGAGGGAGAGAAAGGAACAGAGACGCATGGTCAGAGAGAGACGGAGAGGGACGTAGCTGGCGGCGTAAAGACAAAAAGAAATGGGGGTGGCTAGAGAAAGACCCAGTCGCCCCCTCTGCCCCGGGGAGGGAGAAGAGAGAGTCCCAGCATCCCCGGAGAGGAGCCCCGCGCCGGTTCCCAGTGCTTGAGCGCCACCCGCACTCACCTCCACGAAGTTGTGGATGGCCTCTAGGTAGGCCAGGTTGTTGTCATTGACGTCCACGCAGATGCAGAAGTAGAGGCCCGCGTAGCGTCGGTAGATGATCTTAAAGTTCCGGAACTGTGGGCAGAGAGGCTGTCAGCGACCGGGCGTGCCCATGACCCGACGTGCCGGGCGGGGGGCATTCTGGGGCCAATATATTTAGTCCTTCATTCCTCTCATGGTCTCTGAGGCCCTACTCTGTGTCTGGTCCTGCACTGGGGACACAGTGGTGACCAAGACAGGCCTGGCTCTCCCCTCCTGGGGCTCACAGTCCAGTGGTGAAAGAGCCATTCTCAGATAACCCGAGAGTGGGGTGGGGAGGGTGTTGCAAAAGCACAGAGGGCTTCCTGGAGGAGGGGGCACCTGCGATCTGGAGGATGAACAGGAGGAAATGGGCATAAGCGCCTCAGGCGGAGGAGACAGCTTGTGCAAAAGCCCAGAGCTGAGGGGAAGCCTGGAGTGTTCCATGGCATCCACCTTTTCGAGGCTCCCTACAGCCTCTGGAAAGAGTCAAAATAGAGCCGATTCACTCATTCATCACATAATGAAGCACCGACCGTGGGGCGGGCTCTGTGCTGGGCTGTGCAGAGTCAAGTGGTGACTCGTAACCAAGACAATCCCAGCCTTGCCCTTAACTGAACTGTAATATACATATAAATATTACTACAGTAACACATAATAAATAAATAGGGCTGGGGACGCAGACTCCAATTTTACATGTGTAAGTAGATACAGAAATAGACAGATGTAGACAGAGATATGCAAAGCATGATGTCATTAGCCTACATTTGAAAAACCCCAGCTGTAGGTCTGGCACGTGTGTGGCACCAACCGGTAGCAACTGCAAAAGCCAACATTACTCCTCGATTTTTCCTTCCAGCTCATCCTTTTGTTCATTTCCACACTTGGAGTACGTTTTCTGACATTATTCCCATAATGCCCACACATAATCCACAGATAACTAAGCGCGTATCAGGGCGCATAGTCTACTTTTTTTTATTAACCGATAAAGACCGTGATCAGATGTTTGCGCTGTGGGAGGGCGTCCTGGATGAAGGCCCAGGGCAAGAACGTTATCTGGGGATGTTACCAACTGACTGTCACGGCTGGCGTGGCCTTGGCAGAATGTGACATTCTTTTCTTGAAAGCCTCCCATTCCTGCTGACACCTCCTCCCTCCTTCTCGTGCTCCGTTTTCAGTTTCCGGGCTCCTCTGGGATCAGCCCCAGATGCTGATGAGCACGGCCTCTGCTCCATGCTCCAGATAAGTCTCTTCCTGCTGGCGGGGGCAGGTCCCTCTCCCACACCTCTGGCCACGGGGGCCCCGTCCCAGCCCTGACCACTGCAGGTGTCACTGTCTGTGGACAGCTCAGTCTCCCCACTGGACTGTGAGCCCCCGGAGGGAAGGCCAGGGCTGTCAGCACTGTGTCCCCAGCGCTGCCCCGCACAGGGCTGGACACTGGATAGGTGCTTCGGCAGACAGAATAATCTCTCCATCCCCCACCCCAGCAATGTCCACATCCCGTCCCCGCAACCTATGACATGGGATCCCACACGGCAAAAGGGACTTTGCAGATGAGATGCAGGATCTTGAGAAGGGGAGATGATCCTGGACTGTCTGGATGGGCCCAGGGTCATCTCAACGGTCCTTATAAGGGAAGAGGAAGGCAACGAGTATGGGTCAGAGAGAGAGAGATATCAAGATGCTATGCGGCTGGCTTTGAAGATGGAGGGCCATGAGCTTGAGGAACGCAGGTGGCCCCGGAAGCCAGAAAAGGCAAGACAATGGCTTTTCCCCTACGGCCTCCAGAAGGAGCGTGGCCCTGCTGACCCATTTGGACGCCTAACCTAAAGAACTGTAAGACAAATGTGCGCCGTTTTAAGCCACTGTGTTCGTGGTGATTTGTTCCAGCAGCAGCAGGAAACTAACACAGGTGCTAAGAAATAAGCGTTAATGAATAAATGAGAGGAAGACAGTCTGGATGGCTGGCCTTCCGGCTGGCTGCTCATCCCTTTGTTTCTTCTCACAAGTCTCCTCCTCCAGGAAGCCTGCCCTGACCGCATTCTCATGAGAGGCGTTATTTAATGCCTCTCCCTCCTGATACTCCCCAGTTTACTGGGGGAGGGAATGATTCTCTCTTGTTCCTCACTGCAAGCCCTCCTCCAGGAAGCTCTCTCTGATCCCCAGGCTGGGTCACGTGCCCACCTCCTGCCAGGCTACTCCATGCCAGCCTTGCACACTCTGGGCTGTCACTGTCTGGTGTGTCCCTCATTGGGCTGTCTCAGTCCCCACTGAGAGCTGAGCACAGGGCTGGCCACAGAGGAATGGCTGATAAATAAATGCATGAATGAACAAATGAAAGAGTGGGCCCAGATCCGAAGGATCTGAGGGTCGGCTCCTGCGGCATTTTGATCGGTCAGCCTCTCTGGCCTCCCTAACTTCCTCCCGGCCCCTCAGACGCTGTCGTTCCCGGCACTCAGGGTCAGACCTGGCACTGCACTGGCAGCAGGATGCCCTACAAGAGTGGGCACCCCCAATGTCCCCGTCCCTTCCCTCATCCCCTCCTGGCCCGGCTCTGCTCAGCTCTCACCCCACCAGACTGCCCTCAGCAAGGCCACCAGCCCCCTGCCTCCAGGGGCCAGTCCCGTGGTCCTGAAAGCACTTTCCCCTGGCTGCTGGGGCACTGGACCCCCTGGATTTCCTCTGCCTTCTCACTCCTGCCTCTAGCTGTGGCCTCTCTTCTCCTTCGTGCTTTGCCTGTGCTCATCCCCCGGGGAGTCCCGCAGCTGTAGCTCCCTGCTACGCGCATGATGACGTATCCACGATGACGTATCCTGCCCAACTCTGTCCCTGAACCCTGACCTGTCCCCCAACCTGGACGTCTCCGCTGGGATGGGAACAGACACCTCACTCCGGATCTTCACCTCAACCTGCTCTTCCCGAAGTCTGTCCTGCCGTAGAAGGTAACAGAGCCTCCCACCGGTGGCCCCGCTTTCTGTCACACTCCACGTCTCATCCTTGGTCCTTCGCTGGCTCTGCCTCTAAAACTCTTCTCGCCTCCCCCACGGCTTCCATGCCAGTTCCGGGCACCAGCATCTCTCGCTAGCGCCTCCAGCGGTATTCCTGCTTCTGCTCTTGCCCCCTGGAGGAATCTTGCCCCCATGGAGGGATCCCTGTGACAGCTCACCTCCCTCTTCTGTTTAAAACCCTCGTGGCTGCCGCCTCCCTCAGAGCAAGAGCCCTGGGCCATCTGCCTTCGTTATCTCTTTAACCTCATCTCCTCCCCTCTTCCTCCGGCCTTATTCCACCTGCAGGCTTTCTCACTATTCCAGGAAGGCCCCAGTCTGTTTCCACCTCAGGGCCTTTGCACCTGCCAATTCCCTGGGCTTGGAATGTTCCTCTCTCAGATAGCGTCTCTTTCGTTTCTTCAACTCCTTCAGGTCTTGGCTCGAATGTCACCTCTTCAATGAAGACGTCCTGATCCAGTCATTGAAACCAGCACTGCAAGTCCAGTGCACGCTCCGTAGCACTTTCATCCCCCACAGCTGCTTCTGCTTCTCTGTGCTCCGGGGCACCTGTCACCACCCTATATTCTGTCTTTACTATCGCTCTCCGAGGCCAGGGACCCGTCTGTCACACCCCCTGCGGTATCTCCAGTACCTAGAACAGCGCCTGGCACACGGCGGGGCCTCGATAAACATTCGCTGAATTCTACAGGACAAGCAGCCTGGTCTCTCGAACAGGCTAACAGTATGGGAATGAAAAGCAGAGACTTCTCAATAAAAAGAGACCAAGGGGACACAGCAACCAAAGCAATGCAAGATCCTCGACTGGCTCTGAACAATCAATCAGCTTTGAAGATCTGGGGGAAATTTAAATATTGATTAGGTATTAGAGAGACATTTAGGAAGTATGATGAATTTTATCGGGTCTGATAGTGACATTGTGAAAACGGAAGGAAATGTCTTTATTTTCCAAGACACCTCCTGAACTATTTAGGGATGAAATTTCACAATCTCTGTAACTGCATTTAAAACGCTACAGCAAAGATGGTCATTATACGATTCCTTCTACTTTTGTGTGTTTGAACATGTTTATAGTAAGCTGGCACCGGAAGAAAAAATTCTTTGGCCAAAAAAAAGGTAGAGTCAAAAAGGCAAAATAGTAATACTGATTACATCTGGGCAGGGGGTGAATAAATCTTCAATCAACTTCCCTCTCATTGTACTAATCTGTGCTTTTGAAAATTCTCACAATGCGAAGTATCCCCCCCAAAGGAAGGAAGGCAGCAAGCTACAAGCGTGTTGAGTGGATGAATGAACGTTGGAAGGAGAGAGGGTCTGAGGGGTTACTGCAGTCAGCGGTGGGGCGGGAGGCTGGAAAGGAGGCAGGGGCGTGTGGGGAGCACCGGGGCGGGGGTCCGTCACCTCCACAAAGTTGGTGTGTTTGGCGTCTCGGACAGTGACCACGGCGTGCACCTCCTCGATCAGCTTCTGTTTCTCATCGTCGTCAAACTGCATGTACCACTTAGCCAGGCGCGTCTTGCCCGCTCTGTTCTGGATGAGGATGAAGCGGATCTGGGGGGCAGGAAGAGGAGGAAGTGAGAGTGGGGGTGGGGCGGGGCAGTGCTACGCCCGACAGCCCCACCCATCGCCACCAGGGAGACGGGGGCCAAGCTCCTCTGCTGCCTGCCTCCCCCAGGGCCCAGCCAGGCCGGCCTGGACACTTGCGTCTGCCCCAGGTCCCTCCGACACTCCTGCTGAGTGATTTTTCTTCCACTGATCAGCCAGCTCTACCCTCAGCTCCAGGGCCCTGAGTCCCAGGCTGAACACCTCTTGTCTGCCTGACATTGGACAAAAGACCCACCCCTCTGAGCCTCAGTTTCCCCAAGTTTCCTCAGAAGATCCACCTTATCAAGGTGTTTTGCAGGTTAAATTTTATAGAATCAGCTCAGTGGCTGGTACGTAGCAGGCACTCAAAAACTCAGTTTCAGACTTCTCTGGTCTGAGTCTTGGCAATGCTTTTTTTTCTCTTTTTACCACTTTAAAAAAAATTGAGATATAATTCCCATACCATAAAGTTCACCCAAAATGTATACAGTTCAATGGTCTTTAGTATATTCATACGATTGTGTAAAAATCACCAATTCCAGGACATTTTCATCACCCCTAAAAGAAGCCCCCCCGCCCCACACACACTCATTAGCAGTCACTTTCCCTCCACCCAGGCCCCGGCTACCACTCATCTTTCTGTCTCTATGTATTTGCTTGTTCTGGACATTTCATATAAGTGGCATCAGATAAAAAGTGCCCCTTTGCGTCTGGCTTCTTTCGCTCAGAAGTATGTTTTCCAGGTTCACGCATGTTATATATATCAGGACTTCATTTCTTTTAATGCCTGAATAATATGGATAGACCTCGTTTTGTTTATCCTTTCATCAGCTGATGGACATTTGGGTTGTTTCCACTTTTTGGTGACAGTGATAATACTGCTAAGATCATTTGTGTACCAGTTTTTACAGAGACATACATTTTCATTTCCTTTAGGAGAGGAATTGCTGGGTTATTGCTGCAACTCTAGGAGTAACTTTTCCAGGAACGGTTAAACTGTTTTCCAAAGCACCTGCCACTTCTTAAGTGACTTGACTACTTGGTGCCTCAGTTTATCCACCTGGAAAATAGGGCCACATAAGGGTGTGATCGGGAGAGGTACCCATAGCAGTGCCTGGCTCAGATTATGTGCTCTGTGTCCGTAATGATTATCATCAGTGATGGCTAGGAAATTTGTCCTTACGGTTCTAAAACGCCAGGTCAGCCGTCGTAGGGTTACTATGAAAATGGAATGAATTAACGCCAGAAGTGCTTAGCACAGTACCTATTACATACCCAGCACTCAATAAAATTAGCTATCATTGTGACTGAGGCGTTTTGCCCAAGTGGCTAAGAACACAAACTATAGAGTCCAAATGAATCCAGACACTGCTTACTGTGTGCCTATGGGCAAGTCATTTAACCTCTCTGGACCTCTATTTCCTCTTCTGTATAATGGACATAATGAGAGTCTCTCCCTCATAAGGCTGTTGCACAGGTTAATAAACATAAGGGGTATACAGTACAATGACAGCACATACTAAATGATATATAAGTATCAGTTCTTAGTTGTATTGTAATACATCATCATTTGACTTTGAGAAAAACATGACCACCCAAGCTCACCCAGCTAGGAAACCTGCCTTTGGCTCCAGTTCTGTTTGAGACAGGCATGCTTATGCCCATTTTATAGACGAAGAAACCGAGGCTCAGAGAAAGAAGTTTCACAGCCAGCAAGCAGAGCTAGGAGTCTAATGGCTTTGCTGTGAACTCCCTTTGTGGGAGCCTCCACCCCTTCATGAGAGTCTACCGTCTTTCCTAAGCCTCATTCGCCACATAATCTACCGCCCTCCCCCCAACCAATCAAGCTGGCGGAGAACAGGATATTACACTCTCCTTCCAAGAACCCCTTCTGCTGAGCCAGGGAAAACCACTTCCTAGCAGGGCAGGGGTCCTGAGCAGGAAGGGAAAGGGCACGGGTAGGGGTGAGGAGGCTCCCGCCAGGCAGCCAGAGCCTGGGGGCAGAGCCAGAGATATAAGGCTTACAGGAAGGAAAGCTAGAGGCAAACCTACAGAGTTGAGGGAAACCCAACCTCTTTTATTTCTTTTCCTAGTTCTCTGACCAAAGAGTCCTTTCCTATAGTTCAAAGCCCCGTCTGGAGAGAGGGCTGCCAAATCTAACACTGCCAAACCCAGTCCTCGCTCCAAAAGCCCCATCCCCACCTCTCACACTTCTATGCCTACTCCCTACCCCCAACACACCTCCTCTTGGAAAGACCCGTTCCATGATAACCCCTTCCTTTCTAGTATCCACTCCCTACCTCCAAGCCGTCTTCCCCTTTGAGGCACTTTACCTGACTCTAAAGGTCCATTCCCTACAGCTATCTTTCCCGTCTGCACTGCCCAGTCTCTTCCCCGGAAGGTTATCTTTTCACTAGCAGTATCCCGCCCCCGGTTTCGACACTCCCCTCCGCCTGCAGTGCCAGCTTCCTGCCTCTAGAGACCCCTTCTCTTCTATTCCGAGGCCTCGCACTCTTCTCCCACGCTCCTGCCACACTCCCAGAAGACCCTCCTCTTGGGACGACCCTCCCCACCTCCAATTTTTTCTTCTCACCTCCGAGCCTCCGCCTCCCCAGATGCCTCCCTGGTTCAAACCCCTCCCCGATCATCTCCAATGTCTCTCACCCGCACAGCCCTCTCTCCCCTCGGCACCTAGTCTCCAATGCCCCCCAGGCTCGAGACCCCCGGTGCACCCCGGCGCCCAGAACCACCGCTCAGTTCCTCCCTTCCCGGCCTTTGATCTGCCCCAGTCCCGAGAGCCCGCGCCCGGCCCAGACCATCGCACAGCGGTGGTGGGGGGTTGTCAGTACCCAACCGAGCCTCCAGTATCCGCGCGTGGACCCACCCTCCTCCTGTCCCCAGCGTGAGCGCGCCCCCGTTACCATGGCGACCCCCGTCCGGACCCCAGCTGCCCCGGTACCGCAGCGACTGGGCGGCTCCGGCTCTGGAAGCAGTTGGGGGACCCAGGGCTAGAGCGAACTTCCGGCAGAAGAACCAGCGTGCCCTTTCGCGCACAGCCCGCTGGGAATTGTAGTCCCAAGAATGGGTTTGCTCGTCTCGGCGGCAAGCCGGGGAAAGTGACGGTCCTTTTTCCCAACGTGCCGCACGATTGTCCGTTTCCCACCACACGGTTCAGGATCCAAGGCATGCTGGGAGTTGCGAGTGCACGTCTTTGGAGGACTACAATTCCCGAAATGCTTGGCAGTCAGCTAGGTGGCCGTTGCATTCTGGAAAATGTAGGTCTAGTACGCTCTACACAGGCACGGCCCTCACCCGCAATTCCAAGGCGTGAAGGGCATACTGGGAATAGTAGTTTTAAATAAGAAACTGCGCTGGGGGAGCTAGAAGTGTTAACTGTCAGTGCTCACGCTGTGCTTTGTCTAAAATACCTTGAGCGTTTCCCTGTGGAATATGGACAGTAGTAGAACATGAATTTGGGAGTCAGAAGTCACACCCCGTTATTTCAGCAATATCCTATTGGTAGGAGGGGCTGTGAATATCACCAGGTAAGAATCATTGCCGTCCATCCTGGAGGCTGACTACAATTGCTCATAGCAGAGGCATCTGGCCTAACTGAAGACTTAGGGACAGCCTCCCAGTAGGAGTGTTAGTTGAGCAGTGATCAGAAGATCAGTAGAAATTAACCAAGTAATGATTATATGGGAGTTGGGCAGAGTATCCGAGCAGGGACACAGACTTGTCTCTGCCCCCAGAAATCTCACGGTCTAGGTGGTTTGGAGTCTGAGGTGACATTCCACAGATATAGACAGAAAGGACCAGTTCCAGCACTTTAGTATGGACCCTGGAAAAATTCTCTCCTTCGATATGTCATTACGTCCTTCTTGTCATAGGGAAGAATTGGAAGGGGACAAAATATGCACTGATAGGGGAAAAGTCAATTAGTCCGCGTGCAGTTACATAAAATATAGTTAAGATGAATGAGAGAGATCTCTTGCATTGAAGTGGATGATCCCCAAGACATGTCGTTGGAGAAACAAAGGGAGGCACACAGTGATATCTACACATTGTATCATTTGATTTTTCTTTTTATTTATCTCTCCAACTTTTTATTTAGAAAATGTTCATATCCACAAAAAAGTTGTAATATTAGCACAAAGAACTTCAATGTATTATCCACCTCATTCGCCGACTGTTGACATCTTGCTACAGTCCCTCTCTGCATGTGTGCGTATATATATATATATATATATATATATATACATATATGTATGTTTGAACCATTTTTAAGTGAGTTGCAGACATCATGCCATTTCATCCCAAAACTTTTGTGCTTCAACATTCCTCTTAAGAACAAGGACATCTCCATAAACACAATAAAATGACATATTCAAGAAATTTAATATTAATGTATTATCTAATATGGGTGCATATTAAAATATCCCTGAGTATCTTAGTAATAATTTTCACAGATTTTTTTTGGTTCCAATCCAGGATCATAGGTTGCATTTAATTGTCATGTTCCTTTAGCCTCACTGAATATGGAGCGGTTCCCTTGCTTTGTCAGTATTTCAAGATGTTGGCATTTTTGAAGAGTCCATGTTTCCTCAGGATTAGATTAAGGTTTGACATTTTTTTTTTTTTCGGCAGGAATATCACAAAAGTGATGCTGTGTCCTTCTCAGAGGATTCTATTGGGGGCATGTGTTATTTACTTGTCTCATACTTGGTGATGTTAAGTTTGACTAATGTCTGTCACATTTTTCTTTTTGAAAATTATATGATTTATATGATACCAAAAGCATAAGCAACGCAAGAAAAAATAAATTGAACTTCATCAAAATTAAAAACTTAAAAAAATTAAAAACTTGTACATCACAGGACATTGTCAAGAGAGTGAAAAGACAACTCATAAAGTGGGAGAAAATATTTGCAAAGTCCATATCTGAAAAGAGATTAATATCCAATGTTTATAAAGAAATACAACTCAACAACAAACAGCTCAATTCAAAAATGGGCAAAGAACTTAGACATTTCTCCAGAGAAAATATACAAATGGCCAATAAGCTCATGAAAAGATGCTCAACATCACAAGTCTTTACAGGTTGCAAATCAAAACCACATGAGATACCATTTCACAACCATTAGGATGGCAATTATCAGACATGCTCACACACACCAAACAGAAAATAACAAGCGTTGGCAAGGATGTGGAGAAATTGGAACCCTCGTACATTGCTAGTGGGAATGTAAGATGGTGTAGCCACTGCTGAAAACAGTTTGGTGTTTCCTCAAAAAAGTTAAACATAGAATTGATTCGGCAATTTTATTGTTAGGTATATAACCAAAAGAATTGAAAATAGGAACTCAAACAGATACTTGTATACGAATGTTCATAGTAGTGTTATTCACAATAGCCAAAAACCTAAATGTCCATCAATGAATAGGTAAATAGATGAATAGATAAATAAAATGTGGTATATACATACAGTGGAATATTATTCAGCCTTAAAAAGGAATGAAGTTCTGATACATGACACGACATAGATGAACTTTGAAAACTTCAGGCTAAGTGAAATAAGCCAGACACAAAAGGACAAATGTTGTATGATTCCACTTACAGGATGCACCTAGAACAGGTGAATTTATATATAGAGAAAGTAGAATACACATTATCAGAGCCTGGGGCATGGGAGGAGGCAAAAAGGGGAGTATTTGTTTCATGGGTACAGAGTTTCAGTTTGGTAAAATTAAAAAGTTCTGAAAATATATAGTGGTAATGATTGAACAACATTCTGAATGGTACTTAGTGCCACAGAATTGGTCGTATCATTTCTTAATCTGGGTGCTAGTTATAGGCGTGTGTTCTTTGTGAATATTTATTGTAATGTACGCTTGTGATTTGTGCACTTCTCGGTATACATATTACATTTCAATTTTTAAAGTTTATAGAAATTGAAAGATTCATCGTTCGTTCTTCCATCGGATATTTAGTGCGTGCCCACTACTTGTCAAGCACTGGCCAGGCGCTGGGATAATGCAGGTAAGCAAAGCATCCCCGCCTCCCGTTCCTTCCTCCTGATTGGCTGCCCTTCTGGCCAATGGTGGAAGAGTTCACAGTTCTCGGCTGTCTCCGGTAGCATCAGCTAGCTGTAGCTTCCTCAGTTCGGTTTGTAGGCGGCGCTGTGAGCTCACCGACGCCTTGGTCTAGCGCAGACCTAGTCCCCACCCTCTGATTCTTTCTGAGAAATGGAGAGAAAATATGCTCCGGCACCTCCACCCTCTTTGCACAAGTCTTGTGGATTTTTCTGTCTGTGCACCTCCCCCGAGTGGGTCTGGATCCTCAGGCCACTCGTACCTATTCCAGCGCTCTGGTTGGTGTGACCGTCAGTTGCAGTCATTGGGCCCTACTGGGCAGTGCTTGGGAATTCTTGACAGTGGCCCATTCCAGCAGTCGGCACTACTTTAGGCTAATCGTTCACTCGTTTGTTTATCCTGGAGTGGAGGCTAGCTGGGTGCGCGGGGGCGGCTGCCTCCAGGGAAGCCTGCTTCCTGTGGTTGGCTTCCTCAGCTGACACCTACTCTAATGCACACTGGAAAGAAATGCAGAGCTGGGAAGGCTCTCTTTGATGGTCTCGTTCCTTCATCCTGGGAAATCCTGCTTAAGCCCCTGCCTTGTGCCTGGACCTGTTTGGTGACTGGGACAGTCCCAGCTCTGTCCTCACAGTCCAGTAGGAGCGAAAGACCTATCACTGGACAGGGACAACCCAGGGTGGTCAGGGCTTGAATCGAAGACTCAAAGGGGCTGTGGGAGCCTAGAGGGGGTGCCTGATCCAGCCTAGGGGATCAAGGAGGGCTTCCTGGAGGAGGGGACACCTAAGCTAGCAGCTGAAAGAGGGGTAGGAGTTAGTCGTTGGACGAGGACTGTCTTTTTGGCTACCATGCCCCCAGTGTCTACCATTATCCTCTTTGTTTGGCGTTGGATTCTTTCATTTATTCATTAACAAGTATTTATCGTGGGCCACTTGCCAGACTGAGGAACTAGCCAGAATCCCTGCCTTCAAAGGGCTCACACATAAAATGGTGATACCAATTCAGCACTTCAAACTCTGATGGAGAGCTATGAAGAAGATGAAGATGTAATCTACCCAATTGTCTGGGTTTGAATCTTGGATCTGCATCTTCCTAGCGATGTCACCTCTCTGTCTTAGCTTAGAATAACTATAACCTACTCATAAGGTATCGTGGAGGATCGAGTGAGTTAACATGTTTAAAGTGCTTTAGAATGTTGCTTAACATAAAGTGCCCATTTTTATCAAAGAATGAGGGGTCAGCCCAAATCTGGGAGGCTATCGAGGAAGTGACTTCGTTCTGGGACTTGAAGGAAAAAGCAGAATCAATGGGCACCTAGGTCCAGAAGAGAGCTCAGTCGTCTCTCTTCTCTAGGTGCTATCAACTCACAAATTTCCCCAAATTGGAAGGACCTGGAATACTGCATTAGCGTTATAAAGACATTGTAATTGGAAGTAAGGAAATCCGGTGTCCCCTCCCCACAGTCTTCCTGGTATTCCCTCAAGTGATCTCAAAATCACTTAGAAACCAGGGTTTACAGTGGCTGTCTAAAGAAAATCTAGCCCACGCACTTGATTTGTTTGGCCCACAGTGCTTACTTAAAACAAACTTTTTAAAAAAGTCACTAACACCTAAAAATCAGATTTCATACATTAAAAGTGCTAATTTTTTTAAAAGGTCAATGGAAACGACCCTGATCAGTAATCAAAAAACCTTTATTTAATGAGATGTTTTAAAAGTTGAGCGCATCACCTCTTACAGAGCAAGGTATAATTCAGAGCTTTACAAATATAACTCATTTAATTCTCACAGCAACCCTATGAGGGAGGTAAGATTAATCTACTTTATAGATGAAGAGATTGGGGAAAGAAACGCAAAGCGCAATAGGAACCCTAGCCTTTCTTCATGCATTCCATAAATACTGACTAGGCGCCCAGAACGCTCATCTTCCACGATCCGTACTTCCGGAGAGGTCCCAAAGGAACCTCTCCGCAGTTCAAAATAACTCAAGGGTTACAACGGCTAACTTGCCATCACTACTATTTCTCCTCCAGGGGCCCACGCTGACATTCGATTTGCAGTCATTTGCACCATGCTGATTGGGAGGCCAGGGCGTAGAGCGGACCGGGCCCTCGCCCCGCTCCCGGGGATCAGCGGGTCACGGAACCCAGGCCCAGCTGTATCAACGCGAGCGTTGCCTGCAGAGTCCCTCCGCCGCCAGGGGAAAGAGCACGCGCTCCCCGGCCCCGCCCCCTCAGCATCGACGAACTGCGAGGCTCGGGCCAGGCTGAGGCGGACCACGCCTCCCCGTGTCCCCCAATCAACTGCCTCGCTGGGCGCTCCCCTCCTCCCAGCCCCGCCCACCGCCCCACGTGACGCCCCTCGCTCTCTCCTCCTCCGTTATCCCGGGGGGTGCAGCTCGCACCGCAAGCCCACCCACCCTGTCCTCTCATTGGCTCGCCAGGTCCCGCGCGAGCGGGATCGCGCCCTCCGCCCCCGCCGTCGGGCCATGCCTCTCACCTCCCGCTTTCTCCCAGAGCCGGCGTGGAGGGGGTTCGGCTGCTTGTGGGGCGCGCAGGGGTGCGCGCGCCTGCCGCGGGCCACGCCCTCCGCCTCGTGCCAGGGGCCGCGGCTGCGGGCAGCCCCTCCGGCGCACGCGCACTCGCCCCCGCCCCCCCCTCCGCTCTCTCAGCCCGCTCGCGGGTCGCCTCGCGCTCTCGCGCCGCAGCCACTGCAGTAGCGGCATTTTCTCGGGGCGCACGCGCGCTGCGCCCTCCGCGGCGCTTCCCAGCCCCAGGCCGCGG
The DNA here is from genome assembly GCF_902729225.1 of Pteropus medius. Lineage (NCBI taxonomy): Eukaryota > Metazoa > Chordata > Mammalia > Chiroptera > Pteropodidae > Pteropus > Pteropus medius. The sequence goes on from NW_024349226.1 coordinate 290,495, forward strand.
CCGCGAGCCCCGCGGGAGCGCACGCGGCGCCCTCTCCTCACCCTGCGCGGCCGGCTGTCGCCTCGCGGCGCGCGCGCCCGGGGGCCGTTATCCTTCTGCAACGGTCCCCGCGCCACGCACGCGCAGTAATAAAGGGGCGCGCGCGCACGGGAGCGGCGGCCGCAGGAAGGAGGCGCCGCCGCCGCCGCCGCCGCCATTGCGAAGGAGGGAGGGAGCGAGGGCGCGAGCGAGCGAGGCTGGTCCGCCCTCCCTCTGGTTCCCGCCCCTCCCCCGTCCCCTCCCCGCCCCCCGCCCCGAGGGAGAGCCGCGGCGCGGCGGGAGGAGGAGGCGGAGGAGGCGGAGGAGGGAGCCCGCGAGGGAGGGTCCGCCCGGCCCCCCGCCGCCCGAGCCGCCGCCGCCGCCTCAGCCGCCGCTGGACGAGGAGCAGCAGAACATGGCGCCGGGGCCGCCGTCGCCGCAGCCGGGATCCTGGAGGCCGGGGCCGCGTTGAGGGCGCCTAGCTGGTGAGTGCGCGAGCCCGCGGGCCCCGGCGGCGAGGCCGGGCGCCGCCCCGCTGCGGGGTCCAGGGGGAGGCGGGGACGGCGGGCCCCGGAGCCCGCGAACAATGGAGGAGCCGGAGGGGGAGGGGAGGGAGCGGCCCCCCAGGCCCCCGGCCCCGCCGGCCCCTCCGCGTTGTGCCGCGGCCCGGCCCGCAGGGCCCGCCTGCCCTTCGGACCTGCCCGTGACCGCCCCAGCCCAGCCGTCCCCGCGTCGGCCCCTACCTCCCGACCCGGTGGGATCTCGGTGTCTGCCTTGCTCCCTCCCCCTTCTGCCACTCCGCTACCAGTTCGCCCCCCCCTCCTTTCCGCCTTCGCCCCTCTGGACTCTGCAGTGCTCGTGGGACCCACCTCCTCAGCGACCCTTCTGCATCCCTTAATTCCGGACCCCCATTTGGAGATCGTGACCCCTCTGTCTCCTCAGCGCCTCCACTCTCATCACCTTGCGAACCTGTCCCCTTCTTTGACCTATCTCCTCTCAGAATCTCTTGCATCACCAGGAGCTGTCCCTCTAGGACCTGCGGTTCCACCTGCTCGGAGACCCTTCTGAGACTGTTCGTCTAGGCACTGCCGCCCCAGGCTTTCTCCTTGGACTTCGTTCCGTCTCGCTCTTGGCCCCGTTGCCCACTCACAGCACCTGCTGCACCCCAGGAATGCCCCGGAGCTCCCTGACCACCCCTTCCATGCCCCAGTCTGTTTCCTGCTCCCTCTTGGACTCCGACGCACCGTGCTGTCTCCGTCCCTTCTCAGATCTTGCTGCCTTTTGCCATTGAGACCCTAGCCTCTCTTCTGACCTTTCTGCCTTCCGGCTCTGCCCCCCTTACCCAGTCTCAGCTTTCGCTGCGCCCCCAACCCGCTTGCTTGCTCTCCCACTCAGCCTTCCGCGAAGCAGCCTCTTCCGCGTTTCTGACCCTGCCGCTCTCATTTCTGCCCCTCGCTTCTCTGCAGTACCCCTAACCCAGCCTGTCCGCAGCCTGGAGGCCTGGGTCTGCCCCAGTGATCTGGAGGTTTTCTCTGTTCAGTTTCTCAAGGGCGCTCTTGGACTGTGCCATTCATTTGCTCCCCTTTTCTTTGAGCCGTTTCTCCTTCAGTTCTTCTCTGCTTAAGACCTGCTTCCAGCCTTCGGTTTGCTCCAGGTCCTCTCCTCTCCATTTTGGCCCTTCTTAGACTTGCCCTCTGCCTCGCTGGAACCATGGGTAACTTCTCTTTGATCGCTCCCTTTCTGCATCCGTGGGGAAACCCTTTTGGCCCTGCTCTTTCATTTCCGCCTCATCTTCTCTGTTGAATGTCTTCCTCCCAGCTCTGCCTCTTTTGGAGCTGTCCACTCGCTCACCTCTTTTTTCGAAGCCATTTTAACTTTGCTACCGCTGTCCGCTCTTGGAGTGGTCCTCTTTAACCCTGGTCGTCTTGTGACTGTCTTTCATCTCCGTCGCCTCTCGGTTCTAAGTTTCCTACCTGACCTCTCCCCCCACCATTTTGATTCCGCTCTCAACCTCCAATCCGCTCTGTCTCTTGTGTTTGTCTTCCCCCTTTGCCCTGCCGCATACCTCCTTTTTGAGTCCTCCTTTTTCTCAATTTCGCCCAGTATTAGAGATGTCCTCACCATTCCTTCCCGTCATCGCCCGCCTCCCCCCGACTCCCGTGCATCCTCCTGACTTCTTGGATGGACTCTCCCTGCCTTTCCAATCCCCTCTCCCAGTCTGTTCCTCATTGACTATTTTCCTTCCTCATCTTTTCTTTTTCTCGTGTCCTGCCAGGTTCCTTCTCTTCCGTTTTAGTTCCTATTAGACTTGCTTTTCGCGGCTCCCCAACCTTGACCCGCCCTTTCCCCACCGAGTGCTCCCCCTCTTTGAGCCTGCCTTCCTCTAGTCTCCATCCCCGGCTCTGGAGGGGAAGGGGCTGGGTTTGGCCCAGGGTTCTCTGGGCTCTGATTTGGACTGCAGATTCCCGCGGCACCCTGATCCTGTGGGTTTTATCCTGAGGGACCCCTGTGGGGTCTAGGTAAATATGTGGGGGCTGGTTGACTGAGTACTGATCTCTGAAGTCTGGGAGTGTCTCCCACACCCACTCCCGTTTCCCCCGCTTCTCCCAAGGTTAGTAGTGAGGGGTGGATCCTTTTCCGTCGCCCCGCTTTCTTTCCCACTCTCATTTTGCTCCCCAGCCCCTGCAGTTCCCTGGGCTTCGCTGCTTTGTGTCCTTGGGAAAAGCAGAGGGTGGCTGCTCGCAGGTCTGGCTTCTCTTCCTTCCTTTCCCTGCCCTTTTCTCTGCATTATTGTAAAGAGACAGGTGTACCTGCTTGCCCCTTCCACCTCCAGGCCCGCACCCTTGGGAGAACTTAAGGGGGTGCTTTTTTTTATCCCCAGCTGACAAGTCATATTTTTGTTTAACCCCTGGCTGGGGTAGTGGCCAGCTCTCAAATTCTCCCCAATCTCACACTTGAGTCCTGCCTTTCCTAACAGCCTCTGGTTTGCAGCGTGACTGTTGGGAGGGGCGGGAGAGGGAGGGTGGGCTAGTTCTTTTTCGCCTCTGCCCCGGGAAGGCTCCAGCATCCTGGTCTTCAAAGTAGTGAGTGTCTGGGTTTGGAAGGCGCTTTGCGGTTGTTTGTTGAAAGAGAGAGTGCCAAGTGTCACTCATATTTCTGCCCTCTGGTGTTGCAGGCGCTCCCAGCCGGGGAGACAGATGCCTCTGGGCAGATCCGTGCTGGACTGGAGTGGGGGGGCGACAGGCTCGCTGGTCGTAAAAGGGGTGCGGGGTTGAGCCCTGGCACTCCCCGAGCCTTCGAGTGACCTGATTTGATAGAGTGAGAAAGGGTTGCCGGGAACTGGCCGATTCGATTGGATTTTTGGTCTCATTTCCTGGGAAATGTACCTTAGCCACCTTTCCCCGAGCCGTACCCTTCAGTGGTTTTAGTTGGGAGTGGGGTTTAGGAAGTTCATTCAGAGGAAGGTGGTTTATACAGAAAAGCCATCCAGCCGTTTTCCTTCCTTAACTCAGGAGAGGGAACCTTTTGCATGTTCTAGGTTTATTTATTTTATTTCTTAAGTAAATCAAAAGCCTGACTTTTTCCCCCTGTGGCCTAGGGCAATTGCATATTAAAGCAGCCATCCAGCTGTGAAGAAGCATTTACTGGAAGGACTTTATTTCTTAACTGAGCTATGATCAAACTTTGTTTATTTCAGCACTTATTCAGAAATAGTTCTGTGTGAACACATTCGACATAAAAAACGTTCACTGTTATCTACAGAATTGGACCATTGACTCGTCCCATGTTAGGGCATTTGTATGTGAGACAGTGAGGGGGACTGGATAGTAGATCCATCTGGCTCTTTTAGCTTCTAACTTCTTAGGACCTTAAATTTTCCGACAAGCAGAGGCTGGTAATTTTAATTATCTGTGGCATGTGTCATCACCATTTTTGACTTAAAGCATTTCGGTTCATTTCCGTTGGTTTCTGTTCATTTCTGTATTTTGTGAATCATGATTAATTCTCTGAGTTTATTAGAGTTTATGTTTCCCGTGTTGGTATAAATAGTTTTTTATTATTATCATTATTCTTAATGTGGAAGTAGCAGCTAATTAAGAATAAAAACAACTGTATATGCAGTACCGCTTAAATTTGTGTTCCAGAGTTTTAACGTCACTGGCAGCATAGAAAGTTTCCGCATGCCCAGAGCCTAAGTTTACATAATAGGGAGAGAGGAGACTGAAGAACAAAGAGCTGATTTTTCTTCCTGAACTGGTAACCGATGTTCCAGAGACTGTCAGATTGCTCTGATGGTGGCAGAGGCTGCAACCCCAGCATCAGTATTCGCTTTCACGGTGGAATTGGGTGCTACTGAAATCCGAGGTGATAGCCTTTGCCTTCTGGAACAGTTGGTGTGCCAGTTGGGGGCAGGGTATCGAGCAGGAGATGGCTGTAGACTACTGTCTTCACCCTAGTGACACGTCTTCAAGGGCTCTTGCCCTGCCTAGAAAATCCTTGGCCTGATGAAAGTTCCTCTCTTCCCTTTTTAAAAAAACCTTTCTTTTTGGCGTTTTTACCCTCCCTTACTCATCTCCCCTTTTTTCTTGGCACGCTGAATTTTTCTTGGCATGATGCATTTAGGACAATAAGAAATCAAAAAATAGTCATTCCTCTTCATAGCAGACACATGGAAGGTGTCCGTGTGCAGATCCGTGGGCCTGATGGTGGTTTTCAGCAAAGGACAGCCGGGGAGGAGCGAGGGTTGCGCAGGTGGCTGTAACCCACAGCCTCGTAGGTGTTCGGTCAGTCTGTATGTGTTGGGGAAGCATCAGGTCAGTACAGCTGGAGATTGAAAAGGTGAGACTGGTTTTCCTTCTCGAGTTTCTGGAGTTTCTGGTCTCCTCTGCTTTCCCTCTTCTGTCCGCCGTGGCTTCCGAGAGGTGTTGGGCCTCTTGCCGGGCCCTCCGGTGCTGTGCGGCGACCGTTGTCAGTCACCATCTGGCGGTCTGTGCAGTGTCTTAATTTACCCAGTGGTAATGTCAGTGGGACGTTTTATGGATCATCTAGTCCAGTCGGTTAAATTTCCTTTTTCACACTATATGAAATAGTTAAATTTGGAGATTCTCTGCTCGAAGCGGGAGGAAGGTGACCAGCAGAAGCCCCTTGGGTTTGGAGCGGCACAGTGGTGCGTCTGTGCCTCGACTGGCCTCCTCGTTCACAGACTGGAGTGGAAGGCTTGCCGAAGGGGCATGGCGACTGGCTTCCTGTCGTAGTTGAAAGAGTGTGGACATACAGGTGGGAGACCTTCTCGTCTTGGCCTTAACCCGATTAATTGGAACGCTGGGCAAATCGCTTCCCCTCTCTGGGCTTCACATTTGTGGTCTGAAGGGTAGTGCCGTCCAGCTCGTCGTACAGTCTTGTTGTCCTGGGTCACATACAAGTAAGAGCGGGGACTCCTGGTGCTACTGCAACCCCCACCCCAGCCCCAGATTATATCCTGGAAGCCAGGAGGGGGAGGGGGCTCTTGCCCTGGGAAGGTACAGTGAAATGGACTGGATTACCTTTGCTGTATACTTTTTCAAACGTAAAATAAACATTGCCTCTCTTCTAGCCATTCGCATGAAAACGAGTTTGTAATTTTGGGGGGAAGGGGCATCCAGATTGTATTAACTACATAACTAAAACCATATACCTCTTTTAAAAACAATGTGAAATTTTTCGAGCTGAGTCACTGTTACCCTGTGCTCTCAAATAGCCGTGGTCTGAGTAGCACTTGAACTGCTGTTACTAAGAAATGCAAACAAATCCTTCATGTTTATCTTCTCTAAAGTTTATTTCTGTTTAATTTTTGAGACAGTGCTTTATCAGGCTTCATCTATGAAGAATTCTTGAAAGTAACTTGGCATCTGTCAGTCTGTTTTCATTTATTTGCTTCTGCTGTTAAGAAATACCATTAAGTTGACATAGAGAACCAGGTACTACTTTTCTGCCGTAAGGCATCGTCACAAGAAAGTAATACTTATTTTAGTTGAAAGTAGCCAGACTTGTCTATTTCTTTCTTCTTCTTTGACTGAAGTGAACATTTTCATTTCATGGAATTTCCAGCAGTCGTGACTGTTGCGTTCTGTATCTACAGGTATCTCGCGCGTTTTTCGCTCACCTACTGACTCTGCATTCTCGTTAGGAAAATGTCCTCTTCCTGGTCCCTCTAGTAATATTTACACTTGGTAACGGGATTTGAACAGTTGAGAGGCAGCTTCCTGTGGTGTAAAGAATGTGGAACCAATGCGAAGAAGATAGCAGCACCCCAGCCCCGGCTCTGCTGCTGTGTGGCGCTGGCTGTGTGACCCACCAAATCGTTTTCGCTTCTCTGGGCTGCAGCTTCTTCATGCCAGACGAAGGGTTATACTAGTTGGTTTCCATTCTGCCTTATTTTATAGCTAATGATACTGGATTGTCTTCTCTCTCTAGATAGTGAATTCTTTGAGGAAGGGGGCCTTGTCATTTATCTTTTATCTCTCATCAGACCTAGCAAAATACTTTGTGCACAGCGGGTCCCCGCTGCATAATATTCATTGAACCCAAACAGGTACCAAAGCCTTTTTTTTTTTTTTTTTTTTTTGATGGGTAGGAGATGTGCGCACCAACTCTAATGGCCATTTTTAGACTTTAAACTGACAGAGGGCTTGTCCTCCGGCTCAGCATTTAATCCTCATATATACACATCATAAAAGTCTTGACCAGGATTACACAGCTAATAGGCGGTAGGACTGTGTTATGGATCCATGTCTGTCTGATTCCAAAATGTGTGTTTATTTTATTAGTCTGCCTTGCCTCTCTGGAATATAAAAAGCTATAATTCATCTCCTTGAGGAATTTATAGTCAGTTATATACAGTTAACTGTATACATACATATACACACACACATGCTGTAGGGTGGGTGAGGGAAATAAATGTTGAATAGACTATTCCGATTAATTCCTGGCTCCTTGGGAGGCAATCCGTATTAATATCTTAAAGATTTTCCTGTTCAGAGCCCACGCACGTGGTAGGTTCTGCGTCATAGTATTTTGAAAAGGACCAGCTTGTGTTTTTTGCCAGCATGTTGAAAAAGGTGAACAATTTATTATCTGGATTCAAACCCAGGTATAAGAAAACTGTTTATAAGTGAACTTGTCTAACAGAAAGAAGAAATGTTTGATCACGGAATGACTCCTAAATCTATATTTTCTTTGGCGAATAGAAAAGTATCTTAATAGCTCTTAATTGCGAAATTTTCTTGAGAAAACTCTCTAGGTAACTAGAAATGCATGGATAAAAATAAACTCTGTCCCTTGGGTTATTTGTGTGGAGCTCACTATAATCCTTTTTTTTTTAAAACTACAATTCAAAAACTTATTAAATAATGTTGGGGTGATGTTGGCCAGCTTCCGCTAATAGCCTCCTGAAGTGTAAAAAATTAAAAAAAATGTATCGTTGGGTTTTACTTCTCTCCATCTCCATTTAAAAGAAAGGTCAAAGCGGTGGCTTCGTCTATTGCAGCCTGCACTACTTAGGAATAAGACAAAAGAAAATGATTACCCTTAATTGCCACAGGCAATTAAAAAGGATTGATTCTTTGTTCAGTAACAAATTGATTGTGTACAAATGAAAGTCAGCACTGCATTAATACCAGATTATTAGATTTTTGAAATCCGCATCTTGAGCTGGAGTGGCTCTCCCTTCGAGGGAATCATGTCACTGGGAATAGCGACCCTAAACACATGGCGATGAAAGCAGCGCCAGACCTTTATTTTTCAAAACTGTTTATAAGATCCGTAGGTGGAAGGCCCGTGGATGCCGCTTGTGTGATAGCATTTTTAATGGCCTGAAATCACTGAATACTTCAGTGCTGCTGGCCTATAGAAAATTTCTTCCTCCGATTGGTCAGTCAGTTGAGGAATGCAGATAAAACCTTTGATAAATGAGGAAAAAGGGAAGGGCCCCTGACTGCTTTGGGAGTGGGTCTCGGCTGTTGGCATATGCCCAGAAGTAGTCAGCAGCCACAAAGGCTTAAAAATGGCAGCTTTAGCTAAAGGAGTTGTGTTTCGACGTGTGTGTATGTACAAGGAATACATGTATTTCCTTGTGTGCAGATCCCCTTTTAACATCTTTATCTTTTCATTCCCTCCCCCCTTCAAAATTAAGGTACAACTTACAAATAGAAAAGTGCATAAATCTTAAATGTACATTCTGAATTTTCTATAAAGTCACACATCCTCCCCGCCTCTGCACCCAGCCCTCGCCCCCCCCCCCCCCCCCCCTGCCATTCATGTTATGGGGCATAAATTCCTTTTCCACACAAGTCCTCTTAATAAGTTGGAAATTACTTGAGAGTCTCTATATGGAAGGCGCTTCAGTCATAGCTTTAATATACAAATGCGAATGTGTGTAAGATGATATTTATAACTTCCAAGTTTGCTCAAGGTCACATATCTGATAAAGAATGGGATAATAGTGATCTGGTACAAATTACCACAGTTGTCGAAAGCATTCTTTTGATAACAGATCTTCCTTGTCTATGTCGTAATTCCAGATTTTTTTGGTCTGTTTGCTGGGAATTAAGAAATAGGTAGCGGTCAGTGCTGGAGATGCCATGATAGGCAAACTGTGAGAACTTTCTGGAAGGCACTTTGGCAGTGTATTAAAAGATGTACAATCCTTGATCTGCTCTCAGGGATCTATATGGACCAAGAAAGATTATATACAAAGATGTTAACCGTAGCGATGTGTATAGAAAATAAAAAGCAGTCTAAATGTTTTAGCCTTTGGGGAGTAGTTGCTTTATGGAAAAGTATGGACTCATTAAAATAGGGTGTTTTGGAGAATTCTTGACATGGGAAGGTACACACAAAATAAAATAAAATTATGAGAAAAACTCAAGATATAGAACTATAAACAGTAAGATTTCAGTTATTTACAATATAAATGGGAAAAGTGGAAGAAATACACCAAAGTGCTATTAATACTGATCTCTGTGCTGTTGAATTTTGAGTGATTCAAATTTTTTTCTGAGTTCCCAAGTTTTCACGATGATTTTACCATTTTTGATTCAGAAAAAAAAAGAATAAACAAATTTTTTTTGCAATGTGGTTGTACTGTTTGGTTTTTGTCATAAGCATATGAAGGAAAAAACTGAGCTGAAAAGCAAGGACTTAGTAATAGATCTGTTGGAGTCTAGTACCTTGAAGGTGAGGCAGTCACCCTTTCTTGGAGCAATAATTGAATTACTAGCAATATTAACTGGTTAATAATAATAATACGCTTATTGTGAACCAGGAAACTGCTGAGTGTTCCCTCATATCCCCCTCACAATAACCCCTGAGGTAGGTGGCAGTTCATTTTCTAGCCGGGGGAACAGGCTTCCAGAAGGGACTTGCCCGAGGCCTCATGGCCTGTAGGTTCCCGAGGCAGTCTGGCCCCGAGCCTTTGCCCCGAGCGCCTCCTCTGTCGCCTTGTCTGGGGTGCTGCGTTACGCTGTACCGAAGCGAGGGGAACTACCGTCGACCACCCGCCCCCCATGCTTATTTTAAGAGAAAGAAGCCATAGTATTTTACTTTTTCCTTCTCTTGGTCAAAATCAGGAATGCCTATAAAATCAGTCCTATCTTCCCTTTTATGAGCCAAAAACCTTTAAACAAATAAGATTTAAGTAATTCTATTTATTTGATATATTTAATTAATTTTCTTTAAATATTTAAAGAATTAAGAACCATTAAGCAGGAAGAGAACAAACTAGTTCTTTGTAGCTTCAGAGGATAGAGAGATAGGGAGGCAAGTTTTTATTTTTACCTTTTCTTCCCCATTCAGCCAGTGTTTCGGCGTCTACACTGTTTAGGGTACCAGTTACGTAAAACATGCCTCCTCCTCTCTCAGAGTTTATACGCCATTTATGAAACAAAAGCGATTCTTCCCTTACAGGTAACACAAGGAACACCCTGTTTCTGTATCAGAAAGTAAAAAGTTTAGAAGGCCAGTGGCCTGATTTTTTTTCCTGATCTTATCTTAAAGAGTTCAATGTGACTAAACATTTCAACTCAAGAATGCGTCGACTAGGAAGATAGATTTCATCTTATTATGAGAAGAACCTTTTAAGAGAGCGGTCCAGGTTCGTGTTTTATCTCGAATAAGGAATAATTTGGATATTTGAAATTTTACCTCGTTTGCTTTTGTTGTTATTTCATAAGACATTGGTGTACACACATCCCGGTTTATTTACTGGTCGTTTCTTTCACGGGGGAGCGTGCCGGCGGACCTGGTGCTCACGTGCAGCGTGAGTGCGTTACACCCACACATCAGCTTTTTACCTTCTTCTGTCCCCCCATTTGTTCTGTGGACCCATCATATTTATGAGCCAAGGAGCATATTTATGAGCACAAGGAGCACAAGGAACACGTCCCAGGAGCACAATATTTGTCGAATTAAAGGTAAGAATTTTTTAGAGAAACCGGGAAAAAATCAAGTTCTGGAATCTTTTGGTCCTTGGGTTCTTGGGATTCCTCAAGTGATATAAAGAGCCCTTTCTGCCATTAGTTTTCATTTCACTTGTCACTTTGTGATCTTGGACAAGTCATTTATTTTAATTTGCATTCTCGTCTGTAAAATAGGCCTGTATACCTAGGCTGCATGCCACAGGCTTTTGTGTTGTAATTCTGGGTTGTTTTTTTTTGTTTGTTTGTTTTTTGAGAGCTAAATGCCAGGAGTGAATGTGGGAACTGTGAGTTGGAAAGCCTTTCGGTTTTCTGGGAGAAGGAAGAGAAGCTGTTTGGTGATTAAGCAGGTCGGGGGCGCCCGCACGTTAATCGGCTGCAGCGGCGGCAGGACGTCATTCCGAGTCCCTGAGCCGCGCGTGCTGGCGATCTGTGGTCTCGAAAGTCGCCCCCTGGTAGCGGTCACTCTTGGGTTCTGACCAGGAAGAGCCTCACACATCTAAATGTTACTGGTCACAGGCCAAATAGCAGTCGTGGGGGTTGGGTTGGGATTCACGGCTTAGGACTGAGGCCTCCGCTCGTCTCTCATCACGACACATGGCCTCCTCCGGCCAGCTCTGCACCCTCGGACGTGGCACTTACACATCGGGGCCTCAAACCCCTGTTTAGTCCTCCATAAAAAGAGGAATACAGTAGTGTCTGCTCATAGGGTCACTGTGCCCGTTAAAACGTATACTCTAGTTTAAACGCTTGAAATGATGCCTGGGCCATGGTGAACGCTTTGTAAATGTCACGATTAGCACAGTGGCTTGGTTTTTATATGCCAGTTGAAGAATATAGTGGTGGAGAAACAAATACAAAGTTACCAGTTTTTAGTTTTGCCAAGGAGGGCATTAGGAAAAAAAGAAAGAAAATTCTTCTCCCCATTGTGTTATTTAAAAAATAGTGTCCAATATCAGAATAAAAGATAGTCCTTCCCAAAGAAGGTGGCAGCCTGACATGGACATATGTAGGTATGTTTCTAATTCTCATTTTTATACAGACTGGGGAGAACTTTGCCACAGGCCAGGTATCCAGACAGCCAGGCGCAGACTCACGTCCCACTTCCTCCATTTATTTTGTCACCTTTAACAAGCCGTGCGACTCGTCTGAGCCTAAGTTTTCTCATGTAGAAGATAAAACTCCTAACGGCTGCCTCGCAGGGTTGTCGTGAGAAGCTGACGTGCCGAATGGACCGTGTTTGGCGTGTAAGTGCGCGGTTGCTGGGGTCGCTGTTCTCAAGTGGGGAGGTGCTCGGGGGCGCCGGTCCACGCTGCATGTCACCGGGAGTCCTGGGACGCAGAGTGTCCTGCCCAACTGCAGAAATCTCCTACAGGGAGGCCTTTTCTCCATCCTCTCCTCTCTCGTTTTTCCTCTCAAGTCACCAAATAAACCTGACTGTTGCAGTCCCCTGCTTAAAAACCTTCGGTGCGTTTCCATTGCCTGCAAGATGAAGGTGAAGCGGTTAGTGTGGCTCGCAGAACCCCCTGCAGCTGCTGCGTCCACCTGCCCAGCCTCAGGCATCTCAGTCTGCCTTCCTGTCTGCTGCGGTTTTCATGAAGCCCGTTCTCAGCAGCGCCCTCACCAGCCTTTCTCCGAGTGGTCCGTATCCCACTCATCCTTCAGCGTGCCTGCAGGTGTCCACTGTCCTGGGACCTTCCTGGAGTTTCCTGGGGTCCTCAGCGCTGTTCCAGCAACACCTTGCTGGGAACGTTAGGCGGATCCCTCGTTTTCGTGTAGTCATTAAATTTGGTTTGGTTCTGTTATCAGTCACAAAACACCCATACTGTTCCCTTATCCTTGTTCTCCAGCCACCCAGTTGTGGGACATCAGTTTTTTACCAGAGAGATTTTTTTTTTGCCTTCTAGAGATACTCCGTGCACATACAAACAAGCAAATATAGATATGTGTGGCCTCCCTACCCCTGTGCAGAATAGCAGCGTGCTATAATTACTGTTGCGCATCTTCCTTTTTTTCACGGACTGTTTTGGGAGATCGTTCTGCGTTAGCACAAAGGCGGCTTCCTTGTTCTTGTTTGCGGCCTCATGGTATTCCATTCTGCAGATAGACCACAATTAGCCAGTCTCCTGTTGATGGGTATTTGATTTGTTTCCAGTTCTTCCCTTTTGCAATTGGCGCTCAAAGGCAGACTCGAATACGTGTCATTTTGCACGTGTGCGGTTATAGCTGTCGGAGAAAGTCCTAGGAGTGGAATAGTTACATTCTGCTCCTTGAAGCTAGGGATCTGTTTTCTGTTTTCTGCTTTGCCTAGGAAAGTGCCTGACTCGTCATGGGTGTCTAATTAGTGCCTCAATGAAGGACAGAATAGTCTAGCTGGGCAGACAAGGCTGATTTTGGAAAAAATTGAACACCGATATCTTAAGTCCTGATGTCAAGAATGCAGAGGTAATCCTGAAGCTTGCCTGAAGTTCTCGCAGCTGTGCCCTGTGGCTTTGGGCATCATCACCGCCCAGAGGACACTGTTGGAAGGTGTCTGCGTAGCTTGCTCAGCTTGGGACAGATGTACTGTGCTTGTACCCATTTTACAGATGTGGAAGCCGAGGCAGCACTTGTTAGGTAGTATAGGCGGGTTCAGAGAAAAGACAGTAACTCCCCCACCCCACCCACTCCTTAGAAAGTACCAGACTGTCGTACAGCTCTGCCAGGCTGGTTTTGTGTGCGCGCCCTCTCTCCCCCTCGCCCCATCGCTCCCTCAGGTTAATCACCTGTGATTGCGGGTATTGACCTTGATTAGGTATTTGGATGAGCATAGTGCATTCTTTGGTTTGTCCCCTTGATCCCTCGTTTAGCTTACCTGTTAAATATTTCCAGAATGATCTAGCAGTTAATTCCAGTTTCATTTTCTCTTCTTCCTTTCTGGTGAGGTCCTAATCAGATTTTATCATCTAGTTTGTTCATTTTAAGGTATTTTCATCTAAGCTTATCTTAACAAAATTCAGTCACAGCCTGTTGCCCAATCCATTTCTGTAATGCCTCCTTGAAGTGTTTTGTTTCTGGTTTTAGGGGAATAGCCCTGGAAATTCTGGTATTGCGTGATGCTGAAGGGAAGGGCCGGTGGCATGTGTGGACTGCCATCAGCCAGCCTGGAAGGCCGGTCTTCCCAGATCCTCCTTCCCTCCCTCCCTCCACGGTCCGAATTGGCACCACGGCTTCTCTTTAAGTCAGCCTTGTCTACTAGAACTTTCTGCTGTCCTTTTTTAGTGGCGTCCAGCCACATTGTTTCTACTTGAAATGTAGCTAGTGGGACTGAGAAACTGAATTTTAAATTGTATTTACTTTTGATTAAACTTTAAGTGGCCAAAGCCTCTGGAGGTGCGGATCTAGACTCTGCTCCACAGGGAGGTTTTCCTTTGTTCTTTTTCCTGTCTCTCCTAGCTCTGGCACAGGACCGTGCTCTTTCTGTATTTGATGAAAGTTTAATACCTCGCCCTCAGTAGCTGAAATATATAGGAAAGTTTAAATATCCATAAATTCCACCTCCCAAGGATAACCATTGTTAACAATTGTGTTTTAATGGTAGAAAAAAATTGCCAGTTTTTATTGACATTGCAGTGATTTCTACACAGCATTCATCCTTGATTCTAGAGATCGACTTGGGAGTTTTAGAGATGGAGGCTTAGAATGCAGGTCATAATGTGACAAACAGAAAGAGGTATGACTAATATTGGTTGAGTGCCTTTATAAAGATTGTTGTGACATCATGGAATTTTGTCCTACCATTTAGACTCCTTAAATCTAGGAAGGAGAGGATGACTCATCCTTCTTTCCTCTTCCATATCCCAGGTGATTTTTCCAGCATTTTGTTTTAAGGATGAGTTGGTGTTTTCGGCTCGACTCCTTCTTGGGGTGCTTGGGGGTGTTTGAAGAGAGAGCAGAGGGGATTTATTACTTGCTGGCAATACCGCAGAAGCAGAAATGGGTCTCTTCAGTCTCTTTTCTCTTCCGTGGTGGAAGTGACACCTTAGGCTGTGTTCTTTTTGTAAATGGAGTGTGTGTTTGTGTGCGCGTGCGCACACGCGTGCGTGGATATGCGCGTCTTTGCCATGCGACGATGTCGCTGACTTCATTTTTTTGTTAAATATCCTCGAGTCCTTAATAGCTCCTTCTTCTCCATATCATTTGTTTTGGTAACTCTCATTCTGTTCTGAAATGATATATTTATCTTCTGAGTGAGTTGGCGATGTTGGGAGATGGGGCTTAGAGTAACGATAAATGATGAAACTGGTACGCGGAAGTAAAGGAAGGGATTTTTAAAAAGTTTTTGAATTAAGTGGAATGTGGAATCTTGGATTGGATCCTGGAACAGGGAAGAGAATGAATGGAAAAACTGGTAAAAATCCAAATAAAGCCTGTAGTTTAGTTTTTTTGTACCAAAGATGATTTCTTTCGTTTGACGTGTATACCGTGGTCATGCTAACATGAGGGAGGCTGGGTAAAGGGCGTGTGGGAACTCTTGTAATATCTGCCACTTTTCTGTAAATGTAAAATTGTTTCAAAATAAGTTTAAAAGGAAAAAGCCAGGAAGAGCTAGAGCATCCAGGGGCTGTGACTTCACCAAGTGGGGTGGCGTACATAAACTTGGGCCACGTTAAGGGCCTTGCCGGAGCCGGCTCAGTCTCTGTCCCCGTCCTTCCTTAAGCTCGGTGGTCCAGCCACGCCCGACGACCTCACGGCCCCGGAGATCCTTGCTTCTGGGCCTTTTCATGTAGTTTCCTTTTTTCTGGCATATTCTCCTTCCACCACCCCCTACCCCAAACCAAACCAAGCCAAAACCCAAGAACCCCTAAAAAGCA
>NW_024349226.1:306067-440048 GCF_902729225.1 Pteropus medius
CGTGAGACTCCTGTCACACCCTCTCAGGCTCCACCGCCGGTTCCCTCACGCCCTTAGGGACTGTGGCTGTCGTGTGCTGTACGCCAGCGTATGTGCCACAGATGGCCACACGCCTGCCATCGAGAGAGAATCAGGACTACAGATGAGAAAGCACATTTTTTTTACAGGCTTCTTATATTTCAAGTTCTCAGATCCAATTTAAAAAAATATTTTAAAATCTGCTAGTTATATGGCATTTTTTTTTCTTGTATGATGTGAATCTATATTTCATTTTACCATAAGAGATAACATATAGGTTGTTTTCAGTCTGTTATTTAGTAAACCAATCAACAATTATTAATGATCTAGAATGTGTACAGCCGTAGGTGGAACACGTAATACTATCAGATATGACCCCCGCTTTAGGATTTCTCACATTCTAGTTGGGGGTGGGGTAGAGCATCCTCACCTCCCAGTTTGTTATCGTGGCTCATTAACTGACATGAATTCGGTAGCAAGAGAAGTAGGGGCCTTGGTGGCGGGTGCTGGCGAGACCGCACTTGAATGCAGCACCGTCCCCCGCCTTCAGTGTCCCTTAGTGTCGGTATGACTTCTGAAAACCAAAATGGCTGGTGATTTGGGGTTGCCTCTAGTTAGACGAGGTGGGAAATGCAGATGCTAAGCGAAGGCTATGAACTCCAGCGTCTGTGGACCCCTAAGGGGGTTGATGGGGCGTGTCCTCGAGTCCGTCAAGAGTGGGAGCCAGATTGTGGTTGTTTATTTTCTATGGGGAGAGGATCTGTAGCTTTCATTTAATTCTCAAAGGAATTCATGACCCAAAAAAGATTAGAACCACTGGTTTAGAGTAGCACTGAGACCGTGGCCTCGTTTCGTCTCCCTTTTGCGTCACCGTTTTAGATTACGGGCTACGGTTCACTTTTCCCTGACACTTAGGCAGAGGCCGTGGCGCAAGGAGCCATACCGTTGCGCAGGTGAGGGAGGAGCGCGTGAGCTCTTTTGGAAGCGCGGTGCTACGGCTCTTAAGCCTTCGTGTCGTCTCTCACTGTTCACTAAATTTGTTTTGGTTTGATTTACAAAGGTCGTGAAATGATTATTACCACAGTAGTTCAGCTACCATCCATCCATCTTCTCATATAGGTACAAGAAAAAGGACAAGAAAAGAAAGGAACTAATTTTTCTCCTTGTGACGACAGCACGGATGTCTTTCTATTTGAAATGATGATTACTGCTTTCCTTGGTCCAGGGAGCTGAGCAGCGGCCACAGAGAGATGGAAACGGCTGGGTCCAGGCCTCAGTGGCCTGCCGGTGGCCCACATGTGCGCGCTCGGAGGGGCGGCTGGCGGTCTCGTGCGGACAGCTGTCGTGCGGTGACATGGCTGGTCTCGGGGCGATGTGCGTCCAGGGGAGAATAGGAACATGGGGAGAAGACTGTCTAGACCACAGTTTGTTGCAATTTCACTGTTAATTTATCTCATGGGTGTAACGTAATTAGGGCTGAGGGGCACTGAGGTCCAGTGAGAAACAGGACAGTGACTGACAAGCTGCGACACAGGTGTTCCCACGGAACTCTTAAAAGACTATTACCCGTTTGCCCCTCCAGTCACGCGTCTCTTAGTGATGAGGGTGCAGTCTGAGAATCGTGTCATTAGGCGACTTCATCGTTGTGTGAACATCACAGAGCACTCACACGCACTCGGATGGCGCAGCCCCCCACACGCCGAGGCTGCGGGGTGCAGCCCGCCACTCCCGTACTGAGTACTGTAGGCGCCGTCGTGACGATGTTGAGTGTTTGTGTATCTAAACACAGAAAAGGCACAGTGAAGATGCAGCGTGAAAGGCAAGCACGGCGCACCTGCGTAGGGCACGGCCGTGGCTGCGGCCTGTGGGACTGGAGGCCCGGGCGAGGCAGCGAGGGACGTCACACCCCGTGGGCTTTATGACACTGCACGCTTAGACTGCACTACAGCTATACAAAACCTTTTTCTTCAGTAATAAATTAATCTTTGCTATCTGTAAATTTTTTACTTTATAAACATTTTTAAAACATTTTGACTCTTGTAAATAATACTTAGCTTAAAACACAAACACATTGTACAGCTATACAAAAAATATTTGCTTGTTTTACATCCTTATTCTATAAGCTTTATTCTGTTTTTAAATTTTTAAAATATTTTTTTTTACTTTGAAACTTTTCTGTTAAAAAACTAAACATAAACACACACTTGAACCCAGGCCTATGCAGGGTCGGGGTGACCAGCATCGCTGTCTTGCGCCTCCACAGCTTGTTCCCAGGGAGATCTTAGGGGGCAGTAACGGGCACGGAGCTGTCACCTCCTATGATAACAGTGCCTTCTTCTGGAACACCTCCTGAAGACCTGCCTATGGCTCTTCTTGAGGAGGTGTCATTCTTTGTCCGTGGTGGTTCACTTTTTAAAAATTTTTTATCATAGATTTGCTCATAAGCAGATAATGCACCACAAACATTCCTCTCTATTAATGAAAACCCTGCGGTGTTGGGGTCCCGTGTCGTCAGACTCTTTCAGGGGCTCCTGCTACACTCTTGACTGGGTCTTCCTGGGTAGTTCCTCTCCTGCGGCTTCCTTTCCTCTCGCCTCTTCAGCCATGTGTTCCTGCTTCAGTTCCAGCAACTCCTCATTAGTCACGTCCTCAGGGACCGCCTGTGGGAGCGCCCCGATGTCATCCTCATCCACACTCAGGTTAAAGTCCTGCCATCTTAACCACAGCCCTGTTGATGTTTTTTTTTTTTTTTTTTATGGTGACATTGCCGTCCAAATCCGTGTTTCAGGTGTACAATTTAACAGTAAGGCATTTACACACACACACACACACACATACATACTATAGTGTGTGTTCACCTCCCACAGTTAGATTTCTTTCTGTCACCACATATTTGACCCCTTTTACTCCGTCTACCTCCCCCACTCCCCTCTCCCCTCTGCTAACCACTAGTCTGTTGTCTATGACCATGAGTCTCGGTTTGTCTTGTTTGTTGCTTTTAGGGTTACATCCCACCTAAAAGTGATATCATGTGATTTTCAGCTTTTTCTCTCTGGCTTATTTCGCTTAGCATGATTATCTCAGGGTCCGTCTGTGTCGCTGCAGATGGCAGTATTTCTTATGGCTGAGTAATAGTCCATTGTATAAACGTACCACAGCTTCTTTAGCCAGTCTTCTATCGTAGGATGCTTGGGTCGCTTTTGTGACCTGGCCACCGTGAATAGTGCTGCTATGAACATCGTCGCGCAAATATCTTTTGGATATAGGTTTTCAAATCTTTGGGGTAATTACCCAGTAGAGGGATTGCTGGATCATATGGTAGATCAATTCTTAGTTTTTTGAGGAACCTCCGTACTGTTTTCCATAGCAGCTGTACCAATTTGCAGTCCCACCAGCAGTGTATGAGGGTTCCTTTTTCTCCGCATCCTCTCCAGCATTTGATATTCCTTGTCCTGTTGATAGCAGCTATTCTAACAGATGCGAGGTGGTATCTCATTGTGGTTTTGATTTGCATTTCCCTAATAGCTAGCGATGTTGAGCATCTTTCCATATATTTGTTAGCCATTTGTATGTCCTCTTGAGACAAGTGTTTTTCCAGGTCCTCTGACCATTTTTGAATTGGATTGTTTGGTTTTTTTTGTTGTTACTGAGTCGTGTGAGTTCTTTGTATATTTTGTATGGTTTGTATTTGTATATTTTGGATGGTTCTCCCTTTACCTTGTTGACGGTTTCTTTTACTGTGCAGAAGCTTTTTAGTTTAATGTAGCGCCATTCATTTATTTTTGCATTTACTTCCCTTGCCTTTGAGGTCAAATTCGTAAACTTCTCTGTAAGTCCAAGGTCCTTGAGTTTCGTTCCTGTGTTATCTTCTATGCACTTTGTTGTTTCAGGTCTTATGTTCAGGTCCTTAATCCATGTTGAGTTAATTTTGGTGTGTGGTGACAGCAGTCTAGTTTCATTCTTTTGCAGGTCTGCCCTGTTGATTTTTGCAGCCCTCCTCATCCTTAGCAAATCCTTTGAAGTCATGGGCCATGACGTCACTAGGTGATAGGAATTTTTCCGCTCCATTGTAGTCTTTTGGGACCACCAATGCATTTGTAGTTTGTCATTGACCAAACTGTCCTTATGCCACATATGACCGTTTAAAGTTCTTTTTGCCCTTAGTCCTTCAGCAGGTATTTATTGGACACCCAGGGGGTGTATAATTCTGGACTGGACCCTTGGACTGGACTGTTTACTTACTAGGAGAGAGCAATATCTTTTGATCTTTCGCAGTAATCAATATGGTGACAAGGTCGCCTCTGCCGGGAGGTAGTATAGATGGCCTTTGTAAGTCAGAGTGCAAGTTCCAAACCCAGCTCTGCCATTTGTCCAGCTGGGCAGCATTGAGTCGGGTCAGTTGGCCCCTCTGAGCTTCGGTTCCTCATGCGTGAAACGGGTGTAACTGTTACCTGCCGTCCAGGGCCTCTGCCTCATACTCTGCACGTGACCCGCTCTGCAGAGGGCCTGTCGCAGAGTAGTGCCCAGTAAATGGAAGCTGTATTGTTTCTAGTGGGTGAGGATTATAAATCTTGGAGAAATTTCTTCATTTTATTTATTCACTAAGGATAATTACTGTCACTCAGAAGAAGGAGTGTTCTACTTAGGTGGATGGGGAAATGGGCATTCCTGGTTAGCGTTAGAAACTGTGGCCAAGTCTTTGGGGTTCTTATTCTCCCATAATTACTGCCAGGGCAAAAGATCTTAATCTGGGTTCCTGACATTTTCTGTGTAAGTGCATTTTCCTGAGAGTCCAGATTTTCACCGATTGTCAAAGTGATCCTTAATTGTCAATGATGAAGCATCGGTTAACTGACTGACTGGGCGGGTGTAGAGCCACGGTTGGCACCCTGGGTCCTGAAATTGTCCACCACCATCATCATATTACTGAGAGAACTTTTCCAAACCCAAAAAACATAACGAGGATATAGAGCGACTACTCAAAAGCTTTCGTGTGCCTTTCTCTTTTCCTTTTTCCTTTTTCTTCTATTTCAGGGAGGAGGTGGGTTAAGTAGGAAAGAAAAGAAGTAACAGGGGCATAAGAAACTGCCCGAAGAATTAAGTGCCAGCTTGTCGCCCTCGTATGCCGTTCTCTCTGCAGGTCGATTCCAGGCCAGCAGCCGCCTCTTCCCCGCACCGTGTTTCCAGTCAGACTGGACTGCTTGCTTCCTCCTGACCGCATGTTCAGGATTTGTCAGCTCACGTCGGTCCCTCTGCCTAGACTGTCCCTTCTCCCGTAGTTTGCGGGCCCAGTTCTCTGTTTCGGAGCTCCTTCCTGATGCTGCCTTTCTTAATTGTCATTGGCTTGCAAGTCCCTTGAGAGCACTGACTCCCGTTCGTCTTTTCTCCTTCTCGGGCACAGTCCTTTGTAAAGCGTCGGGCACTAAATTCAAGGGTTCTGGAGCTAAAGTGAAGGATGATGCATGCGAAGGGGCTAAGTACCTGCTTAGGAAGGGAAAGGAGCACGTTCACACTTTTAAAAACGTTAAAAATGGTCAGATGCCGGTGTGAGTTCTGCGTTTCAGGAGAGAGTGTAGGGAAAGCCTTTCATCGCCTCCGTGATAGGCTGGGTAGGGGAGGAACCCACCTTGAATTAGGAAGCAGGAATGTGGGGGACAGGTAGCCAGCATTATGGCCACGGCCAGGTTGTCTCGTCTCTGGAAAGTGGGTTGGACTTTGTAGAGGGGACGGTGCTGGGCACCTAACATGTCCCTTTCTGGGTCCTGAGGGTACATCGGGAATAACCGGGTCGGACCCCGTGCTTCTGATCTAATGCAGTGTGTTGGTGGGTGGGGCGTGAGGCCCCCCACCGGCCTTAAAATTCCATGACCTGGAGAAGGGACACCAATCTCTGCTCGAAGGCGATGAAGTGCTCTTCTCTTATTTATTATGCATACTGCCCCCCCATCACCTTTGACCTGTAACTTAAACAGATTAAAAATATTTGAAGCGTGTACCAAGGTCACTGCCAGCAATTTTACATTAGCCAATCCCCTGCAAGATTTTCATACCACATTGTAAGCTAATTAGCATAGGACGATTGATGGAGCTTTTTGCACCAACAGGAGCGTGAACTGATGATCCCAGGGTTTAGGTAGATTCAGGGACTTAATTCTTTCCATTGTAAGTGAATCCCTTAACGAGATTGGAGTGTAGGTTCGTACTACCAGCTTCACCAAGTACAAACGTATTTGAGGAGAATACATTTACTTACAAGTATTTTTGAAGTGTTTCCACATTGGGTTTGTTTCTGCCTTTCTATCGCGTTCTTCCTTTATTTTTTTGTTAAATTTCAGCCAAATAGGCTCTTAGATTCTTAAATACAATTTCACATTGGTGAAGCTTGCCTTTGGGGAAAACCAAAATCTCTACTGATTTGGGGCTTTTTTGACCATAAATTCAGAATGCAGCGGTTCTCCCCATGCTTTTATTCATGATTAGGCTGAGTATTTTTAAGTACAACTCCCTCGTCCTTACGTTTGTCTTCAGTACCCTCAAAACAAAGAGCGTATGATGCAATTGGGATGCAATCTAGTGCCTGTGGATTTCAAGGAAAATGATTTTTCACACAACGTGGAAGTTCATGGACAAAGTCAAGCTTCCTTTTAGCTCTGGTGAATCTATCAAAAATGACCCGCTTAAGTGAGAGTCTTACCTTGAGGTTAGAGTTTTTGAGTGTGAAGCAATGCTGTGAAATTTAAGGTAGCTTTGATTTATGAATGAAAGGTTACCTCTGATTCATTCTCTGAGCTGTTTATATTTTTTTCTTGGAAGCTGTAAATGGAATCGACGTTTACACCAGATCATCGTTTACACCGTATCCCTTTTAGTGAAAGGAGAGACGTGGGTCCTCACCTGCTGTGTCCTGCGTCACGTCTGACTGTGGTCTCGTGAGTTCTTGAGATTGAGAGAAAAAGGTGGATTCTTAGCGACGCACTGATTTTTAATATAGGTATTTTAATTTAATTCCTTTAAATCTGAGACTGCTTTTCTTTCTACATTATTTAATTTTATGGTGGTTTTTACGAGAGACCAAACCTCTCAGGATTCATATGAACACTGCTGTACGGTCAGTAAGGAAGAGGTCATTTTTCTGGAGCTTTGAAACAGTATTTCCAAAACGGGGAAGTCATACAATTACCTTTTTTGGCGATTTTTTCAGGTATATTTTCTGTGTGAGTAGAAATGAATTTTTACAATGCAGTGAGAAAAATGAGGTTAAATTCAAGGGCAAAAACTTACATCATCTTCTCCCTTCCATGGTTTGAGAAGTGAAGAAAGGCGTAAGTTAGTGTTTTCTCACAATTTAATGCTCAGAAAACGGAAGTTATATTGATTCTTAATTGCAAATCAGTAAAGTTCAAAGGCAACCGTTTCTCATCCATCTCACTTTGGAAGTGGCCTCCGTGGTTAGGACTCCGGCAGATACTCCGTTTCTTCTGCGAGTCTTGGGTGCATCAGTGTCCCATTGAGGGGACAGCCTGTCGAATCTGGGTGCACCGTGTGATCACCACGTCTCAGTGTTCTTATCTGTGGAATGACGGGGACACCTGCCCTTCCCAGGTGGGGGTGAGACGCTGCTTCGAGCACCCTAAGGCACGCACGCGCCTTATCACGGGGAGCGAACTCTTAAGGTTTTGCCTCTAGGTGGAGCAGAGACTGTCCCCCCACAGTGGAGAGCGCTGCCGAGGGAGCGAGGGGAAGCCCGCGGCGGTCGCACAGCTGCTTCTGTCCCTTGCGTCTCTGCAGCCGCGGGGGGCTGGGGGCTGGGCCTGAGCCGCGAGAGCACACGGAGCGGGGCGATCGGACCCCCCTGAGCCTTCCTCGTTGCGAAGTAAATAGTGCTTGCTTTTTTTTTCTCTTCTTGTGAAAAATGACATAAGGTGTATGTTGTTTGCTTGGTACCGTGCCTGGCTCGTGAATATTTGCTGTTAGTGCTTCTATAAAAGAGAGATGACTCAACGGGAAAACGAGTGTGTGTGCGCACACGTGTTTAAAGCCAGTTCTGGGATGTCCTCTGTTCCTGCGCTTACCCCACTTACTGTGCAGTGAGAGGGCTTCACATGAGCTTTGACTGTCCCTTTGTTTCTCTCCTGGCCCCAGGAAGGCCCTCAGCAAATGTTCAATAAGTGATGAACGTGAAGGAAGCACTGGCTTAATTAGCAGAGAGAGATGCGGTTGTCTATGGTAATTGCTAGGTTTTTGTAAATTCCAATTTGGTGAGAGTTGATTATGAAGCATTCAGTGAAATCCCATTTTACTAGAACTTTTCATTTGCCAGTTCCTGAAAGGAATTTATTGTGCCTGGTACCCGGGACGTCTCACATTGGGTTGTAGGGCATGGTTTCCTGTGGTCAGATTATTAGCAGTAACAATGGACCAGTTAGAAACGTTCAGACATTTATCTGTTAGGCACGTTGGCAAATGAAATAGGAAAGTGACAGCAGCTGATGGCCCAGTTTTGTCATTCAGCCTGGAAATCGGAACGAGTCAAGCTTCTTTGTGCTCTCGCTGGGATTTGCATCTTCTCTACGGTTTCTATTTCATGAGACAGTTTTTGTTAATGGAGAATTGGGTCAGCAGATGAAGTGACGAAGGGCTGTGGGCGTGGTCATAAAAGCTGTCCGTTAACCTCTGTAGCTAGCAGTTTTTATTTAGTTTTTATTGTAAAAAAATTGATGCCCTCCAACCCTTCTCACATGTACCTCGGTTTAATGTGATACCGGAAGATGAGTTTGAGATCAAACTGGCAGATGTCTAAGTGAGCCCGGAGCAGGTGGGAGACACGGAGGTCGGTTGGAGTCTGCTCTAGATGGGCTCAGTGTTCATCCTTCTAAGAAAGGTGAGCTGGGTCCTGGGCAGCGTTTTTGTACCGAGGTTTCCAAGCTAGATCTTGAACCGAAAAATAGATGCTCTCCTCGGAAGTATAGCGATAGCCTTTTCGGGTTCAGGGGCAGCTTCGGCCGGGAAGAGGCGAGGACCCTGCCTCTGTGCACATCAGATGCCTGCGCCTCCACCTCCTGTCCTCAGCGGCTGCGTTTCAGCACTGGAGGACCTTAGAAGCCTCTGGAACGTGCCTCGGAGGAGGCTTGTTTCCAAGTTGCTTTTTAGAACTTGCGTGACCGTTTGCTTGGCCTTCACCCCCAATCTCTGAATTCCAGTGCCTTGTAACAGCCATCACCACACGCCAGACACCTGAGAAGTACCTGTTGTGCAGGAGGCTCTGGGGAAGCATCGAAGGAGACACACATGGATTCTCCCTATTCCATGGGCGCTCGGTCAGAGAGAGAGAAGGCGCTGACTTCCTTTTAACAAAATGTACTTTCAGTGTGCAGCGAAGCCAGCTTCTTAGTGTTTAGAACTCAGAAATTGCCTGAGAATATACCTAGGGTGATATTTTCTAGGTTTTTGTTTTATGGGATATTTTTTAAAACTTGATAATCTTCATTCTCCATCTTAGTCGATGCTGCTGGTTTTACTTCCTGATCATCTGCTGTTATATCAGTTATTGTCCATCAGGAAAGTGGAACCCGCTCTAAGTACCTTCAAGCAGGGAGGGATTAAAATGCGAGAGATTTGTTACAGAGGGGTTGGCAGGGCTGAGTGAGTTGCAGGAGGAGGAAACAGGGTGTGTGGGGGCGTGAGCGGGGGAGGAAGCCGCCCTTGGGCCGGAGTCCAGGGGTCCACACTCGAGCAGTCTCTGAGTCTCTCTGAGTCGCTGCTGCTGTTGGAGCCACGTTGCTGCAGTCGACAGGAACCAGAAGCCAGCACTCCGCCGATGCAGTCACCTGCTGTCCACAGGAGTTCGCTGCCGCTGCCGCTGCCGCTGCCGCAGGCAGACCAGAAGCAGGAAAAAAGTGTTGTCCCTCTTCCGGCCATCCATTCTCCAGCCTTTGCCAGAACCTAACTGGAAGCCAGCTGGCAAAGGAGTCTGGGTAGTGTCATTTGCCGGCTTTCGGTTCTGGTGGTGCGGAGAAGGATTTGGGAAGTGCAGGTGTGGCCAGGGGAATGCTGTCATTGCTTGGGGGTGATGAATTTGTCGTTGTGGGAATGAGCGGATGAGGCATTATTTTAAACTGATGACGTTCAGATAGGAGAAGCAGGATGGCATTCTGGATACGGGGCAGGTAGAGCCTGCGTGGGAGCAGGAGTGCACAGGCGTGTTCTGCAAACAGTTGATCTGGAGCCTGGAGCTCTTGTTAAAGGATAGTTGGAAATAAGGTTGGGAAGGTAGGTTGGAATCAAATTGGGGCGGAAGCGTTCTGACAAACTTTCAAAATTAACTTAGAGCACAGCGCACAATGGTGCGGCCTGGGACAGGCCGGGGAAGAGACGCTGACGGTGGTCCGGGTGGTCCACGCTTTAGAATGAAAAGGGTACAGCCAAGGCCAGGCGGAGGAGGGGGAGGGGAGCGGCGACCTGGCACAGCCGTCACTGGGCGGGGGCAAGCCCCTGGGGTGACTGAGCTTCCTTCGCACCCGCCGAAGGTGCTGATGGCTGCATGGGCTTTGCCGTTCTATTCGTTCTCCACTTCTCACGCTCTCTCAGACGACCCCTTGATGACCACGATTCGCCGTGATACTGTCAGGATCTCTCTTGCAGTAGCACTAAATTCACTTTGATCGTAAACTGTATTCGTAAATCTGACACCTGTGTCACCTCTCCAGGGGCCCCGATGACTTAAAGTTCACACTTTTATTACTGGGGAACACCGTTCGGCTTTTTCTTTAGACGCGGATTCATGTATCCCATTTAGCAGGTAATTACGGAACCAGGTATTATGTTCGATGCTGAGGTTGGATGGAATTAACAGTTTAGTAAGAAACACATTAACGCAGCGGTCCCCAACCTTTGTGGCACCAGGGGCCGGTGCTCCTATGACAATCTAATGCCTCATGGTCTGAGGTGGAGCTGAGGTGGTGATGCTGGCGCTGGGGAGCGTCTGCAAACACAGATGACGCTTTGCTTGCTCGCCTGCTGTGTGACCCGGTTCCTAACAGGCCATGGACCAGTGTGGTCTGTGGCCCGGGAGTTGGAGACCCCTGTGTTAAAGGAAAACGGTTCTTCGGCCTTGGACCATTGGCGGCTCTGCTTACTCTGCCTGGACCGCTCTCCCCCCGGGTTCCCACGCTGTCGCGCCCTCACCGCTTCTCTGTCGTCTCGTCTGGTCTCCCCGTGCTAGAAAGGCAGCTCTCTGAGGGCAGGGGTCTTTGTCTCCTCTTCTTCGCCGCGTCCGCAGTGCCTAGTGCAGTGCCTGGCACAGGAGTAGATAATTTACAAAAACGTGGTCATTGTCGACTGGGAGTGCGTGAGTGGGGCATGCAGGGGACCAAAGGAAGGCCACAGTGGCTAGAATCTGAAGAGAAAACGGCAGAGCCGAGGTCACATGGGAAGAGAGAAGAGTTTGGGGTTTTAGTCGAAGGGCAGAGGGGAGGCTCTGAGCGGTTGTAAGCGGGGGATTGACGGGATCAGATCTGTACTTTAGAAAGGGAACTTGCTGCCTGGCGGCGTGTCGACTGCAGAGAGCAGAAGCAGACATGGGAAGAGCCCGTGCGGCCGCGGGGACCCGGATGACGGCGCGTCCCTGGCGGCAGGCGCGCGCTCAGCTGCTGAAGTCGCGTGTCCGCTCCAGGGGCAGGAATTGATTGTTATCAGTCTGGTTATAATCGCCTGCGCTTAGGTTGTCATTAGCCCCAAGAGACCTACCTGTCTCCTTGAAGAACATCATTGCCCAGGGATCCTGCTGACAGATGAAAGCTGTCAAGATAGCTTGGCCGTGAGATGCCATTTAACTCGTTTGTGTCTGTGCGTGCCTCTCTGCCTCCTGCAAGATTTAATGACCTGGTTAGGGAGACAGTCCAGGCCCCGTGGCTGCTCTGCAGGTGTGCTACCACAAAACTGTCAATATGACTTCTCAGACTTCTTCTCAATCATTTGCTGGCACTGTAAGTGGCTTTCTAAACTTCGATTTTGCCACTTTTGAGACCGTTTGTACCAGTACTTTTCACTGTCAGAATTCAAGTTGCTTCGGTTAGTCGAAGAAGGCCTTTCACTGGCCTTTGCTGTTTAAAATGGAGTTGAGTAGCCTCTGCTAGGTAGGAATGTTTCTGCCTCCTGACATGTTAGCTGGCAAGGTAGCAGAGGCGGCCCCAGAAGGTCACTTTGGACGAATATTAGCTGGGTACTTAGCATTCTTGGCATTCTTGTGGAATGATACAGGTTTATGGTCTTTTTATTAAGTTCTTAAAATCGAATGGTCTTTAATTAGAAGCGAGCACATGTAAAACTTTGTGACTCCAGACAACACTGGCCTCACTGTGTGAGATTATAGAGCGAGGTTTGCGCCCGTAGGAGGACCGGTTTGGAGGGGGTGGAGAAGGCGGTATCAAACGTTCTGGCTCCGTCCGTGCCATGTGCTCACTGCAGCCTTAACGGTGTGGAATGTGGACGTGCAGCTTTTAAGCTCAGTTGCCTTTTGATTGCTCCTGACTAGGCTTTAGCTCTCATGATTCAACTGGTCGAGCTGAGCTTTCTGTTATACAGTCGATATGGAAAATGGAGTTCGGTTGCCTAAGCGTTTTGAACTCATTTAATTGTAAGCTTGACAAGCTATGATACATAGATTTTAATCTCCATCTTTGAAATAGCCCACTCTTATGTTTTAAATAAGACAGTGGAGTACTATATAAATTCAAGGACTGACAAGTTAGTACAACTCCCCTTCCCCTCAAAAAAATAAATAAATAAAGGGAAAGAAACCAACAGTGAGAGAAACGGCTCCTTATTCCATTGTGTACAATTCCTCACTGAGCAGAAGGGAGGGGCTCAGGGAAGTGTGTGTCATCCCTTCGTCTGCGAGTGACCCAGGATGTCCCTAATAAAGAAGCCTGCAGGGCGGCGTGTCTGATGGAGCTCTTCAGTTACATGAGTTTGCGTGCTGACACCTGTGCCCTTGAGAGACGTTGGCAGCCAGGAGGAACATCCTGTTAGTGACAGCAAAATTAAGCCCCTGAAAGGCTCCCTCACGTAGTGGGTTTTCTGAGCAGAAAGTCGGAATAACGGGTGCAGGAGCAGATGAGGTCCGAGCAGTGGGGAGGATTCGTGGAGAGTCGCCTCTGTTCGTCACCAAACCCTCTTTTTTCTGCAGCTGTAGAAACGCAAGCCACATTAGAACACTTTTCATTGAAGGCTTTAACACAGTTGCTGCTGCGGGTAGTGAAAGTCAGTCTGGTGATAAGGTTTTATCACCAGGTTATATACTCGTCTATTCCATTCTTTCTAGCGTGAGTTAGAATCAGCAGTAGTTGTTTCCTATACATTGATTTTAAGACTTTTGAAAGAAAGTTGCTGTGATGTGCTCCCAGGACTTTCCAGCGAGAGGTGAGGTCACTGAGAGACACTCGGTGGGTTTATGTTGGCCTGAAACAGTGCGGACACTCTGGACATGTAACTGAGAAAGGTGTGTGCTCACCTAATGTGAGTGTATTTTGATCATTTGAACTCAGAGACAGGGTTTGCTGAATAGCAGCCACAGGCGATTTCTTCTAGGAGATAGGACAGCTGTCATGGAAGAGTAGGCTAGACCTGTTTTCCTTCTAAGTCTAAGGGCTGGAGTAGTGATAAGCCCATGACTCATTGATCTTCATGAAAATTACTGGCCAAGGACTTTCAAGGAATGGCGGTTGATAAGGAGGAACTAGGTACTATTCTGGTCTGTTATCTAAGGGGAAATCAGGAAGCTAGCCTAGCATTTTATAGAAAATGCCATTTGCTATAAATTCCTTATGTGATGATCACAAGTGTTTTCTTAGTTATTTTTGGACTCCCCAACAGGACATGTTATTTGTATAGTTTGAAATTTATCTTACAGTAGTGAGGGGTAGATAGGTATTATTTAGAACAGAGGCCCCCAAACCGCGGGCTGCAGACCGGTACTGGTTCATGGCCTGTTAGGAACAGGGCCGCACAGCAGGGGCTGAGCGAGCGAAGCTTCATCTGTGTTCGCAGCCGCTCCCCAGCGCCAGCATCACCGCCTCAGCTCCGCCTCAGGTCATCAGGCGCTAGATTCTCATAGGAGCACCGGTCCCTGGTACCACAAAGGTTAGGGACCGCCGATTTAGTACATATAGCAGAAGCTCATGACAGTATACGTCCGGTGAGGGGTGGAGATTGTAGGTGTAATAAATGGTACTGGCGAATGTCACTCCTTTCTCGTCCCCTTCCCAGTCATTTTGGTCCTAGGATCTTGATTACTCTTACGTCTCTGCCTGCGTGTGTGGAAGCAGCCCGGGCTGGGGCTGGCTGGGAGAGAGGCCCTGGGTGGAGCACAGGCAGCAGCAGCTTCTGTGACCGCCTTCCCTTCTCTTCAGCTTCTCATCTGTTACCTGAAGGAGCTGGCTGCCACGTCGCCCCAGCTCTGTCTTCAAGGGCTGATCAGTTCATCTAGAAGGTCTTTAAGTTGTTAATCCCAAAAAGAATCTTAAGAATTTTTTTCTATTCAGCCAGTTTTCTTCAGATTTTGCTACTTGTTTAGCTGCTCTTGCCCCTTGGCAGCCTCCCTTGACAGTGAGACACAGGGTCATCGTTTAAGCATGGGAAGGAAATTATGGCCTTGAGCACAGTCAGAAAGGGTCTGGCCCACAGGCGCTTCCTGTGAGCCACCGCTACATTACAAAGACCGGGCCTGACAAGGCCTTTCAAAGGGGCGCCTACACCACTACGTGTCAGCGTTTCCTTCATGGTGCTTGTTCTGACCAGGTTTCAAGTGGCCTTTACGTGGGCGACCTTTACCTAGTGGTGTGAGGACGAAATAGCAGACACGGATGGAGATGGAGGGAGGCCGACAGCCTGCCGGCTGCTTTCAGAAAACGCAGGCCTGACCATGCCGTTGTTGCTCGGAGTCCAGGGGGCTCCTGGGAGGACGGAGTCGAGAACCCTCAGTAACAGGGTTCCCCACAGGCCCGCCCGACCTCCCGGCCGGGACAGCATGGCAGAGCGAGAAGGCGGGACGTGGGGGACGGAGGGCTGGGCGGTGTCAGGAGGCCTGGGTTCTGGACCCGGCTCCGTCTCTCACTAGCTGACTTGTTTCCTTTCTCTCTGCCTCAGTGGTCACTGATCTGGGTGAGTTTGCTGAACGAGAGAAGAAAGGTGCGGGGGACAGACAGGGAGGCTCTTTTTGACCTTTGCCTCTTGGCAAAATCTTGAGAATTAAACCACCAAGTGTCTCATCATTAAGTAGCTTTCGAACCATTAAGTTTTTGAGTTTTTTTAGAACTATGGGAGGTGAACACACAATGTAAATATGTGTATGCCTTACTGTTAAAATGTACAACTGAAACTTACTGGATTTCAGTAACCAGTATCGCCACTTAAAAACAAAACAAAACAAAACTATAGATCTTTACATTTTTCTTTTTATATGGGATCCCAACACATAAAATAGATCCGATCGAGGTGCTCTGTTTTTGGGCCCCCTAGAACTGCCAGTTGCATCCGGCCCTCCCCGGCACTGCTCGCACGGGCCCTTCTCACTCGCCCCGGTGAGGATTAGAGTCGTCTTTGACGAGGCCCTAGGCAGAGGCCAGCGTGGGAGACGGAACAGTGGTCGCTGTGGGTGATCTGTCCCAGTCGAGCGGGGGCCCATGTTCGAACCCCAGCTCCACTTGCCAGCTGCGTGACCTGTTTCTTCATTTCTCTGAATTATTCCCTTTTAAGAAACGGTAGAGAAAAGTGTATGAAGCACACACCAGGTAAACACGTACGAAGTGAGTCCCTGTGTAACCAGCCCGAGAAATGGAAGGGAAATGCCACCTGCGTCCTTTCTCTGTCATGTCTCCTTTCCTGGTCTCACAGTAGGAACCTGAAATCATGCTTTTAAAACACTGAGGGGATAAATATTTGATTAAGAAATATTTTTTCATAACTGCTGGTTAACAGTGTCTACATGTAACATCTTTTCATCCAGAAAATCCAGTCTGCTTTAAACATAGTAACTCACATACTCATCTCCTCTAGAAGAAGACGGGAATAAACACCTCGTTTTAGCAGATTTCACTTATGATTAATTGAGCCTCGGGCACAATTTTGTGCTGATTCCAGGCCTTTTCCATGTCCTGTCTTGTAACAGTTCCTTTCTCGTCTCTCTCAGACCCCTGTTTTTAACTTCATTCGAAACAAGGCGAGTGTGCAAGTACGTGAACGTGGAGGCCAAGTGCAAAGGATGTCGGTTCCGCTAGTGCAAGTCCTAATTAGCGCTGTAATCTGTGGGTCCAGACCGTCCCCCACTAAGATTTGCTGGATTTAGAAGTCGATTCTGTTCTGTTTCCGCGTGACTTTTGTTCGTACCTTCATTACAGGTGCATTATGTAAAAGAAAAAAACCAGCCATTCTGTTTTTAAGGCTTATGTATGTGGCATAACTTGTATTACTTGCAGTAGCTTCTTTTAGGACTGGCAATTTATAGAATAATGCAAACGAGTAGTGAAGAATAATTAGAAATAATGGGCTGAAATCTCCATGTCATCTTAGAATGGCGTCAGGGGAATAGAATAGTAAGGCTTACTGTTGGACTTGAAAATAAGCTGACCTATTTTTTCCCAGTGACAGAAACGCCTCTTTCTCAGCACCGTCCTGTTTGCAAGGCACATTTGACTGGATGGTGCCTCCACTCTTCTTGGATATTCAGAGAAATTTTTATGAGACTATTCTTTCCAAAAGAACTTTTTTTTCCTACCAAGAAGTTTTAAAAAACCGAGTAGACCGTAAGTGCTCAGAAACAATTGCTGAAATAATTTTGTAGGTTTTCTTTACCATTTCAAAAATCAGTGTAAAATCGGTCTTATTGATGCCAGGAAATTCAAAGGTAAGACTCGCTGGCTTTTGTATCTGGGCTGGTATTGAGGGTAGACAGCCTGTGATGCCGAGGCTCGTTGGAGTGCCTTCGATTTCGAATTGGCCTTGGTTTTGCTGGGGCGGAGAATATTTTCACAGCTTATCAGAAATCCTGTTTTGTTGTTTTTCTTAATCTAGGTAACCCAGAGAAATTGTGCCATATCAGTGAGAAAGGCTTCTCAGCCTCTGCTTTTGCCTTTGTTTCCAATTCTTTGATCAGATGGCTTGATTAGAACTCCAGAGTTACCTGGTAGAAAGCCGCCAAGGATAAGGTTTAAGGAAGTGCTTTGCTGAAAGCGGCCCCCTTCATTCATCAGGGGAGTTTGATTTCATCCTGTGCATAACTTGGCTTAGAAATTGTGTTTCTTCGGGACCAGCTTGCAGAGCCCTGCACAGCCCAGAGCATGAGGACGGTGTCGGGGTGAGAAGTGGGCTGCCCGCTGTGTGCCATGTGGGCCAGCTGGGGGATCGGGGCAGAGTGGAGTTCTGTTTCTCTACAGCGGCACCTCTACCAGGGCTTGGGAGTGGGGGAGCAGTGGAGAGGAGCAGGAGAGGACATTTGCAAAAATTACAAACGGCACGTCAGAGACTTTCCTAGCTGCTGTTTCAAAAACCGTGGGCCGGATTATTTTCAAAACAGACCGGAGTTATCAGTCCTCAGAGGTTGTTTGTCACCCCTTGTGCTTCCCTCGTTGGGGTCTCTCTGGAGGGGGCTGTCCGTTGAGTTAGCAGAGGGCGTGAGCGCCGAAGGCACGCGCGTGCCCCGTGTCCGGGAACAGCGCTCCGGTGCGGGATGCCGTGTTTCAAGACCAGACGGTTCAACACTTGAATCGGTCTGTCCACACATCCAGATGACCCATTTCAGAGATTCCCTGCACCCCGAGCCCTGGGCGTAGAGTGAGGCTCCGCGGCCGGGAGCAGGTGTGTGGCCTGCGCTGCGGGGGCGACCACCGGGGCGCTTCCAGGCAAATATCGTTGGCTCCTTGCTTCCTTTGTGAATCCGTGCTTTTCTGCCCTCTTCCCCTCATTATTATTTTAATTTGCATCGGACTGAAAGGTAGAAATATAATCGCCATATTCAAGTGAAGCTTTCATTTGTGTCAGATGGTCTGTTTCTTAGACGGTGTCGCTTTGTTGGGTTGAAGAGTTGAGATGGCAGTGTTACCATAGCAAATGACATCGGTGGGATAAAAGATGGTTTTCGTACTGGATTCTCACAGGTGAGAACGCGGTCTGTTTGTTGTCGGAGCCCCGGCCGCCCTTCCCGTCTTCTGCCTCCCATGCGTGAAAACTCTGTTCCTGTCCGTCCGTCTGTCCGTCCCAGAACGTGTCTGGCATTTCCATTCTGGTCACCAGTGTTCTTGCCCTTTCACATCTTTAGGGGGCCTGGGCCATCTCTCCAAGCCCGCCAGTCTTTTCTGTACCAGTTCAAATTTTACTTCTGCCCTGGTACCTTAAGGCCTTGACCACTCCAGAGGCGAATGATCTGCTCTCCCCTTTCCTGGATCCCAGGAAATGGTCTGTGCCATTTATTTTCTTGTGGCTCGTTTTTAAGTAAAAATATTGTATCTCAAGTAAATTATAAGATTCACAGCAGCAAGGACAGCGCCCCATTCTTATCACTCACACCTTAGCTCCGTAAACCGTATTTGATTTGGTTGATGGACAGCTCGGTTCTCAATTCTAAAGGTTAGGAACTAGGGCAATACAAAAATGCTTAGCGCCTCTGGAATATTATGAAACAGGGAGCGCACTGAGCTGCTCTGTACTGGGGCCGTCACTTCTGTTCAGTCGTAGAGGCTGTGTCGTGCTTGTTGAGTTCAATGTCGTCATTTCCCAAGACGCTTCTCACGTGGTAAAGAGACAAGCAGACTAAGGGTACCGCTTCACATTCCCACAGAAACCGCACGGAGGGCGTGAAGACTCCCCCTGCATCCATCAGGGTCATGGGGATCATAATTCTCAAGTACCGCTGAACACTCCCCTCACATATGTTTGCGCACGTCACTGACTTCAGAGTTCTGTGAATTCAGCTGGGTTCCATAGATAAATGAATTAGATGAATAAGGACCGTGGACTCCACTTCCAGATTTTCTTCTCTAATGTGTCTAAAACTTTCAAAGGAAAAACAAACAAAAACCTTGAAATTTAATGTTTATTGATATGAAAATGGAAACATTGGGTTTTTAGAGGATATTTTGTTTAAATTCACTGTTCAGTAGACCACAGAGTAGTGTGGGCTTCTCCCTGGAGCTTTCATATCCCATCCTGCCTGGCTCGCTTAGGAAGTCACTTCCTCTAGAAAATTCTCCTTTAGGGGATCTCTCTCACTGGGAAATGTTTCCTCGTTAGATCCCTTCCTTTTGCTCTTCCCCTCTCTCCTGTAGCTCTGAGTCTTGTGTGTCTACGGAGCGTAAACATTTTAAACAGCTGCTGATAGGAATTCATAGCTTTGAAAAGTCATTCTGAAATTTAAGGTGTTGAGAAGTGTGAGGTACTAAGGAGGTTTAGCCTTATTCTGTTAGCTACAGTGCTTGTTTCCATGCCTTTCCCCTGTTGGGATTGAGAAAAATTATCGAACAGGTATTTTGCTGCTTTTGCTAGCAGCTCCCTATGAAATTGTTTCCTTATTATATTATATAATATCATAGTATGAGTGTGGTGGTGGTCTGTGTGTGGTTGTTTGGGATTAAATGCATTTTCAGAATTTCTTGACTGTTCTAGGCACACGTGGTAGTGGTGGTGGACCAATGTGTCACCGGCCGGTCCAGGTCACAGAGCCTAGAAACGTTTCCCCTTGGAGGTGGGGTGAGGGGTGCGGAGTGGAAGGGTTGTTGACAGTGTGAGCTGCAGCAGTCATAGTAACGCTGGAGCACAGTGGCGTTTCTGTGCCCTGTGAAATGTGTGCTATCTTGGGAATGTTACCGCTTCTTGCCCGGGCGTTTTGTAGAGGTGTTAAGAAGCAGACAGCCTCCTCCTACCTTCCAGTTGAGGCACATGGTCAGATAAACAGCTCTGGGAGCCTGGCGACAGGTTCTAAACCAGCTCTCAGGTAAAGTTTGTGTTATGTCTCTCTGACATATATTTGTGACAAAGAATTGAAAAATACTCCAGAAGTATTTCCTTTCTGAAGTAGTTGACTTACGACGTAAAACTACCTATTAGCTTCTGCATTTTTATTTTTCCAATATAAGTAACTCTAAAGCTCAAAGATGAAGGAGTTACTGTTTTAAAGCATACTTTTTTTCCTCTGCTGTAGCTGTAGTTTCGAAAGGATTAGTACTGTCAAATTATTAATATGGACATTCAGATTTTGCTGTTTGAATAGCTTAGTTGCCCAATACGAACACCCGTTCCCATCAGATTTAAACTAAAGACATTGCAGAGTCTTGGACACGCCCTGTCTTCTACTTTCTCTTTCTTTGTGGCCTTCAGATCATTAAATTTCGTGACTCAGCTAATTTTTTTTACCCACCTCTTAGAAAACATGAACGTGTTTGTGACCAAGCACTTAAGGTTATTTCCTTTAAACCAAGTGTTTGAGACGTTTTTAGATTTATAACTGGCTTTGTTTACCGTGTAATTCAGTCCAATTGAGGAACTAGTAAAACTGCATTATCCAGACATCAAAGACAGACGTAAGACGAGCGTACTTATACCGGGAAACCTATTAGGTTTCTAACAAGTGGAGAGTTATCAGGGATCCAAAAATTAACCACTCCCATGCCAGCTAACTTTTTTTTTGGTAGCTTTTCTTGTTGAGTCAGTTAGCAGCATTCTGGATTTAAAATACCAGTTTGCTACATTCTTGAGAGTTGCTTCCTTTTCTTTAGCATCCTTCAGATTACTGACTTTGAAAGGGCTAAATAGAATACCATGCCGTTAAAATCGTGACTGAACAAGGTGTTGAATGGGCAACACATTTTAGTTCGGTTCCAAATTAAGCCGATGTCTTTCCTTCTTGAGGTTTAAGGCAAGTTGGGGCTTCATTTCCTTGAGATTTCTGTGGGAGAGATTATTCAGCCCACTTTACAGAAAAAAAGTGGGGTGATTTATCAGCCGCATGCAGCAGTCATTTGAAGTAGGACCCGTGTCACCAAGTTGCGTTTCGAGATTGGTACAAGTGGGTGGCCTTGAGTCCTACCAGAGCCTGGGGTGAGGACGTGCCGGAGGAGGGCTCTGTGAGCAGAGCAGCACCTCGCACCCTGGCACCTCCCCAGCGCTGCCTGCTAAGGCCCCGTTAAACCTGGCCCTGTGCCTGGCCCAGTCGGACCCGTGCGCATGCGCGGGGGAAGCGCTTCAGTCTCGTGCAGACTTGTCCCTTTCAGGTATTGCAGAGGCCGTGCGTCAGCACACTTCACTTATTCGTAAGCATCTTCTAACTTTACTCGGAGCGGGGGTGGGGAAGGGTGGTTTCGTCTCTTCCCACGGACGCCCGCTCGCGCCTGCTGAGCCTGGGACTGGGCTTCTGGGGGAGCACGCCGCTGCTCATAGTCACGGAGGTGTCTCTTCAAAATAGCCACCCAATTTTTAGATACCACATCTGGCCATGTTTTGTTTCCATAGAGGGTTTGGCTTTCTTCTGGGTTATCGAAGGAAGTACGGGTGTTTGGGAAAGGTCCATGAGGGCATCACCATAGGGGACAGCTGTGCTTGCCCATTCGCCTGCCCCCTTACATCAGAGTAGCGTGTGGGGGTCTGGCTTCCTGTGGCGTTTCCTATGAGACAGGCCACAAAAACATACCAAGATTGCAGAAACGCTGGGTCCCTACCAGGGAGTCGGGAGAAAACGGCTCTGTTTGTGTCAAGTCCTCGTCTTCGGGAGTGTCTCAGGAGAGCCTCCCTTCGGTACGGTCACATTTGCACACAGAGGAGATGGCAGCGCGGTGCAGACAGTGAGTAGCAGCCGGAGACCGATTCCATAGAGGCCACCAGAGATGACGTGTTTTACTTATTTCAGCCGGAAAGTTGCTGCAGACTTTGTAAAGCATCATAACATTTCATCACCGTTCAGGCTGGGTCCTGCAAGCTGCCACTTTGAGCCACCATTTGCGGTTCCCCATAACCTTTGGGAGAGGATCCAAACTCTTTGGAAGTGGCTTAATCCGGCCCCTGCTTCCTCGCCAGCTCGTCTCGTCCATTCCCGCCCCCCACTACCACATACTTTACTTCAGCTGGCTTCCCCCATGGGGCGTGCTTTTTTCTGGGGACAGAGGACACTACACACTTGAATTCCCCTTCGGGTCTCGCCTGAGCTGGACCTTCCTTCAGCAAGGCTGGGTTTGGGGACTCTTTAATGTGCTCTGATGCCATTCACTTCTTCGCTTTTTCAGTACATGTAAGCTCTGTGGGGACAAGGCCCACTCTTGATCACTCTGCGTCCTTAGCCCTGTGTCGTAGGCTAAGGACGCAGAAATGAACGAGAGTGGGCCTTGTCCCCACAGAGCTTATATTCCTGTCGGAAACACCCTCGTGTTTACACCCTTTAAAAAAAACTTTTTACTTGGAAATAATTACAAATTTATAGAAAGTTGCAAAAATTAAAACAGCACAGAGTAACATCCAATACACTTTGCCCAGATTCACCTATTGTTAATGTTTTACCTCATTTGCATATTATCTATAGCACATTTTTCCTCTGGACCAGTCACATACATTATGGCCTTTCCCCCCCAAATACTTCAGAGTGTGTATCCTTAGAGTAGGGTTGTTCTCTCCTATGAGAGTCATCAACTTCATAAATTTACATTGATAAACTGCTTTTATGTAACATTCTGTTCACAGTCCGGTGTTGTTAATTCATCCTATGGTGTCCTGTACCCTCTCCCCCGTCCCCTTCGGCGCAGAATTCAGTCTGCGGTCAAGTAACCGCATTTAGTGATGATGTCTCTTTAGCCTCCCTCACAACCATTCTTTGTCAGTTATGACAGGGGTCCCCAAACCTCGGGCTGCCGACCAGTACCGGTCTGCGGCCTGTTAGGAACCGGGCCGCACAGCAGGAGGGGAGCGGCGGGCTTGTACCTTTATCTGCAGCCGCTCCCCAGCGGCAGCATCACCGCCTCAGCTCCGCCTCAGACCTCAGATCATCAGGCGTTAGATTCTCATAGGAGCACTGGTCCCTGGTGCCACAAAGGTTGGGGACCACTGAGTTATGACATTGATATTTTTTGAAAAGTATTGCATGCCCCCTGTTTTAAATAGTATCTTGCTCATTTTGTGTTTGATGTTTCCTTGTGATGAGGATGAGGTAAAGCATCGTAGGCCATCATACTGCATAGCGATTGTCCTCCGGGGGGATCACGTCTGGGGGCCCATGATGTCCTTCAAGCCCTCTTTGGTGGGGATTTTCATTGCCCAAAGCGTTGCCCAGTTTCTCCACTGTGTAATTAATGTTTTTTAAATTCTTCTCTTTGTAACTAATAATAAGTAGTCTGTTGGAGGATACCTCAGTTCTGTGCAGATACCCTGCTCCTTATCAAAATTTCTCTCCTTGGTTTGGTGTCAAGTGATGATTCTTGTCTGATCCAGTCGTATAAAGTCAGGTTTCTATTTTTCGCAGTGGGTTATAATTCATCACTATACTTAATGATTTTGGTGCTCAGATTATTCCGGATTTGACCCGCGGGAGCCCCTCGGAACCGGCTTCCGTATCGTTGTGAGGCGCCCTTTTTCCATCCCTTCCTTTCTTGCACAGCAAGATGGTACAGGCTTATCTTGCACCAACTCTGCCCTAGCCCTGGGATCAGCCGTTTTTCCAAGGAGCCCTCAAACCCTTGTGTGAGCACTTAGCACACTGCTTACTGTGTGTCTTCCTCCACGAGGTGATATTGTGACTCTCTGAGGGCACACAGATGTCAGTCTTATTCACTCTCACGTTTTCACCCAGCGGTAGGTCTGGCACATTTGCTTTTTAAGTATTTGTTGAATAAGAAAATCAATTTTTGCTATAGTTCAGTGATTAAAATTGGTTTCCAAAATGATGATGCTGATGGGTTTTCTTTCCCCTCCCCCATCTAGGAAGATGTTGGCTATTTGGCGATAGAAGTGGTGAAAACTGACCTCACACCGGTAGACGAGCACTACGGGACCTGATCCTCTTGCTGCACGGGCAGCCGGCCCCCACTGAGCATGTCGGGAAGCCATGGAGTCCACTGGAAAACACTAGTCTGATCTTGGAAGTGGCTGATTGTGGCAGGATGTGTCGACGATGATGATGGCCAGAAAGCAAGATGTCCGTGTTCCCACCTACAACATCAGCGTGGTGGGGCTGTCTGGGACCGAGAAGGAGAAGGGCCAGTGCGGCATCGGGAAGTCCTGTCTGTGCAACCGCTTCGTGCGCCCGAGCGCCGACGAGTTCCACTTGGACCACACCTCTGTCCTCAGCACCAGTGACTTTGGCGGGCGGGTGGTCAATAATGACCACTTCCTCTACTGGGGAGAAGTCAGCCGATCCCTGGAGGATTGCGTGGAATGTAAGATGCACATCGTGGAGCAGACTGAGTTCATTGACGATCAGACCTTTCAGCCGCATCGAAGCACGGCCCTGCAGCCCTACATCAAGAGAGCTGCCGCGACCAAGCTCGCGTCGGCTGAGAAACTCATGTACTTTTGCACTGACCAGCTGGGGCTGGAGCAGGACTTTGAGCAGAAACAAATGCCAGATGGAAAGCTGCTGATCGATGGTTTTCTTCTCGGCATTGACGTTAGCAGGGGCATGAATAGGAACTTTGATGACCAGCTCAAGTTTGTCTCAAATCTCTACAATCAGCTTGCAAAAACAAAAAAGCCCATCGTGGTGGTCCTGACTAAGTGTGATGAGGGCGTCGAGCGGTACATTAGAGATGCACATACTTTTGCCTTAAGCAAAAAGAACCTCCAGGTTGTGGAGACCTCAGCAAGATCCAACGTCAACGTGGACTTGGCTTTCAGCACCTTAGTGCAACTCATTGATAAAAGTCGGGGAAAGACGAAAATCATCCCTTACTTTGAAGCTCTCAAGCAGCAGAGTCAGCAGATAGCTACGGCAAAAGACAAGTACGAGTGGCTGGTGAGTCGCATTGTGAAAAACCACAACGAGAACTGGCTGAGTGTCAGCCGAAAGATGCAGGCCTCCCCTGAGTACCAGGACTACGTCTACCTGGAAGGGACCCAGAAAGCCAAGAAGCTGTTTCTCCAGCACATCCACCGCCTCAAACACGAGCACATCGAGCGCAGGAGGAAGCTGTACCTGGCAGCTCTGCCGTTGGCTTTCGAAGCTCTTATACCCAATCTGGATGAAATAGACCACCTGAGCTGCGGAAAAGCCAAAAAGCTCTTGGAGACCAAGCCGGAGTTCCTGAAGTGGTTCGTCGTGCTCGAGGAGACCCCGTGGGATGCCACCAGCCACATCGACAACATGGACAACGAGCGGATTCCCTTCGACTTGATGGACACTGTCCCCGCAGAGCAGCTGTATGAGGCCCACTTAGAGAAGCTGCGGAACGAGAGGAAAAGAGCTGAGATGAGGAGGGCGTTTAAAGAAAACCTGGAGACCTCGCCTTTCATAACTCCTGGCAAACCCTGGGAAGAGGCCCGCAGTTTCATCATGAATGAAGATTTCTACCAGTGGCTGGAAGAATCTGTATACATGGATATCTATGGCAAACACCAAAAGCAAATTATAGACAGGGCAAAGGAGGAGTTTCAGGAGCTGCTTTTGGAATATTCAGAATTGTTCTATGAGCTGGAGCTGGACGCTAAGCCCAGCAAGGAGAAGATGGGTGTTATTCAGGATGTCCTGGGGGAAGAACAGCGGTTTAAAGCGCTGCAGAAGCTCCAGGCGGAGCGCGATGCCCTCATCCTGAAGCACATCCACTTCGTGTACCACCCAACAAAGGAGACGTGCCCCAGCTGCCCAGCCTGCGTGGACGCTAAGATCGAGCACTTGGTTAGTTCCCGGTTTATCCGACCATCTGACCGGAATCAGAAAAATTCACTCTCTGACCCCAACATCGATAGAATCAACTTGGTTATCCTGGGCAAAGATGGCCTTGCCCGAGAGTTGGCCAATGAGATTCGAGCTCTTTGTACAAACGATGACAAGTACGTGATAGATGGTAAAATGTATGAGCTTTCCCTGAGGCCGATAGAAGGGAACGTCAGGCTTCCCGTGAACTCTTTCCAGACGCCCACGTTTCAGCCCCACGGATGTCTCTGCCTCTACAATTCGAAGGAGTCGCTGTCCTACGTGGTGGAGAGCATCGAGAAGAGTAGAGAGTCCACACTCGGCAGGCGAGATAATCACTTAGTCCATCTCCCCCTGACGCTAATTCTGGTGAACAAGAGAGGAGACACCAGCGGAGAGACGCTGCATAGCTTAATCCAGCAAGGCCAGCAGATCGCCAGCAAACTCCAGTGTGTCTTCCTGGACCCTGCCTCTGCCGGCATTGGTTATGGACGCAACATTAACGAAAAGCAGATCAGTCAAGTGTTGAAAGGACTCCTGGACTCTAAGCGTAACTTAAACCTGGTCAGTTCTACCGCTAGCATCAAAGATCTGGCTGACGTTGACCTGCGAATTGTCATGTGTCTGATGTGCGGAGACCCTTTTAGTGCAGACGACATCCTCTTTCCCGTCCTTCAGTCCCAAACCTGTAAATCTTCCCATTGCGGAAGCAACAACTCTGTTTTACTTGAACTACCAATCGGGCTACACAAGAAGCGCATTGAACTGTCTATTCTTTCATACCATTCCTCGTTTAGCATCAGAAAAAGCCGGTTGGTCCATGGGTACATTGTTTTTTATTCAGCCAAACGTAAGGCCTCCTTGGCTATGTTACGTGCCTTTCTTTGTGAAGTGCAGGATATTGTCCCCATTCAGCTGGTCGCACTCACTGACGGCGCCGTAGATGTCCTGGACAATGACTTAAGTCGGGAGCAGCTGACCGAGGGGGAGGAGATCGCTCAAGAGATAGATGGCAGGTTCACAAGCATCCCCTGCAGCCAAGCCCAGCACAAACTCGAGATCTTCCACCCATTTTTTAAGGATGTGGTGGAGAAAAAGAACATAATCGAGGCGACGCACATGTACGATAACGCTGCCGAGGCCTGCAGCACCACGGAGGAGGTGTTCAACTCCCCCCGGGCGGGCTCTCCGCTCTGCAACTCCAACCTGCAGGATTCGGAAGAGGACATCGAGCCCCCTTCCTACAGCCTGTTTCGAGAAGACACGTCGCTGCCCTCTCTGTCCAAAGACCATTCCAAGCTGTGTATGGAGCTGGAGGGGAACGATGGGCTGTCTTTCATCATGAGCAATTTTGAGAGTAAACTCAACAACAAAGTACCTCCGCCAGTCAAACCAAAGCCTCCTCTCCATTTTGATATTACAAAGGGGGATCTGTCTTACTTAGATCAAGGCCACAGAGATGGGCAGAGGAAGTCTGTGTCTTCTAGTACCTGGCTACCTCCAGACGCGTTCGATCCTTCCGATTACGCCGAACCCATGGATGCAGTGGCCAAGCCGAGAAATGAGGAAGAAAACATATACTCGGTGCCCCACGACAGCACCCAAGGCAAGATCATCACCATCCGGAACATCAACAAAGCCCAGTCCAACGGCAGTGGGAACGGTTCCGACAGTGAGATGGACACCAGCTCCCTAGAGCGAGGCCGCAAGGTATCCATCGTGAGCAAGCCAGTGCTGTACAGGACGAGATGCAGCCGGCTGGGGAGGTTCGCTAGCTACCGAACCAGCTTCAGCGTGGGGAGCGATGATGAGCTGGGGCCCATCCGGAAGAAAGAGGAGGATCAGGCGTCCCAAGGTTATAAAGGGGACAATGCCGTCATCCCGTATGAAACAGACGAAGACCCGAGGAGGAGGAACATCCTGCGCAGTCTGCGAAGGAACACCAAGGTGAGACGCGGGGTAGAAGCCAGTCGCAGGCGTGGCCTGCACAGTGTCTTGCTGGGTTGATGGATGATGACGATTTTCAAGGACAGCGTATCGTGGTAAAAAACTGCTTTATGTGTGTGTGTGTTTGGTCTTTGACTTAGCATGAAAAAGTAAGCAGTGTCTCTGATAGCTACTGCGGGCGGCTCTGAAGTAGTCAGGATCCTGGACAGACAGCCCGAGTCATCTTTGTCCAAAGCGACAGTTAATTACCAGGATGAGCAGAGCTCATTGCACTTGTCAGTGTCCTGACAAGTAGCCAAGCCGATGACGAAGCGCTTGCTCTTCCTTCACTCAAACACCAGAACCCAGCATTGCGTGCCTTGGTCCCTTATGCTAAACAAGAGGTGTCTCGTGCGCTCCGCGTCCCCTTGCCGATCCGTAAAGGTTACTGCATTTCGGATTAGGAAAAATGGGATGGTTATTGTATTTACACACACAAATCAGCGAAGGGTCTTTGGGCACACAAGTGAAAAATAAGGACCTTGCCACTGCAAGTTATAAACCTGTCCCAAATTTGTAGTCTTGGAGTGCCACCCACCTCCATTATTTTGAGTTGTTCCTGCTGTCGGTGAGCTTCAGCTTTGATTGAGGGACCACAGGTGGGGCGAGGAGGGATGAGAAGCAAGATAAACCGTGGACATTCTGAATGTGGCGCCTGCAGTCAGGTGTGGGGGGGTCCTCAGTGCAGCAGCAGGCGAAGCCTCTGTCTAGTGAAGAATCGCGCTGCAGGGCACAGCGCCCTGGCCCCTTGGTCTTAGGCTTTGAGATAGAAAAGGATTTCCCAGCTCTTCTCTCCCCCCATTTAGAGTAGAGGGAGAGCCTCTTTTACCGAGAAAGACGTGGTGAGGCACAGCAGGCCTGGGTCACCTGCCTGCCCTCGACCAGCACCATACGCAGAGTGTTTTCTCTGCACTGAGAGCTTTTGCTCCTCTGCTTACCACGAAACCGCAGAGAGCAAAGTCGCTTGTCTGAAAGTATTTGGGAAACTTTGGAAAGAAAGGTTGCCAGAAATGTATGTTACAAGATGCGCCAGGTCAGAGGGCCCTGGAGTCCAGGCTGTCTTGAGAGCTGCCGATCGCGGCGTGGAATTCCTCCCGGAGGCGGAGGCCAGTCCCACGGC
This sequence comes from Pteropus medius, assembly GCF_902729225.1. Taxonomy (NCBI): domain Eukaryota; kingdom Metazoa; phylum Chordata; class Mammalia; order Chiroptera; family Pteropodidae; genus Pteropus; species Pteropus medius. Next base: position 335,065 of record NW_024349226.1, read on the forward strand.
TCTCGCTGGCTGAGAGGGCCCTTGGAGGTGGCAGGTCATGGCGCCAGCATAGAGTGCTCCTCAGTCACCACTGGCCAGAGCTTCCAGAATTTTCCTACCTATGCGGTGTGAGAAAGGGCTGGGCAGTATCACGGTGCGTTCTTTCCCCTCCCCCTCGGAGCTGGCTTAATGAATATTGTAGGCATTCCTCTGCTGTCTGTCTCCTCGATTCGTTTCTCCACTTGGATTCCTTTACCTGCCTTCAGTATTTTGTTCTCTAAAGGCAGCGGGCAGCCCCACCCAAAGCGTGAAGCCGGAAGGTGGTCTGACCTGGCTCCCTGTGTTTCCCCACCACTCTCCTGTGGAATGAAGCTGGGATCCAAACATTTTGAACATTTCGACTTCTCCTCCTCCTCCACTCCCAGCGAAGACTGGCGCCAGAACAGCTCATCTGCGTGCTGACAGTCTTCTAATTTGTGGGGGTGTGTGCACACCTGGGAATCAGGAAGGTGGCATGAGAGCACACTGAAATGTAACTGCTTTTCTGACTTCTCCCTTTTAATATCTGTTGGAAACGACGCTCTTAAAGCATATTCCCAAACAAGCCATGCTTCTGAGCTCACACTGTGCGGGCTCGACAGAAACAGCTGGTTCTGGTGGGCCTGTGGGTTGGCCCCGGGCACGCTGGTGAAGAGCACTTCTCACCGCGCCGCAGCCGGGGCGTCCTTGTCGGGGCGTCCTTGCCGGGTCGCTGTGTCAGCATGCAAGCAGCGGTCGACTTCCTGTCTTAGTTCTGTGGGCCACACCCCTTCAGAGCAAACAGAAATGATGCCTCTGGCCCAAGAGCAGTTGCGTGCCAGCGGTCAGTTTAGGAGTATCCTTTGGAAAGAGTGAGTAAAAGGTGAAATTGTCTTTTCCTGCCTTAGAAAATGGTACTTTGGAATGAGTAAAGCTGCTTCGTCATCTTACCGCAGAGATAAGCAACGACTTGATTCTCTTCCCGGTTGGAGCAAACCTATTAAAGTGGCTGCCATTAACGCAGACTGACACTTGTTTTACTGGAAAAGCAAGATAAATGGGCCAGAGAATGCCCAGCCAGCCTCTGCATGGGGGATTTGGCATTCCATTTTTATTGGCATGACAAAGCAATAAGTATTTATTTGAAGTGAGGTGGGTGCCAGTTGGTAATGGAAAACACACTTACTTAGTGCCTCCTTGCCTGCCAGAGCCCACTGGGGAAGTGGCACAGATCCTTCCTTCTTGCCCAGATCTAAATGACCAGTTGAGGTGGCAGGATCTGCACAGCTTCTGAAAATAGGTGGTCTGCCCGGAGGGCTGTGTTGGGCGGAGCAGAAATCCCACGTTGGAGGTGGTTGAGGTAGAGAGAGAGAGTGTGAGTGTGAGTGTGTGTGTGTGTGTGTGTGTGTGTGTGTGTGTGTGTATGTAGTGATTAGGAGCTTGGGTGGAGGGACTGGGTGCTAAAGTCACATCCCAACTCCTCCATTTCCTCACCGGGACTTTGGCCGTGTGATTCACCTCCCTTCTTTCAAAGGGGAGAATGTAGTAGCACCTTCTTCATAGGGCTGTGGGAGACGGAGTGAGGTTATGCAGAAAAAGCATTGAGCACGTTGCATGCTGAATAAGCAGTCGTCGTCATTATTTAAGTAGACCTGGAGAGTGAGGCGAGGAAAGGCTGGAAGCTGTGTTGGAGGAAAGGAGAAAGCTGGCCTGTTCCAGGGCCAACACCGCCCCTCCCTCCTGTGTAAGTGTGGCCCCTGTGTGTGACTTCGCCGCCTGCCCAGCACTGACCCAGCATCGGCTCCGACAGCAGGAAAGGCTGTGCTCTGGGCCCCCGTGCAGGAGGAGGCGTTGCTCGGCGCTCTTGCTCATTTGCTAGATTACCTCCTTACTGTGACATTGGACTTGGAGTGGGGGACTCGCTTTCATTTCTGCTAATGGAAGTGTGGACTGTGGAGCCGACTCTCATTCTGGGTCCGCTTCCCGGTGAAGCATCTAGCAGCCCGCCCTCCGCACGGGGGCCTTCCGCCGGGCGCTGGGTGGAGTGGAAGACCCACGCCGGCCCTTCGGTGGGGCCGCGAGTAGGTGCTTTGTCTGCGCGGCGCTGTCGCTGTGACGGTCTCTGTCTCCTGGGGCCCACGTGCACGGAGTGCCAGTCAGGCCAGCAGGGTCTTCTTCTAAAGCCAAAGGCCGGGCCGGGCCGGGCCGGGATGCCTTGCCCCAGAGTGCGCCTGTTGGGCAGGCTTGGATTGCTGGATTTAGTGTGTGTGACCATGGATTAAAGAGAAGCCATAATTGGCTATTTACTCCTCTATCTGATGTACTCTTTATTTTTGTGTTAAAAAAAAAAGACAAAGCAGAATGATAAAGAAAATCTTTCACTGTAGCTACCACATGACAAGACAACCTATTGAAAAGCAAACCAATTCAATCACGCATTGTTTGGTCTATAAGGCACCAAGTAAGCAGTTTGACAGTTTGTGCTCCGCCGCACCCCCCCCATTGAATTGGCTTATTTCATTGGATTCAGTGAATTGGCTGGTTGTTGTGGCTTTGTGTGGACACAGCTCTCATTTTGTGAAGCCTAAACGGAGTTAAAGTTTCTTCTGTGAATAAAAACCAGCTGGGGGATCGGGCTGCTCCCTCCCCATGGAGGGCCGTTGCATTTTGACAGACGCTGAATGGTATGAAATACGAGCTCTTTGTAACCTGCCCAGGAAAAGAGTCTCAGTGTGTGCATCCTACGCAGTGAGCTGTGAGGCCTCATAGATATCCTGGTCTTAGAAACGAGGTGGGGGTGCTGACTTTACCTTGAGGCTTCCGATTCTTAACAGAATTGTATAGAATGCTCCTCAGTCACCAAGAGCAAGGAATGCTCTTGCTCCGAGGCACATGCTCATTCATTCTTTTAGGAAGGAGCCCGTTCAGTGCACGGGCGCTTGGTGAACCCTGCTGTTCCTCCAGTTCAGGCACCAGGCGGCTGGGCGGTCAGCCCATGCGTCCCGCATCCCAAGTGTTAGCAGAGAGGGGTGCAGAGTTCCTCCAGGGGGTTCGGTAGCGAGGAGTTCTACCCTCAGCTGGGACTTCCGGGAACGCTCCCCAGCGAAGCACTACGCGCAGCGCAGACTTGAAGGGCGAGTCAGCAGGCGAGTCCGGGGAGTCGGAGGCTTCCTGGGGAGAGCCTCGGAGAAAACAGTTTGGAACTCGAAGCCGATGAAACGAGTCATGTTGTAAGAGTCGAAAGAAACGGCGAGTTGGCTGCTGCAGAGAGGGAGGGAGAACCAGGCCGGATGGCAGGGCTGTGGGTACCTCTGAGGGGTATGGCATTGCGCTACCTTTACTGAATACCTGCTGTGCACCAGGTACGGTGACAGTCATTTTCACATTAGTTTTTTATGTATTTATCTTACCAGCCTTAAAGAAGTGATTTTTTAATAAAAATTCCCGTTTGAGAGATGAGGAAACAGGCTCAGAGAGATTGCCCTGCCCAAGTCATGGCAGTTACTGAGTGCGGGAGCAGAGCTTTTTGAACCCTGGTCCTCTGACGTCCACTTCCGGTGGGTGTGAGAACCCAGCGTACAAGCAAGATGGTGTCCAGCAGCCAGGCACGCATCCGGAGCACTGTCAGCCCAGTCAGGTTGCTCGTTTCAGACACAGGACTTTGACGATCATCTGGGAAAGCCCTTTCCCCACTGCCCCCTAAGAACAGCATGGTGAGTCGAGTCGCTTACGGGACGACAAAGGCACGCAGACGCCGAAAGAACAACTGGATCTTTAAGAAATTGTTTTGAACTGGTGTCATTCGGTTCTCAGTTTATTTTAAGCCCAAAGAACTGCTGTAGTGTGTTTTTGGTGACAAAAATAGACTATCTTTAACTGTCTGCCTTAGCTTACAGCACACCTGTTCTTTAAAAAAAAAATTACAATAGACAACACAACTCCCTTTTTCAAAGAGCAGAGAATTGTTCTGATCTTCACTGAGCCGAGTTGTTCACCTCCATCACCTAGTGTTACTGAAATACCTTTGTAAGGACTCGGGTTATTCCAGCTTGGGTCGAGAATCACCTCTGCTTCCATAGAGCAAGGCCTCCTGAGTGCGTTTCTCCCGTGCTGGCGAGGAGGCGAGCAGTCAGAACTGACCTCTGAGAGGCCACATTCAGTGTTCGAGTCAGGCAGGGAGTTCGTGAAAATGTCCCGGAACTGGTGGACCCCTCGCTACTTAGCCCCCTGCCGCACTGGCCGTTCAGCCTGAGCCAGCAGCGAGGACTGACCCAGGTTTGCTAGATGCCACGCCTTTCTAGAGCAAAAAGCTGTGGTCGCAATTTATTTGGGGCCCCTGCGGGGACGACCTGCCTTCCTTTTCCCATCATGCGAGAGGGATGCTGGGAAAGCCGAGAGCTCCTGCTACTTCCTGTTCCTTCCCTAATAAAGGCACCCCGAGCTGGCGAGTGACCCAGTCGTCGTCCCGACTGCCAGCTTGAAGGAGACAAGCCCAAGCGTGTGCGCTTTCGTAGTTGACGGCCAGTAAGGGCAAATCCACCTTCAGGTTTTCTCTTAAACTTGGGCTTCCATTTTTTCAGAGCCAGAAAGGGGAGCACCAGTTAACCTGAATACACCTGGGGCATGAGTGAGTAACTTCATTGAAAAGGTCTTTTTAATGCTTGTTGGAAGTGAGAGAGAATCAGGGTCCTTTGGGGGAACCTATAGCGATGTAGTTTATGGAACCTTTCAGTATTTCTGTCCACCAGTTACAGTTAGTCAGGGTGTGCCACCACACGACCTGGCAAAGTGTGCATGTGACCCTCTAGGCAAGCGTTCTCAACCTTTGTGGCCCCAGGGACCGGTGCTCCTATGAGAACCTAACGCCCGAGGAGCCGAAGCAGAGCCGAGGCGGTGATGCTGGCGCTGGGGAGCGGCTGCGAACACAGATGAAGCTTTGCTCACCCGCCTGCTGCTCGCCTGCTGCTCACCTCCTGCTGTGAGGCCCTGGTCCTAACCGACGAGGGACCGCTCCCGGTCCATGGCCCAGGGATTGGGGACCTCCGCTCCCAGGTCTGCTTTATCAGTTTCCCTCTCAAAAGGGAGGGTTGTCACCATTCAGAGGACCCTGTCCCTGTTCCAGACTATATTCTGTATATGGTGTTTCTCTTTTAAAAAAAAAGAAGGAAGGATCCAGCAGCCTGGATTCTGTTGTTTTACTTCTTTTATTAGATCTGTTACCGAGCATTTAAGAGGATGCGCTCAGCGATATAACTCTAGTAATCATCTTTTCTGACTCTAAAATCTATTAAGTAATTTGACACGTATAAGGGGTTATGGAGACCAGGAGAGAATATTTGAAGTTGACAGTTTAGAATCACTACACAGCCGTACCTGCCGTTCCCACAGAAGATAGAATGGTCTTCATACGGGAAGAGTGGCTGCCCTCTCTGTTGGCTCCACGGGATCCTCTTGGTGGCTCAGTTGGGATCTGTCATCTGACACCTAGGTCACGTTGCTTACTGTGGATGCAGGCCTTCTCTTACCAATTAGATCGTAAGCTCATTGAGGGTGAGCGATGGCTTTGCTGGTGGTATTAGCTCTGCTGCGAGTTTGCCATGTGACCTTGGGCAAATTCGTTCCAAAAGAAAAATGCCAGGATTCTTGCCCTCTAGGAACTTAGCACAATGGGAGATTGCCGTATGAGTATGTAAATGACTATCCCTGTTCAGTGCCCTCGGTCACCCAGGGAAGTGATGGTCTGCGACACGGTTGTCAGCGTGGATGAGACCTGAGCCTCAGCCCCTCGCATCCGAGGGCGAGCAGCACAGTGTCAGGACAAGGAGAAACCTCTGGACCCACAGAGGCAGCCTGAACGTGAAGAAATATCAAACACTGGCCCCGTGCACCGTTGGAAACTGGTTTTGTTCAGGAAGTTTATTGGCCGCCTACTGCACGCGAGGCTCTGGAACCCAGTCATCGTGTAGGCCGATCCTGTTTCTTCGTCCTTGGCTGCCATTCCAGCCTTCTTGCCCCCGTGGACGTGGAGGCGCTGTGGAGCGGGCTCAGCATCCTGCAGGCTGGCGACTGACATCTCTCCACGCCACCAAGTCGAGTGTCCCCTCCTTGCTCTTTTCTCAGTTGGGAAAAGCCGAGAAGCAAGAAGCAAATTCCAGTCCCCATTTCTCTGCATTGCGACCCCTCCAGAAACCAGTGGTTCGTTTGTTTCCTTTGCCGCCTGGTTAGTATCAAGAGTAAGGATCAAAAAATGTTGATTCAAAAGGACAAGGTGAAGAGGATTCAAGCTGACCGACCGGTCCTTGGTTTCTGTCTGTGGCATTTCGTCACGAGATGTTCACGCAGGGGGCGGTCATCGATCACCGACCCCGGAGTCCCGGTTCTTTTCAGTTCTGGGCGTGACTGTGCGCCTCCGTTTTCTCATCTGTTTAATGGGCTGCGTAGGCCCCTTCCTTGAAGGCTAGTCTGAGCACCTAGCACAGTGTCCCGCACGTGACCTCTCCGGATGAATCACTGTCGTCTCGGTTTTGACTCAGTCACACTCCAGACTTGGAGGCACAGATGTGTAGCTTGTTGTCAGGGCTGGGTTTCCTCTGGCTAGATGCTCTTTCAGGTCAGCCTGCTAAGTAACTGTCCCCCCAAGAAGGTGGATGTTTGGGATGGTGTTACTTTTTCCTCTCCAAGGACCTGATGTCGGGAGGGTTCCTGTGACTCCCTCATGAGTGACACACATCTGACCGGGGACGGAGACATCTGGCAGGCCACTCAGAAGAATGGCATTTCCGCCCGACGTGTGCCAGCAGCCCCTCAGATGCCCTGCGTGGTGCTCGCCCCGCCAGCAGCCTGGCCCAGCCCTTGGCGTGCGCCGCAGATGCCGGCTTCCTTACGAAGAAGCTTGGAGTCAGCTGCGCAAGGGTTCCTTACCTAATTCTGTGACACCCGACAGAGCCTTCGGTTATTCCAAGGGGGTATTTGACATTCCGTAAACCAGAGTTTGTTTACATCTTAGAGAGAGATGTAATCTCCATGTTTGTAAGCCAAAGTGCTGGGCTAAGTCTTGGACTCCAGGTGAGAGGCCTTCCATCACACGCAGCATCTCCTCGCCAACGGGCGTGGCAGGCGGGTTGCAGCCTTTGCTTCAAATAGGTATGGGGCAGTCCCTTCATTTTAAACAGCTGGGGGGGTTCGTTTTCTAAATTTCTCTTCATAAAAAGAGCCAAACTTGCTTCTCCATGTCTTCCTCTTCTCTCCCCCCACGTGACCCTATGGAATCATACAAAATAATCTGTTCTCTTTCCATGAGATAGTCCTGTCGCTATTGGAAACAGCCGTGGTAATGCCCAGTCTTACCTTTATCCAAAGCCCAAGCTCACAAACATTATCGAGATACTTTCTCCAAAATAATCAGCGCCTTTGTGGACGCTCACATGAGGAAAAAAATGCTCCAAACAAATGGTTTTTCCTAAAACCACAGAAATACAACTGAGGTTTTGGCCTTTGTTAAACTATCTACTAAAAAAGAAGAGAACCAAATAGGATCAAGGTAAATGGATCCAGATGTATCTCCAGCAATCGGTTTCATTTCCAAGTCAATGAGACCCATTTAGAAGAATGGGTCTTCTTTTTTACTTTTAAATGTGCACAGCTTATAAACTCTAAAGTATGTAGAAGTCTCTGCATGAAACCCTCTGAAGAGGACAACTAACTAACTAGCTCCTAGGTCGGGTCAGCCATCGCCTTTTCCTTATCCTGCCCATCTTCATTCCTCTGGTACCCTTTATTTGGGAACAAATCACTTCCTGTTTAGTCTGAGATTCTCTTAAGGACTTCCTGTGCAAACAAGTGGCAGAAAAAGAACAGCTGAGAATAAAATGTACGTGAAAGAAGGAACAAGCCCGTTGCTGGGCTGTCGGCTGACAGTACCTGGAATAACAACCCAAAGGCAGAGACCGTCCAGCGTACAGCCTGCTGACTGGATGGGGGTCGTAATTCAGTGTGAATGGATCCTGCGGTCTCAGAGAAGAGCCCCTCACTCACTCCACAGAGCCTGATTCTAAGACCAGTGTCACAGCTTCTCAGGTTGCGGGGAATGGCTGCCGCTGCTCCCCTGTAGACTGGGGCAAACAGTCTCAGACTTCACACTTTTTACAAAGAAGTAAGGAAAAACAAATTAACGATTTATGTTGTGCCTTCACATGAAATAACCAATCTGGACTCTCTTTCCAGCATCTTCTACTTGCACGAAGTACAACATAAATAATGTAAGCTTCGAATCTGACAGACCTGGGTTCGAATCCTGACAGACAAGGTCTGTGACTTTGGTCAAGTGACTTAACATCTCAGGGACAGCACCCTGCTCACAGGCTGGTCGTGAGGGTGAAATGATACGACGTACGGGAAGGGGTCAACACCTGGTATACAGTAGTCACCCAATAAATGTGAGCGCTGTCTAAAGGCCAGAGAGCGCCAAGCAGCCAGGTCCTAGCCATCAGGCACTGGGGTCAACTTCATATCGTTCATCAGCTATAGAATCCGAATGTGCAAAGAAGGCCATCTGGATGTCAGGAACGTTCCTTTTGCCCGTCCCAATCGTGCAGGATTTGCCTGTGAAAACGAGCACTGTCCTGCGGTAAAACCGAGGCTTCCAGGTCAGGTGGTGAGAAGGAATAAGAAGCAGAACCGTCCGGGAAGCTGCAAGGGAGCTCTCTGTAGTCCCCAGACCGCCTCGCAGCCGTGGTTCCCAGGACTAGACAGTGAGCCATGACCTTGCGCTTCCTCCGCCTGCGCAGCGCTAGGACAGTTCACGAGGCACCTTCTAGCACCCTGAGGAGCCGGAGAGCCACGCCTCCGTCAGCCAAACGCTTACCGTGTGGTAGACGCTGAAGTTCTTTGTATGCAGGACTTCATTCCAGATTCACAGCAGATCTGTGGTGTGGGTGTTAAGAACCCCATTTTACAGAAGCGGAAGCTGAGTCGTAGAACATTTCAGTCACTTGCCCGAGTCAGTCTGTCTGACCGCAGAGCCTGTGCTCCTAACGCTGTGGTTCATCGCCGCCTTCTGAAAGTTTTTGGGATAGGCGGACCGCTAACCGGGGACCGAGTAAGTGGTTGGGGTGTAGTGCAATCTGGATAACTTCTAACAGTAGTGAAGACCCACGGACATAAAATACCAAGGTCTTTGGGGACAGACCCTCCAGCACTCGCTTACCAGTTGTGTCATTTAGGCATGTGACATTTTTCCTTTGTACAATGGAATGATCGAACATCCGGAGGTTTAAAAAAAAAAAAAAGTATTTGGCACTTCCTTGCGACGTAGTAAGTTCTCAAATAGTTGCTGTGCTGCTCTGACTACATGAGGAAGGTGACTGAGAAAGGAAAGACAGAGAATTCTTTTCTTTGCCTCGTTGGATTCGTTTTACTCTCCTAGTGCAGAAGCCATTCACCCCAGGCTAAGGTGTGGAAGGGAATTCCCACTTGGGGCCATCAGAACCCATGCGTCTCTCTGTCCTGTAAAGAGGAAATTATTAGTTCTCAGTTTCATCTTTTATCTTTGTAGGAGTTTAGCCTTCTTTGGGTGGATCACATCTATTACTTGCGTGGGATGTTTGGAAAACTTCCTGTTTACTCCAGTGCACCCCTCATAAAGGATGTGGATAGTCATTTCATTGTCACTAAGTAAACATGGCCCGCTTCTTATAAACACCTTTGTTCTGATAGCGCAGTCTCACACTCCGGGGGTGACTTCGTGGCAGCTTGCTGGCATCTTATGTGACATTCGGAGGTTGGAAAATACAAAATTAGTGAGACGAACAAAATAGGCCTCTTTATGCCGCTTGGACCCTTTCCAGCAGTTTCCACGCCACTGCGAGCTCCCCTCTGCAAGCCTTCCTGATGTTTCAGTGCATGTCGAGACTCACTTTGTTTTTCTGCTTTCTTTTCTCTTCCTGGACAGAAACCAAAGCCCAAACCCCGGCCGTCCATCACGAAGGCAACCTGGGAGAGTAACTATTTTGGGGTCCCCTTAACGACCGTCGTGACTCCAGAGAAGCCAATCCCTATTTTTATTGAGAGGTGTATTGAGTACATTGAAGCCACAGGTAAGCACGTTGCCTCAGAGCCGATCCCGGCCTTCGCCGTCTGCGGATGCTTCCCAGGGGGCTGAGCCGGCCGAGGCGCCCTGACAGGTGTCAGGACCGCCCCCCTCCATCTCCACGTGGTGGCGGGACCGTGGTGCGGGGTGTGTCTGAGCTGTCAGGAGGTGGGGCGGGCCTGGCCTCAGGGCTGCAGTGCGGTGTGGCTGTCCCAGCCCCATCTCTGTGGTCGTCCGTGTCCCCGTCCCCCACCCCTGTCTTAGCACGCAGCTTGTCTGTGTCAGCTTCTTGAGGGCAGCGAAGGGGTTTTATTTGTCACTGTGTCCCCAGCACGAGACTGGACACAAATGGTAGTACATTTGGCTTAGTAAAGTGAACGACTAGTCGCGGCCATCATGGCCCTTAACCATTGACAGGTGCCCGAGATCCATGTGTGAGACACTTTTTCCCTGAGGTAAAAACCAGCTAGGACGTGGGTATTTTGTGGTCAAGCAGCTGCATTTCAGCTCCACTTGACGACTGATGTCATCTCAGAGACCAGCTCTCTTCAGATTTTCCGCATAGTTCTTAAAGTGACAAGATTTTACCTGTGTTAAAACATTGCATAACGTCTCTCTGGCCTCTCCTTGGAAACCCCTGGAGCTCCCGTTGTTTCCTTGATCATCTGCTGGACGTACTCAAGGCCGATGAGCTTTGGGGAGAAGGAGCTGTGGCGGGCGCAGGGTCAGATGGATTCTTGAGCCCGAGAACATAGGCTTCATCTGATTGGAAACCAAGGTGGGGTGACGGGCTCCCTGCGTGTGCTCTTCCTGGTTCCGGAGTTGTCTGTCGTGACGCTAAGTGTCGTGTGGTGTGGACAGCCGGCCAGGCTCTGCTGATGATTTCAGCAGCATCGCGTTAAGCTGAGTCACTGGTGTTAATATTTCCTTAGGATGTGTGGAATCCGGGAGACTAGATTTCAGGTTGAAGCCCGTTAAAGACTTTGTCATTATTTCCAGGGTTTTCTCTGCCGCGTGCTGGGGTTGAATCACAGCAAGCACTTTGCATAATCATGGCAGGTCTGTAGCTTTGCTCAGTCCTTTCGGCACCTGAAGCCTTTCTGAGTCTCCGTCTCCTGGACACTGGTTTCGTATCAGTTTCTTCCCGGCGCATCTCCTTGGGCCAGGAGAGACTCCCCACAAAGCAAATCGAGTGATCGAAGCCTCCCTTTCTTGCCGACCAAACACTTCAGGGAGTTCGTGTCATTGGCTGGGCGGGGGTCGGGGTAGTGCATTTTTTCCCTTAATTTTTTTACTTCGAATTTATTTCAGATTTATGGGAAAGTTGTAACAACAAAAATTATAAGCTTGTAACAAATCGAAAGTTATAAAAATTCCCAGGTTCTCTTAATGGTAACATTTTACCACATTTCCGGGATCATTCTTTCTCTCTCTATAATTCTTTTTTTGAAAGTTGCAGATAATGATGCACCTTTGTTTGTAAATTCTTCAGTGGGCAGTTCCTAAAAACATTCTTGCTGAACCACCATGCAATTTTCAGAATTAGGACATTGACTAGGACTGATCCAGTACTAATCTGTAGACATTTTCATTTCATTAGTTGTCCCATTAATGTTCTTTATAGCAAAAGTCAAAAGTTTTGGTCCAGAGCTAATTCCAGACCACATTGTATGTAGTGGTCTTTTTCATCTCTTTTAATCTAGAACCATTCGGTCGGTCTGGTTTTCGTGGCCTCGATAGTTTTAAAGAGTGTAGATCAGTTATTTCGTAGGATGTTCCTCAACCTGGGGGTTTTTGCTGTTTGCTTACGATTGGATTCAGGCGTGTGCTCCTGGAAACAGCAGGGAGCGGTGCATCGCACCAGGTGGCACGCACTGTCGGTTTGTCGCATCACTAGGGACGTCTGGTTCGGTCCCCTGGTTCGGGTGGTGGTTCTGCCAAGCTTCTTCACTGTGAAGCTGCTCTCTGCCCCTTTGTAACTGACCCAGTATTTCATGGGAAGATGCTTTGAGACAGTAGCATCTGGTTCCCCCTAATACTGTCACCCACTAGTTTCAGCATCCGTTGATGGCTCATGCCTGAGACAGGGATCGCCATAGTTTCTCTAACTCCGAGTCCTTCTGCGTTTGTTAGCTGGGATTCCTCTGTCTGGGCCAGCTTCCCCTTCTCAGGTGGCACCTCGTATGAGTGGCCTCGAGTGGCTCACCTGCGGCAGCACCGGGAGCCTGAATGCGAGCCACGTGCCCTCTAGTTGAGCACATCGGTGTCCCAGCCTGCCCATCCCCCCCACTCCCCCGCCACCCCCCGCCTTGCTTCTCTCACTCTTAGGCTGTGATTAGCTCTTTTTCTAGCCAGTGACAAAATATACCTCTCCCTGCTCTTCTGCTTCTGAATCCGGTCAGGTGTGGAGACCTCTTCGGTCCTGCCCCCAGTCCGCCTCCGGCTGCTGCTTCTCTTGAATCTTTGCTAGACTACACCACCGTCCTCCATGTCACCCAAAAGCTTAGAGCTTCAGGGTCATCTCTGACTCATCTAATCGGTTCCCAAGTCTGTCGCTTCTACTTTGTCATCTCTTGGCTCTGTTCCCTCCGCTTCATTTCCGCTGTCCCACCATCACCCTCCTTCTCAGTGCATCCTGGTTATGTGACAGTTCCTCTGCTGCAAACCTCACGCCCCCTCCCGTGTGCAGGGCGGGCTTGCTGCGGTTGTCTGCCGGCCTTCCGCCCCCTCTCCGCTCCGTCCTCCCCCCACCTTACTGTTTTATACTGCAACAGGCATTCGTTTTAAAATTGTTTTACAGAAGTGCAGACAATGTATTGGAAGGACTTGGACCAAGTAGCTTTCTCTGCATTTCTCCGCTTTGCCTGTGCCCTTCCTGTGGTTTGAAATGTGTCCCACGCTCCTCCTGCGCCTGGAACTTGTCCTCATTCTTCAAGACTCCCCACCCCAGTAGCACGTTGAATGTCACCTCCCTGGCAGTGCTGCTCAGGCACATTTCCGCTCCCTGAGAAGAGGATTCTCTGGTCTCCCATCTCCCTAGAGCCCAGCACCCAGTGTACATCGATTGTCGACTGAGAGGTTTTCAGCCTGGAATAACTTAACTTCGTTCTCTTTTCTCTTTGTCTTTTAATAATTTGGTTATGTGCTTTTCATCATTGCCATTAGTTTGTACTAGAATTTGGGGGGAAAATTTAAACCTCGTATCTGTGAGCTTAGTGTGTGTATTAGGAGGGTTGTTTTTTTTCCTCCTTAGAAAAGTAAAGCATATTTATTACAGAAATTCGACAAAAGGCAAAACCTGTGAAAAAGAATCGAAAGAGTCATTGATCTTCCACTTAGTGAAAAGCACTGTTGAGAGTTCGATGTGTTTCCTTAGAGTCTTCTTTCTCTGCATAGATATATAGGTTTTTACTTTTACATGGTTCAGAATATGCGATTCGATAGTTCTCAGAAGCTTTGGAGCTCAACTCACATGAAGCAGAGGGTCCCCGAGTCCACAGCCCGCCCGCTCCTGTTCCCTGCAGGGAAGAAGTTCGGGGACCGGGAGCCGGGTGGGAGGGCGCTGTTGTGAGCGCTGCTGCCCTTTAAGCCAGACGTCGTGTGAGCGCGACCACCTGTCGTCCCATGCTCTGGAAACGCGACTTTGAGTGGCTGCGTCCTGTTCCGTGACTTGGCTCTGTCACAGACTGTTTAGCTGTCCCCCTGTTGTCGGGCCCCCGTGGATTTTCTCCTGACGTCCTTAAAATGAAGAAGCAGGTTAGCCAGGGAGGCATTTTGAGAGCTTCAGATCTAGTTCGACCGGGGTTCAAGTCTTTGTTCTGCCATTTGCTCCTCGGCGAACCAAGGGTAATGACGGGAGCCGCCCTCCGGGGTGACTGCGGGGTGAAGGGACACCTGCACGTGAGGCCCGCGTGGGGCGCCCGCACAGAGGAGGGCTCGGTGCTTGCTGGTCGTCGCTGTCAGCTTTGTCCGCGGTATGTTTCGTCTTCCTGTCGCCAGTGAGACTTTACCATTCAATGTAAAAATCCGTGACATTTTTTCTTTCCTCCCCAGCTTTTCAATTTGAAAATGGTAAAACCCATTGAAAAGTTGAAAGGGTGATGCAGTGATCACCCAGTGGTCACCAGTGGTTGACATTTTGCCACGTTTCCCTTTCTTCTCTTGATTTTTCTAGTTGTTGAACCATTCAAAAGTCAGCTGCATACAACATGTCACTTCACTCCTAAAATCTCGGCATATGTCCCTAAGCTCAAGGATTTTCTCCTCTATAACTGTAATAACATTATCACTTTTATGGATATTGGCATTAACTCAGTAACATTTCATATACAGTCTACATTTAAATGTACTCAGTTGAATTAAAACTCTCTTGTAGCTGAGTTTTTGTTCTAGGATCTGATCAGTATTCACATTGCATCTGGCCGCTGCCTCTTCATCGCGTTTAGTCCGGAACAGTCTCACGGCTCTGTTTCTAATGACGACCTTTATGAAGAGTCTAGACAGTTGTCCCCTTGTGTGCTGTGCTGTCTGTACCTGCCACCATCCTCAGCCCCTTCTGACACCACCTGTAGCTGCCCCGGCACGGGCTCCTCTCTTGAGCAGCGGGCTGGGACGGAAGGCTTGGGGTCCCTGCCTGGACAGAGCCACCTGGGCATTGGGCCTGGGGCTCTGTAGCATTCCACCGAATGAGTAATGAATTATGGGTTAGACTTTCGTCCCCTGGCCCTGACCGACTTGTGCTGAACTTGCACTTCCATTAGGGAAAGCCCATGCTGCCACCATCCCGTCTCTCCCTCCCTTACTCGTGACAGAAGTCGCCATTGACCCGTCTCCTCACGGTAGTCCAGACAGTCACTTCTGGCCTATCGAAGGTGACACTGCAGATGAAGCTCGTTTGCTGGGCCTGCCTGGAGTAGTTCAGAAGTCGTGTCCTTGTTTTCGCGTCTGTCCCGTACACCTTGGCACTTGGCTTGTTCCGGCAAAGAATGTATTGCATCATCACTTTCAAGGGCGGTGCTTGGAAGCTGACGGTCCTGGAGGCGGTGATGGGGAAGATACCCAGCACCCCTCTCCGTTTGCGCCTCGGGGCTGTGGTGCTGCCGCCTGCCTCTTCACAGCCAGCGTCACAGCCAGCGGCAGTGCAGAAAACAACCCAGAACCTGGAGGGGGAGATGGGGACAACACGAACTGCCCCATCACCTCACAAACGTTTTAATGACAAGAGTAACATACCTGCGCGCTGTAAAAAACGTAATCGCAAATATCAACAGATGTTATACAGACGTGTAACAAAGTGAAAGTCCCTTATAATTCCATCCCCAGAAGTAATCCGCAGTAGTAGTTGGATCATGCTTTCTGCTATTGCTCACCTGGAAATGGTGAAAACGTGAGGTCACGTACATACTGTTCTGCAGCTTGTATTTTGTTTGCGTTTTGTTTGCGTTATGTTAGCAACGCATGCCTTGGGCATCGTCATTTCAGGCCCGTCTTGAGGCCGCCTTGTAACCCGTGATCTCAGAAGGGGCTGGCAAGACTTTGTGTCAGAGTGGGGTGTCTGGGAGTGTAGGGAGAGACACTTCGTCTGCAGGCAACTCCTTATTCCAGGGGTGGCCCAGGGCAGGGTCCTGTGACTGCTGTGTCCCCTCCCCATAGTCGGCTAGTGAATCGTCAGATCAAGAGGCCAGGACCACTGGCTTCTCGCCCAAAACTTGGCAGCTCCTATGCACTGTGGCCAGGACCCCGCACTGGAAGTCCCCCGGATGCTGAGGCGGCTCGGAGCCTGAGGCGGAGGCGGGTTCCGCTCGGCACCTGCCTTCTTTCCTGAGCTCTCTGCCCAGCTCATCGACCCTCGTTTCATACTTCCTAAAATGGGGTGTGCTCAAGAAATGGCCAGTGGGTAGAACAGCCTTCAGATTGCGGTGCAGGTGCTTCCGGCCCCAGCCCAGGGACAGTGTCTGATGGGGTAATAGGTCTTCGTTCCCAGCTCCGCTGCGGGAGGGCCGGGGAGGGCCGGAAAAGGCCGCTGGACTTCGCAGCCACTCTGGGCTCCCTGCAGGGCGTGGCGGGGAGGATGCAGGGCTCAGACATTTTATCTTTCTGCCTAGAATGCATTTTCTTCCCGTTTTCATCCACGAGGAAAATTGGTCGGGGCCGTGGCATCACTCCCCCTCCCCCGTGGCAGAGTGACCCTGGAGTGAGGGGGCGCGTTGGCCCAGCTGATCTGACGCTTAGGACGAGAACGCTATCTTCCCACCTCCCCATGGTCACAGACCCAAGACTTTAAATCTCAATTCTCTGGACCAGTTTGAGCCCAGGCTTCCTTTCCACAGTCAGGGAAAATATTGGGAGGGAGCTTCCAGGTGTCACCCGTCCCCACCCCAGAAGGCCCAGTACCCTGCGGGCTGAGTGCCCGGGGCCTGCTCCTCTGGGCTCTGCCCCGTATTCCCCAGGCCCAGGCCCCACTTGCCAGCCGCTGAACTAAAAATAGTATTCTCCGGGAATGACTTCTTCCAATAATGGTTGAGACTAGACCTCCTCACTCCCTCTTTCTGTGATTTTTAGCCGCCTTCTTTTGGCTTTGGGAGGGGGCAGGGTGATGGGGGCAAAAGTCATTTCTCGTCCAGCAGTCCTTTCCTTAACTGCTCTGCAGCTTTGAGCAGGAGCCCCGCCCATCTCGACTTCTGCCGCATTCAGACTGCGCCACATGAATGACTAGGCCACAGTTTCGTTAGTACATCTTGACTCCGCTTAGTCCCTGCGGAGTAGAAAACTCCTGCAGTCAAGGGAGCCTGGCAGCCGTTTAAAAGAACCATGCCAAGGACGGCCTCCGTCACGCTCACTCTCCCGTTCTCTGTCCCTGACACACTGTTGTGTGCTCGCTGTGGTCCAGGCATCGTACAGGGCACTTGGCATATGAGATCTCCTTTCACAAGGGACTGTTTTGTGGCTGTAAGAACCCAGACGTGGCGGGAAGCTGGCCCTTGGGGGGGTCAGGGCGCACCACCGAGGGGAGCATCTCGGTGTGGGTAAAGTGTGGGGTAGCCTGGCTGGAGAGAGGTGACAGCATTTACGTTCTCTTCCCCACTCACCTGGGAGGGCTCCCACGCAAACCTGGCGCCGAGCCGGGGCGCTGCCTGGGCGAGTGTCGCCGCCGAAGTTCACTGTCCGTTTTCAGAGCCCTTTGCTGGAGGATATGGACCGAGCCCCACAGGCCACACCTCCCTGGGGGTGTCAGCGCCTGCACTTAGCAGGCTGCATCAGGCAAGAAGGACCTTTTTATATTTGCCTCCCGGGGCGCTGTTCCGTGATGGACCCCAGAATCGGGCCAAGCTTGACCTGTCATCTCTGGTTGGGTGGGGAAATGCAGGACACAGCACCAAATGGTTGTAGAAAGGAACTTTCTGGTAAGTCGTCAGGAAGTCTACAGGTGTTTAGCTTACCATCTTTTTATTGGAAGAGTGACAGAGTCCATGCAACAGGTATTTATTGAATATTTATTAAGCGCCTACTGTGTGCCAGGCACTGTGTTGAACTAAAGTTTACTGCCATGATGCCCAAGGGTGGGGGAGATAGACACAATCATGCCAGTAAATGCATGACAAATTCAGGCAGGGAACTTACTGGATTTTTAAATTACTGGGTGATAAAATGTCTGACAGGACCAAGTGAAGATGTGGGGCTTAGAACCCTCGCTCACTGCTCCCGCTGAGAATATAAATGGGTACAGATTCACTTTGGAAAACCGTTGGTAGTTTATTAAAAAAGTTAAACATACACTTATCATCCCACTCATAAGTATTTGCCCAAGAGAAATGAAGACACGTTCCCACAAACACAGGTACTCGGCTATTTTCAGCAGCTTTGTTCACAAAAGCCCCGAACTGGAAACCACCCAGTGTCCATCCACAGGTGAATAAACGAGCTGGCCCATCCAGCCACTGGAATACTACTCGGGTCAAAAGCAATGGATTATTGCTACACACAGCAACATGGTCGAATCTCAAATCATTAAAAGCTGAGAGTGACAGAAGCCAGACACAGAAGACTAAAAATTACGATTGCATTTATACACAGTTCTGGAAAATGCAAACTAATCTATAGTGACAGCTGGCAGATCAGTGGTTGCCTTGGAGCTGAGAGCGGCAAGAAGAATTGATTGCACAGGACATAGGAAAACTTTTGGGGGGGTGGAAATATTTCATGTCTTGAGTGATGATTTCACTCCTGTATGTGTATTTCAAAATGATCAGATTCTGTGCTTTTTAATGGATACAATTTATTGCATATCAATTATGCCTCCATAGTTTACTTTTAAAAACAAACAAACAAAAAAATCACTGGGGAAAGATTTTCAGGGAACTTGTTATTTACATGGTCTCAGAATATCAAACTAATCCATTAATTAGTAATTGCAAAAGGGAAATGTACTTTTATAATGGAGCGATCTGGGGGTTACCACCTTAACAAAGCGATCAGAGCTGGCACCCCTGCTAGCAGTGCATGCTAACGTTGTGTGTCTTTTTGCCAAAAATATTAAATCTAAATCTTTTCATGAGGAAACAATTAAATCCAGAATGTGATACATTTTACAAGACCTCTGGCTCAGACTCAGTAAAAACGTCAGTGTCGTGAGAAAAAAAAAGTTCAGGGGTCTAATGCAGCTTCCGCATTTATAACGTGAACCCCTTTCCCGTTCAGCCAGCCAAGCGTGACATCCACGAGGGTTGGAATCACCCTGGTGCCTGCTTCCCTGTACCGTAGCTGGGCTTGCACTCAAATTGTCCAAGCCTCACTTTCCTGTTCCTTCAAGTTGGGAATAAAACCAATAGCTCCTTCGAAGGGAATTTTTTTAGAAATGAACGAACTTCTGTTTGTGGCGTTCCTAGCATCATGCCTGGCCCCTCGTAGTCACCCAGTCGGTGTTAGCCATCATTTTGGTGTCTGCCGTCACTGACTCGCTGGGGCCGAGGAGCGAAACAGGACGTTTCTTCCAGACAGTCATGCGTGAGATTGGACAGTGTTTTTTAAGACTTCTCATTGCACCCACTGAGAAAGGCGCACACCGTGCAGCCAGCACCCAGCCCGGGAAACGAGACGACCGGCCCCCGGAAGCCTCCGACTAGGCGTAACCGCTGTCCCCGTTTCTAACAGGTGTAGAGCAGTTTTGTCTGTTTTTCTACTTTAAAAATGGACTCGTACCAAATGCAGGTTTGGCCTGGCTTCTTTCACTCGCCAGCGTGAGGTCCGCCGGCGGTCGAATCCGTAGGTTCCGCCGCGGCTACGTGCGACTGCGGGTTATGCGTTCTCGCTGCCGTGTACTGTGCCAGCGCGCACGACCCACAGTGTATTCATTCATTCCGCTCCTCGTGGACGTGGCGGCGCCTTCCAGTGTGAGGGCTGTTACGACCAGCGCAGCCGTGAGCGTGAGCATCCTCGTACGTGGATTTTGATGCGTGTGTGTGCACTCATACTTCGGATGTATCCCCAGGAGCGAGACAGTTTTCAGTAATTAACTTTAGCCTTTGAACGGGATGATTTAAAAGGTGTCTTGGAGCACCGGTCAGTCCTGAAGGGTGACAGCCTCCTAGGCTGATAGCTAACGCTGCGTGCCTGTGGCTTTGTGGCTCCTGTCTTCCGAGGGCTAAGAGAGTCCTGGCAAGTGGAGCGTGGGCACGCACTGCTGTCTCGCCCGTTCTCTGAGCACGAGACCGTTCCCACTTGCCAAGTGTGCCTGGCTGGAGGGAGGGCCTCGCATTCTTCCAGCACCTTGTGGGTGGTGCTTCTCTTCACTGGGGCTCTCCCCGTGGTTTCCAGTTGAGAGTGTGGTTAGCACAGATCTTGATAACCCCTCGGTTTTGAGGGCCTCGCTCTCCGATTCACTTGTGGCCACTGGTAGCATAGACAAGGAGGTGTTCTTATTGACACCTACCAGTGAGACTGAAATGACAGGTTGGGCAGTGGGTGAGAGAAGGAAAGGTGAGGCGGAGTCAGGCTTCTTACCCGAGGCCCTTACCCCGGGGTCCCCAGGGGGTGGCAGAGCCCTGCAGCCAGTGCCTGCAGCTGACATCAGCGCGTCTGCATCTCCACAGGTCAGAGGTGGCCCTGGCTCCTCTGCCAGATGGAAGCCCTCTCTAAAAATGGTCTTTGACGGAATACTCAGAGCTATGACCTTCCTCCTGGTTTAGCTCATTTGCCTCGGTAAATGAGCAGAGTGCTTTCTGCATGGCAGATTTAGGTTTCACCACTAATTGAGGGTAGCATCTTTAGGGAAAAACGCTTGCCATTAGATCAGAGGCCTTTGGGAGACAGCCTGGCAACAGACACCTCGGGGCAGGCTAAGGCGGTGGCGGTGGGGAGAGCCCGGGGCGCAGCTGTTACTGGTAACCCGGGCCATGGGGGCCGTGGGCGCATGCGCGTAAACATTCTATGTGTTTTGGTGGCCTTTCCCCCCCTTTTTTTCTTGGCTACTGAATAATCTGCACAGCCTGAACCTGAAGTCGGACTACCTGGGTCCAGATCCGCTCAGCTGCTCTGAGCAAACGTGTGCCCTCTCTGCACTCCGGGTCTCCTTGCCTGTAGGACGAGGATGGACATTGTACTGGAGTCAGCGAGACGATTCAGTGTGTTAAAGACCATATAACAGTACGTGGTGGGTGGCACGTGGCCAGTCCCTATTACTGACGCTGTCTGACAGGCACCTTCCACCTCATGGGGCTTCAGTTTGCTGGGGTCCTTATTTGCCAAACCGCTCTGGCCACTGGGCTTTGTCCCCCTACCTGTGCGAAGCACCTGGCCATCAGGGTTCAGCCCAGGCTTCCCCCTCCCAGAGGTGCCTCGCCCCGCTCTCTGAGTTCCTAAGGGCAGGGAGGCCTGGGCGGTCCCGGCGTGGACTTTGGAACCAGGAACAGGGTGTAAAATCCCACTGTGCTGTCTCTCCCAATGGGCGGCTCGACTTCCTCTATAAAGTGCAGCTAATGGTGACAGGCGCCGTGTTAGGACTGCGAGGACTGAATGAGATCGTGCGTGTGAGCCGCTTGGCCGGACACGTGGTAAACACTCGGAAAAGGGGAGCCTTGCTATTTCGTGGCTTGTCTTCCGATTACCTGGTGGGCTGCCTCTGAACCTGTTCAGAGGTTCGCCCCTCGCCGTCGGGCCCTTTGTGTCCTGCGGTTTAGGTCTTTGCGCTTGCTTGGCCGGTGATGGAGACGGGAACCTTTTTTTCCACAGAGCCAGCTTCACCTCCGTTCACCTCACTTGTGAGATAAGGAGTCCTTCATGCCTCTGTTTTTCTGCCTGGTTCCGGAGGGCCAGGGGACTGGACTGCCTAGAACCGTGAGGTTCCTGTCCCTTTGTCACTCATTCAGCTCACAGATGTTGAGCACCTTATGTACCATGTGCCATGCACCATCCAAGATACTGATGATACAGTATTGGACAAAACAGATAAAAGTCTTGTCCTCCTCACGTAATCACAGTGTACGTTACAATCTAATGCAGAGACAGTTAAGTTGAATGTGAAGAATCTCAGTGATCAGCGCTCCGAGGCAAAACGATGCGGGGTGACAGGATGTGGAAGGTCGGGGTGAGTCTTCAAAGCTAAGATACAGGGGGGGTGAGGGGGTGCTTTTGATGAGAGCTTGCAAGAGATGAGAAAACCGTGCCACTTCCTGTGGAAGAACCTTCCAGACAGATGCAAGTGTAAAGTTCCTGGGACCGGCACATATCCTGGTGGGTGAGGCGAGAAGCCATCGGAGAGCTTTGAGCAGAGGGACAGTATTTGGCCTTTGTTTAATAATAACTCTGGCCACTGCAGTGCCAGTCCTGCCCTTGAGGACTTGGACACTCTTGCTCTAGCTGCCTTCCTGCCAGCCTTCCTCCGTCCTGCCCTTCCTTTCTCTGAAGATGTACCCAGTACCCATGTTGCTGGCAGGGGTTCGCCTAGACCCCGTGTTAGTCCTGAAAGGGTGGCGGGCTGTGACCAGCATGGCGGGCTGCCTGCGCCAGAGCCCAGACTGGGAGGAGGCCATGCACGGGACGCGGGGGGCCGGCTTCTGAGCCTGGCTGGCCGTTCCAGCTCCTCTCTCCGCACCAGTCAGTGTCACGCCCGCGTCTCTGCTCGTCGCTGTGCTCACTGCCTCACATGTTCCCCTCCCGCCTGACAAGTCCCCGCGCTGTCTGAAGCCTTCCCGCTCTATTCGGGCCTCTCCACAAGCATGTCTTCCCTTGCGCTGGGGTTAAACGAGGTCACGGCGAGGGGGTGGCAGCATGATCCACTAGGATTAGTGTCCTCCTAAGAAGAGACAGAGCAGAGCTCTCACAGGAAACGAAACCTGCTAGCACCTTGATCTTGGACTCCCCAGGCTCCAGAACTGTGAGAAAATAAATTCATTTTTTAAGCTACCCAGTCTGTGGTATTTTGTCATGGCCACCTGAGCAGACAGGTACAGACGGCAAGGCGACTGACACGGGCATCAGGACTCCCGAGATCCTTCAGGTAGGGGCCAACCCTTTCGTCCATACATGTCCCCATGGGGCCTGGCTCTCCGGACACCTCAGTCGGGGATCTTTGCATTCACATGACCAGAGCAGAGCATTCGGGTCAGTAGGAATGGGAATCGAGGCAACAGAAAGTCAGCAGGCCTGAGACTGGTGGACGCGCGCCCCCTGAGAAGCCCGGTCTGGAAGGGCGAGCTCACTCTGCGCAGCGCCTGGCTCTCCTCGGTGGTGTCCTTGTTTGAAATGTGAGATGCCTTGGCTATCAGGCAACCCAGTCCCACTTTTTCAAACAGAGATGGTGCAAGGCCTTGTGATTTCACCCCAGTTTCTGTTCTTTCACTCCTGGCTAGAATCCTGTGACTGTTTAAACTTGGTGGCCTCCCAACAGTTTATAAAAAAACAAACGCGGTTTATCATTCCACATAAGCTGCAATTTGGTTGAAACGAGACCTTTGTAGTATGTGGTCCAGAACTACTGATACCTGGACCTGCAGTCAGTGTTTCTGTTCTGTGATCTATTTTTTGTGTTTCAAAAGCCACAACAGAAAACTCTTTCTTCTGTGTGGTTGTCAGGAGCCAGCTTTTGGGCCGTGGCAGCAAGAGAGTGTTTTTGAGGAAACTTAATCTCCAAGGAGGTGTTTTACCCCCCAGGCTGGGCTCTCTGGTGAGCGTGTGTTCCTCTTTAACGGGTGAAGGGAGTGAAAGACCTCGAATCAGGGTGAATTCAAAATTCTCCTGAGCCTTGAAAAATGTAGATTTTTATATATATATACATATATTTGTCGTTGATATTTTAATATTACTAAGACAAGAAGAAAAATAAGTTGAAAATACCTAGCCTGAATTAAACTAAATACAAGTCTTGATTCTAAGAAGCCCCTTGGTCCTAAGCAGCCCCCATCTGTGTGACAACGGCTGCTGGGGGAAGCTCGAAGTATAATGAGTATAGGCATTAATGAGCAGTTAGCCCAGTTTGGAAAACATCGAAACGGGCCAAGATGTACTTCGTCAGACCAAAGGACTGTGGTCACAGCTGTTGGAACAGCAGTGACGATGAGGACGGTTAACAGTTAGGAAGCCCCATCCTCAGCCCTTCTGAGCTGGGTTTCATTGCGTCCTCGTCCCAAGGGGTGGGGTGCCAGAGGATCCCCCGTGCCCACACGCAGCCAGCCTTGCAGCAGCCTTCCTGAACGGCGGCTACGGGGGACCAGCAGTTCTTTCCAGCCTGTTTCATATTTCCTGGATTTGGGGTAAGGGAGCTTTATCCTCAGAGTGATCTGTGAAAGGGAGGACTTAACGTAGCATTTAAATAATATAAGCAAGATTTCAGGGAATCCCTGAAGTCATTTAAGAAAAAAAAAAAAATACTTGTCTTTTTTACAAAATGGAAATTGCTGTATTTGTGTCATACTTTTCTTGAAAGACATAAAGAAGAAAGTAAAACCGAGTCTTGGTTCTCTCGCCCAGTTATGAGCCTCGCTTTAACGAGAGAGAATTCAGCAGCGTGGCCGAGAACAGCCCACTGGGTCCGTCTGCTCGGGTGCCAGGCCTCGTTCTGCCGCCTCATTAGTTCTGTCATTTGAGGCAAGTTACTCTCTAAGCTTCAGCTTTCTCATCTGTTAAATGGGGATGATGAGAAAAACAGTATTTGACGTTCCCTCCTGGATTTAACCAACTACTTCTAAGCATTTCAGAAATGCTTGGTTATAGCTCTCAACATAATTGGAGGTGATTCTTAGGTGTTCTTAAGGCAGACTTTCTAACAACCGCTATTCAGATGGTCCCACCCTGTACCTTTTTTTGAAAGTCTGCCGCGAAGTATCAGATGCGTGGCTTAGCGTTAGAGGAATGGGCATTCCTCAGCCACGTCACGTCATAAAGCTGGGCGTAGTCACCATCGTGGTGGTGGCAAGGTGACGGAAGCAGGCGTCTGAAGGTCTGACCTGAGTCCGGGATCTGCCGTCGCCCATTCAGACAGTGAGGACGTCTAATGAGCATCTTCTGTCATCCAGAGAACAGTGAACGGGACATGGTTCTTGCCCTTCGGAGTTGGGAAGTGGGAATGGGGCCAGAGGTGCGGGGGGAAGCGTTTGCCTGTGTCCCGAAGACTGAGAACCCAGAGGATGGAGCCCGCGCGGGTTCATCGCACGGGCCCCAACGTCTTCGGTGTGGAGTGGAGATGCTGTCTGCCTGCCTGTGCTACGGGCTGGGTGGTAAATGGAGATCAGAAGGGAGACACGTGGAAATGCTTGTAAATGATAAAACTGCCGCTGTGCTTGTCTGAGGTGTGTTGGTCTCATGATTTGAAAAGTAGAGGTAAGGCCTCCAGCATCTCTTGCTTGATAGGTATGTGCGAGGTGCTGTATCCCATCTAATCTTTACAACAGCCCTGCGAGGATGACCTCGTAATCCTGCCGTAAAGATTAGAGGTGATTGGCAGCCGAGTTTCCCAGGTGGGGAGCTGGATTGTCCCAACTTTGGTCTTATGTCTCGCATATTTTGTCTGTTAAGAAGAGAATGTCAGTTTGATCTTGACCTCTATGACAGGGGCTCCCAGACTTTGAGTTAGTGGACCACTACAGTTACCCTTAGCATTTTGGGGCTGACGGTGGGGTGCCAGCTTTTTGTTCTGCTGAGCAAGGACATTAATTATTTTTAAACTATCTTTTTTTGACTATTACTTTACAAAAAAGAGATTATTTTATCAATCCCAAAGTAGTTAAAAAAGGTGATTTCAGACAGAATAGAGGCCAGCCTGCAATTAGTTGTTTTAATTCTGTGTTTGGTACAAAATTTAGGACACTGTGCATTAGAAAAGTATGTCTCCCCACTTAGCCTTCTACGTTGGTCCCCCTGAACTAGCAGGCTCCCTTTCTCTGTACTTGAGTTGCAGATACCTTAGTTTATTGTTCGATAGTGTTTGACTTTGTTTATAATCCTTCTTCCATATAGAATTTGTTCATTTGTTTTTACAGTTGAATATTCCATTGTTTCTTTTGGCTTCTGGGCTTTCGATATATTTAGAAAGGGTTACCCCACTCCAAGATCATTTATGAAAGTCTGCCGTAGTTTTTTCCTAGGTTTTTTATGGCTTTATTTTTATCTGAAGTTCATTTGGCGAGAGATGCGACGTTATTTCAGTCGTGACACCAGTGTTTGCTGCATGATGTCTTCCTGCCACTGGTCGGAAAGCCACGTGTAGCATACACAGACTTCCCATGTGTACTGGGGGGTCTTTCTGAACCCTGTAATTTTACTGTTCCGACTCACCACCCGTCCATCCGTGTGCCAGAACTACTTAGCTTTAGAGGTAGCTGCTTTGGGAAGGTCTTGGCTTTTCTCGCTAGTTTATTTTTCCATATGCACTTGAGAATCTATTTGTTTAGTTTTTAAAAACAAACCTTTTGCAATCCTACATGGATCATACTAAATCAAACACTCACTGTCGATATCTTTATGATGTTAGAGCTTTTGTGTCTCTCAGTAACATTTTATAAAGTTTTCTTCATATAGCTCTTATGTATACGTGTATGTGTATATATACACATATTTGATGCACGTTTAAAAGGGACTAATAGGTGAGTTTTGGTAGATTAACTTTGCACCTAGGCTCCTTCCTGAATTTTTAATTGCTTGTAATAATTTTTCAAACGATTCAGTCAGCTTGATTGAAATTTAAATTATATGATAAAAATCAATTTTAAGTGTACACAGCGAGTTTTGACACATGAATGTAGTTGTATAACCATCACTGCGGTCAAGATATAGAGGTTTCTTAGGTTTTTTAACTTAGGTAAATAGTTTATAGCATCTGTAAATAATTATTGTTTACCTCCCCCATATTTATTTCTCTGGAGTTTTTTTCCTCTGCACTAATTATATTGATTAATAGTACCTCTAGGGCAGTATTAAATAATGCTAGTAATAACGGATATTCTAGTTTCTTGTTGGCTTTTGGGATGACGTCGTATTTTTTTTAAGGATTTATTTATCCATTCCTTGTACTAAGAATTTTTTGGTTTGTTTTTATCAAGAATGGAGTTCAATTATACCAAATACCCTTTAAGCTTTTATGAAGATGCAGTCATAATTTTTTTTGATGTTTAGGAATACATTAAGTTGATAGCCTTCTGCTATCGACCCACTCTAGCAGTCCTGGAATGATCGTACTTGGTGTGGTATGATGGGAGGGAGATACTTGGTCTTTGTCCTCAGATCTGGCACACAGCGTCTGAAACCCTTGGAATCTCTGGGGCGCTGAGCGTTGTAAGCTAATGCGATGACTGGTGACTGGGGGCCTCTCGATAGCTTCAGACAGTGCTGGTCACCAGGGAGACCAAGGGTGATTTGAGGACTGGAACTTTTGGTTCCGCCTCCAGCCCACTGGGAGGGACAGGAGGCCGGAGACTGAGTTCAGGTACCAGTGACCAAACGATGTAGTCAGCAGTGCCCGGGGAATGAGACTCCCCGAAGTGATGGGGTTCGCAGAGCTCCCGGGTCGAGGTGCCGGGAGGCAGCCCCCCAGGAGGGCGCGGAAGCCCCGTGCGGATTCCCCGTGCCTCGCACTCTGCGTCTCCTACTCGCCGGTTTCCGAGTCGTAGTCTTTATGGTGAACCACTGAGAATAATGATGATGTTCCTGAGGAGGGCAGTGGGACCCCCGACTCCTAGGCCGGGCCTTGAGGCTGGCCCTTGGTCTGTGGGCCCCGCACTGGCTCAGGCGCAGTCTCAGAGCGGAGCTGAACTGTCGTCAGCCGTCCCGCCGGTGTCCGGAGAGTCGGAGAGCTGGCCACGGGGAGGACAAACCCACATGCGGTTTGTGTCAAGTGTCGTGAGTAAAAGCAGATCGCTCGGTCGCAGAATGTTATTTTTACATGTGCTGCGGGATCTCTTTGCTGATGGCTTTCGCACAGTATTCATAAACACAGTTCTCTGTAGGGGCTTTTTTCTCTCGTGAATGTTCAAAAATGTTTATTGCCTTAATAGTCAAATGGCAGTTTGGCTGGATATAAAACTGGTCAGACTTTCCTTCCTGGAGGACTTCGTGGGCACAGTCCCGCTGTCTTTTAGCAGGGACTGTGCTGTGTAAAAATCTGAGGCCAGTCGGTGTGTTTTTTCTGAATTCCCCAATGATTTTTTTAAGTCCAGTAAGTCTACTAGGGCATGTGTCGTGAATAAACTAAGTCAGTTTGTTCCTGGAACGTAGTGGGCCCTTTAATTTACAGATTCGCGTAATCCTCACCTCTGTTCTCTGTGTCCCTTATTGTGTTTTCAGCAAGGTCTGCCCCGTGCTTTTTTTTTTCTATAATGGGAAAATATTGATTTTTCTCTTCTCCTTCTCTGCGCTCTGCCCCGCAGTGTTTTATCTGCTTGTCCCATTATGGCCTAAGTGCTCGTGCCTCTGCTCTACACACTTTGCTGCAGCGAGGGGCTTACAGTTCTCGGGGCTTACAGTTCTCGTTCGTTTTCTTTTAATTCATGGCAGTATATTTGCATTTACTACATGGTAACATTTTTTGGTATGAATACTTGGCAGTTAGTTTTTCTTGGACCTTTTCTGCGGGTCGTCTTCCTGGAGATCTTGAACATTAAATTTAAATGCAACATTTTACTGTGCAGTTCCTTGTGTGCCGGGTCCTTTTAAAACTGTCGTTCATCTGTGGACGAGGTGATTCCTCCCCAGCCTGAGGACTTGCAGAAAACCCTTCCGGGGAGGGGCCGAGCTTCCCCGAGGCTCCCCTTAAATATTCTACCTGTGAGTGGTGCCACCAGCCAGCCTTGCCCTCAGAGGTCTGGAGTTGGCAGTCATAATGCCCCAGGCGGCCTCTCTCGGTCCCCTCTCTCCTCGGCAGACTGCTTCCTGTAGGTCTGACATGTGTCTGTGATTCTTCGTGCCCAGCCGGGTCTGAGGAAGCGTCCGCACCCCGAGCCGGTCCCCGCTGTTCGGAACAGTGGATGTACGGGTTTTGCCCCTGAGTGCAGCGTTTACTTTGTAGAAAGGACTCGCACGCTTGGTCCGACATCTGTCCCAGCAGGCGTTCTCTTCCACCGCTTTCCCACACCCTTAGTTGACCTTTATGGCATTTAGCGGTTCTTACTCATGTATTGGGGTTTGAGGTCACAGATGTCTGGTGTTGTCACAGACGTGATGTTTCTGTTTCTCACTCTCCTGGTTGCTTTTGTGCGATTCTAGACGAGAAGGGGTAAAGTCTTAATTCTGCCACTTTAAAACTAAGTACAGTCTTCTCACTGAAATAAATTTAGCATTCTGAAAAACTCACTTTTATGGTTTGGTTTTTTGTTGTTGGTTTTGTTTCTTCGGTTTCTTCCCGCGCCGGTGAGAAGTTCCTCGCTGCCACGGGCTGCGCTGGGAAATCGCGGCTTTTGTGTAATGGTAATGTGATCTTGCTGGGGAGTGGCGCCCCTGGGGGTCGGGAGAGGGGAGTGCTCAGGGGCCCTCCTGCCCCCTCCTCATCAGCCCAGGGGGCCCTGCTTCCTCCGACCTCATGCGCGTCTCACCTGGCCGCCAGTCCCTGTCTGGCGCGTGTGTATCGCTCCGCTGAGAAACTGGGGGACAGCCGGTCTCCTCTGCGCCCGGGCGGTGCGTTCCGCAGGAGTAAACGCAGACCGGTCAGTCAGCGGACAGGAAACTGTTTGTGCGGTGTGGGTGGCAGACCCGCAGACTCCTACAACTTCCTTAGGTCCTACTGTGGAGAACCTGATAGGTTCTCATTCTTGAGGCCACATAAAGGGAACAAAGTTCCTTTCTAGACAGTTTTTTCCACCACAGCCTTAATTATTAATCATGTATTTACCTAAATATTTCTCCTGATGGCCACAGTATATCACTCAGGTTAGGCCGGGTTAAAATTTCAGTGGCCGAAAAGAGCCAAGATTTCTTTCTCATCCATGGTATTTGTCCTAGGGACTCTGCTCTGCATTGTCCTCACTCAGGGACCCAGCTGACAGAGCCCCCTTGAATGATGCTAAGTGCAGAGGGGGAGAGACCCCTGGAGGGTCTCATTCCAGCAATTAAGTGCTTCAGCCTCACTTGCTTCTGCTCACGAGTCATTGGTCAGAATGGTCACATGGCTTCACCCAACCACAGGGGGACAAGGGAGGCCATTATTCCTTGTTTCCAGGAGAGTGGGACATTAGGAGAAGCACTGACAACCATGGCCACCTGTCAGTGGTTTGGACAGAGCTGGCAAGTGTTCCGCATAGACTCTCTAGTGTTTGGACCTGCGCCTTTTTCTTCCAGCGGTCGGCCTGCCTGCGTCCGGCTCTGCGTACACTTCCTGGGGGATCTTACAGACGGGACAGGTTCTCAGCTAATCTCCCTTCCCTTTCCTGCGTGATTTCACTTAATCCCCACACAGGCCTGCGAGGCAGAACTACTGTTCTCCCTGTTTTAATGATGAGCTGGTATTGAGGAAAATTAAGTCATTTAATCAAAAGCGGCTTAACTGACAAGTACCAGATTCAGCTCAAATGTCCATCCATCTCATTCCAAATCTCTAGCTCTTCATCTTATTTATTTACACCTTAAGATCCTAATGTCCCCAACTTTAAAATGAGAGGCTGCAAAGGCCTTCCTGACTTAAAAATCTACCCCCATCCCCTAACAGAAGCCCTGGTTGTCTGGGCTTCACGTGCTCGCCCTCACAAGAGCGTGGCCTTTCCTAGAAGGTGGGAGCCACAGCCTGCCACCGAGTAATTTGAAATGGAAGTCTCCGTGCGCAGACAAACATGAGTCCTGGCAGCACAGGCTTCACATCTCTAGCCTGATTTTAAACACAGACCTTGGCCGCCCGCAGCCAGGGCGAGTTGACTGATCAAAATGTCCAAGGCCAGCGTTCTTTACAGAGGGAGCGCGGGCTTTCTAAGTAAATCTGGCTCTTGAGGGACTAGCTTTTAGGTTAAAATTGAAGCTGGATTTTTTTTTTTTTTTTTGCTAGGTCTTTGGGTTTCAACTCCTTTTTAAAGCTTTCGTTGTTATAAAATAAGTGCTTCTTGTGAAAACCAACCAAAGGCGGTGTGTGTGGACATTGGCGCTTTCGTGTGCTGTGGTGGGACTAGATACAGCCATTGAAAAAGGTCACTTGTCAGCACCCGTTAAAATTTTAAACACTTACGTCCTTGGCCCTGGCCCTCCCGGGAGTTTGTCCTGCGGAAATGTTGGCACGTGTCCACAGAGGTGTGTGCAAGGCTGCTTGCTGAGAGGAGGCTCCTGCGTCCGTACTGCGGAGTATTAGGCAGGTGTTAAAAAGATGGCGTTAAAATAAAACGACATGTATCTGTAGACACCAATACAGGAACGTGTCCGTAGTTTATTGTAAAGTGAGAAGAGCAAGTTGCAAAATGTGTGCAGTCTGATCTCCTTTGTAAGGTGGAGGGGATCTGCGTGCGTGTGTGTCACTTGCCGGGAGCGGCAAGGGTTCCAGGAGTGTCTCCCAGTTGGCTGTGGATGGGGAGAGAGGTCTTCGAGGTGGTAGTGGTGGAAATGAGGGCTTTTACTATTCACTCTCTGTAATTACTGCGTTGTATGAAAAGAAATGTAACAATAATTGTATATTACTTTTTTTAAAAATGAAACTGTGTAGAATTGTTTGAAGTAAGAAGTTGCTTTCTCAGTCCTCAGAGCTACCTGCTGTTAGGGGTGTAAATTGTTCCCTTGGAGGTTTATTTGCTGTGCATATACTTACGCACGCTACTCGTCTGTACGCTAAAGGGGCAGCAGTGAGAAGTCGGTTCTGTGACTTGCTTTCTTTTTCCTGCCTAAGACTACATGGCAGACATCTTCCCATACTGGTCAGTATAGACGCACTCCGATTACTCCTCCCCCGGCTTGTCCCCTTCCCTGCATCGTATCCCTTGGTCTGGATACGTCATAATGTATCTAATCAGGCTTCTGTTGAAGGACTTGGTTTCCAGTCTGTCATTGTAAACAGTCCTGCAGTGGGTACCTGGCTGTAGGTGTGTACACACACACACACACGCTAATATATCTGTAGGGTAAATTCCTCAGAAGGGGCTGAGAGTATGTATGTGAATGTCGCCAAAACCCTGTTGAGTATACACTCTCATCAGCAGCGTGTCAGGATGGCACAGTGTTTTTTAAATAGTGGCTCATTAGAATTGGAAGATGCTTTAAAAATCATCTAGTTCAGCTCTCTGCGGTGTAGGCAGACCTCACGAACGTGCTGAACAAAAGCCAGAAACAAACACCTGCCGGAGGATTCAATTTATATAAAGTGGGGAAACAGGGAGGACTTGCCAGTGCTGTCGGGGACCCCTGGCAAGGAACTGGGCGACAGGAAGGGCGTCTGGGGGCCTGGGGTGGTCTCTGGCCTGCTCTGGTTGCTGCTCGTGTGGGTACGTTCAGTGTCTGGGTGTTCGTCATTGCACGGTTCTCTCTAAACTTGCTGACGTGTGTTATACTTCAGTAGAAGGGGTTCTTTAAGCATCTTGGCCTGCCCTTTGGTCCCCCGAGTTGAGAGGCTCCCTCCCTTCGTGTGCTGCCGAGGTTTCCCGAGAGCCTTATGCCAGAAGGCTGAGCCCTGGCCTGTCTTGCCCAGATTGGAGTAGGGTGCCGTTGGCACTCGGAAGGGCTGTGAACGTGTGACAGTGTCTCTCACCTTCAGGCCCTTGAAGAATAACGGCGTGTCTGAGAGCCACCTGATGTGTCACGTGGGTTTCTGGTTGTATAGCTCCTGCCGTTGTGTAGGAAAGCCCCAGCAGCGCCTCACACCCCGGTAGACTCGCTCTGGGAGCATCGCCGGGGTGCGGGGGGCCGGGGGGGTCCTCGGTTTTCCCTGCCTCCTCGTTCCTGGCCTCTGGTGCTCCAGCCGCCTTCTCACTGCTTCCTAATGATTTTCAGGCCCGTCCCTGTTTCAGATAATTGTATCTATTTCAGTAAAATTGTTTGCTCAGACTGAAAAGGAAACAGCTTTCCGTTTTATCCTTCCCGACTGCCCCTGGAGGGTGTCGGTGTGGTGAATTCCAAGGAATTGTTTGCATGGCGTGTGACTCCGCGATGGGAGGTTTTCAGCAGCCAGGATCCCTTCGTTTTGCTGTGGCGCGTCTGTCTGGGAACTTTCTGAGTCAAAGCCCAGTTGGATGTTTGAGCATTTCCTCTGGTCAAAAATCGTCGCCTTTGGTTAGCGATTAAGATGTGTTCTAAGCACTCACTGCTGACTTCGCTGGGGCCATTGTATGTCTGACCGCGTGGGATGCCCTGTGTTCTCACGGGTTTGGAATAGCGGCTGAGTTACACGCTCCACCCTCGCGACACGAGGCAGCCTCGCCAGCGCGGCGGTTCCACTCCCGACAGCACCGGAGCTTCGTGGAGATTTGGGCTACCTGTGTGCGGGCCGGACCGGCCTCTTACATCTCAAACTTCCCGACCCCTGGAGGCAGCACTGAAGTCCTGTTCTCAGGGGCACTGGTGACTGCAGCACGCAGGGTGGGGGGTGCGGGGGGACGTTCCCAGCAGGAGCCCAAGAAACACCCAATCAGTCGGACCTTGTTTAGAACCAGACCAAGCACTCCGTGAGCGGGCGCTCTCTTACGAGACAGGTCCCGTGTGAGACCTCACTCCACGCCCGGTCTCACCACTGCCTTTCCTTCCGCCTCCCTTCACCCTCGCCTTCCGTCCTCCGCTCTGGTGGCAGCACTTCTGTCTGTCACCGAGACCCAGCGGGAGCATGGCCTCGCCCTCGCTCTGACTTCCATGCCAGGCGTCACCTGGGCGCTCAGCCCGGCACTCACCACGCCCCTCCCTGTGGCTGATCTTCCAGCACGTTTAAGCATGATTTCTCTTTTCATGTCTGTACCTGTCTCCCTAAGTTGTCACCTCCTGAGAGGACATGAAGGTGCTGTTCATTTTTGTATCCCCACTGTACATGGATTTAGTATAGTGACACCCAGGTATTTGCTTTCAACAATGATTTATTGCTGCGACACGTGCCCAAATGCCACCACATGTCCTACCATATCATCAGATATGAGATTATTATAAGTTGAAATTTTAATTGCTAATTTACTTTGTGAACTTGAGCAGATGGCATCTTTTTTAAGTCTTCCTTTACACCATAAGTCAACCTTCATTGAAAAGCCATGGGACAAAATAACTTCCGAGTTCCGACCGACACAGCTGACCTCTGAGTCTGGGTAGTATTTGCGTGGCAGGCAGTCAGGTCCACGGAGGGGCTGACGCAGCTCGTTGGAGCTTCCTGGGTTTTAAGGTTGACGTGTTACTTCCTTGAGAAGAAGGAATAGGCATAAGCCAACATGAACCTAGGGTGAGACTAAAAGTCTTAAAACTTTTAGAAATGGACCGTCCTGGTCAGTTGTCGGTAGCCTGTCCAGCACAAGGCATGGCTGTAAAGTGATGTCATTTTTATCCAGTTATCATACCACCTTTGATGCCCTTCCCTATATGTTGTGACAATTGCTTTGTCAACTGTTAAATCCTAAAAATTGAGTCTTTTTAAAGATTTTTGTTGGTTCAGAAATTTTACTTTCTCGTTTTTATTACCAACACCTTATTTCTTAAATTGTATTTTATAATGTGTTCTAATAGCTGGTAGAAATAATCTTTTTTTTAACTACTTCCCATTCCTCCTAATTGCTCGATTTATCAGAATGTTCTGTAGCCTCACAATGTTTATACTGTCTTAAAAGAGTAATTAAGGATCTGTTGCCGGCCAGTTCCCTTAGGTGCTGGAGGTTCAGAGATAGTCGAACAGAACAGTGGTTAAGTTGCCCTAGAAGGACGCACTCAGTCTAGTGAAGGTCATGGTCAGGGCCTTCCAGTCCATGTAAGTATAAGGAGGCAGCCAGCTGGAAACCCCCCTCTTCCCACAGCCCTAGGGGCCCAGCCCTCGCGGTCCACCGGGCCAGCTCCCAACCTGCCCCTCTTCTCTCGGGTCCTTTAAAAGCCAATTTACGATTTTTTTCCTTTTTTGAAAACTATCTACGTGATTTAAAAAATATTTTTTTAGTGCATTCAAACCATTCCATTGAGATTTTTATTTGGTTTCTGTTTAAAATGCAGTCGGGTATCTTTGCCATATAGCAACATTGAATGTGTTCATCCAAGATCCCAGTTTCTCTGCATTTTTCCCCCTCGTATTCAGTCATTGCAGTTGTTTTTCTTTACTTTCTAGGGTTGATGGGGTGGGGTGAGTTTGTCAGTCTGTAAGCGTTCCCAGGCCTGTCGAGAGCACAAGGCAGCTTTCACCGCTGAGGAAGCCGAAGTCCAGGTCCCATCGGAAAGCTGGCCACGTGCAAGAGAAGATGAATAGTTACTAGTTCATGGCAGAGAGCTCGCGCAGCGCCCGCAGGCCGAGGTGTTAGGCGGAAGTCAGGGAGGGGAGGCCATTCCTTGACCTGGGGGCTGGGCCCGAAAGATAAGTTAGAGTCTGCAACAAAAAGAGGATGCGGAAGAATCTTCAGGGAGGAGGAGTGGACCAAACAGGAGTCCGTTGTGGCGGTGAGAGGTGCCGTGGGTTTGACGGTTCCCGTCCGAGGGAACTGGTGAAGTGTGTCGGCCTGAAGCCTCCGGGCCTGGCCCTTCCCGCAGCGCTCAGCCTGGCCACGCAGCCTCGCTCCCTTCCTGCGGCACAGCCACCGCCTCTGGTCCATGTCCTTCCCATCCCTCATCCACACTGCTGCGAGCATCTTTCTGAAGAAAATAAGATCACATCACCTCCAGCTGTTGAAGCTTCTTCGGCGGCTCTCCACCGCCTCCGGGCTGAAGTTCGGTGCTGTTGCCAGCCCGCCGTCCAGCCTCCCTCCTGCCATTGCTGTCACTCGTGGTGATGAGCTGCAGCTGCACAGGCTAGAACTACGTACAGGTCCTTAAGCTTCGTGCTGTTTCTCACCCCGAGTGCCTTTACTTCCTGTTCCGCTTCAGGAGTCCTCGGGCCGCCCGTTAACCGCCCCCACCCCACCCACACACACACGTGTTTGCAGCGCTCTGTGTGGTCCTCGTGAGCACCTACCACACTGGGCTCTGCTTGTCTGCCTTCCTCAATGGAGCCTAAGTTCCCTGAGGGAAGGGACCGGACGGTCACCATTGTACCCTCCCCGCCAAGGACACAGAGCTCTAATAAATGACTGTGAATGAGCGACATGTAGAGACCTTCAGAAGACCTCTTCCCTCAATGTTCCATTCAGCGGAGCGTGGAATCGCAGCTCACGGGGCGGGGTGGGTGAGGGGCAATGCGAGGGCCTTGGGCACGGTCGCAGCGTCCAGTGAGACCAGACTTCCCTGTCCTCTTCGTGAGGGGCCGAGGTGTCTGTGAACCTTTCGAGGTGGGTGTTTCAGCAGACCTGGAAGGGGAAGAGCTGCGAGAGGCCAGAGCAGGAGACGAGCCCCCGGGTCTCAGGCCGCCAGGGCTAAGGGGACACTTGGGGTCCTGATGGTGGAGCTGGCTGCGAAGATCCAAATGCCTCTTTCCCGAGTTTGGAGCAGTTTGTAAATCACTGTAGAATGTAGGATTCAAAAGAATATGGAGAGGAAGCACTATTCATAATAGGTAAAGAGTGGTAACAGCCCAAATGTCCAACTGACGACCGTCTGTCCACACGGTGTGATGTCGTCAGCCATTAAAAGGAACAACGTGCCTATACAGTTAGCTGTCTGCATCCTTGGTTCAGCTAACCTCGGGTCAAAAAAAGTGTTACGTACTGTGCGATCAGGTCCGTGACGAGCGTGTTGGTACTGAACGCGTACGGACTTTTTCTCTCGCCATCATTTCCTAGACAGTACAGTGTAAAACTCTGCCTTGTATTAGGTGTCATGAGTAATGTAGAGATGAGTTAAAGGGGACGGGAGGACATGCGCTGGTCGTATGAGAACACCGGGCCGTTTTGTATGAGGGGCTTGAGCACCCGTGGGTTTTGGTACCTGTGAAGTGAGGGGTCCTGGCGTCAGTTATGCCCAGGGACAACTGTACATGCTGCAACATGGATGACTCTTGAAAACATTTTGCTAAGCGAAAGACGCCAGTCATATAAGATTGCATATTGTAGGATTCCATTTGTATGAAACGTCCAAAATAGGCAAATCTATAAAGACAGAAAGTAGATGAGTGGTTGCCAGAGGCTTTGAAGAAGGAGGAACATGGAGTAGCTGCTAATGGGTACAGAGGGTTTTTTGGGGGAAGGAGGTAAAAATGTTCTAAAATTGGTTATGCTGATGGTTACAGAACTCTGTGTAAATTTACCGAAAAACCATTGAATTGTGTGCTTTCAGTGGGTGAATTGGATGGTATGTCAGTAAAGCACTTAATGATAATAAACGGAGGATAGATGAATAGATGTTTTTACTTTAGGTTTGGTACTTAAAACTTTTTAGTGCACAGCAGCCTGTATTTTTTTTTTTTTTTTTACACTTACAGCACCTGGTCTTCCTAGGTGGTCTCCCATCTACTACCCAGGCCCACCCTGCTTAGCTTCCGAGGTCAGACAGGATGGGGCACGTTCAAGGTGGCATGGCCGTAGACAGCAACCTGTATTAATTCAGGGTTGGAACCTTACAGACCTGCTCTGATAAAGATTCCTCTTTGCCCGAGATTTCTCTTTTCTCTCGTGCACCGTGGGCTGCTCGAGGCTTCGAAGCTTCGCGCATTCAGCCTTCGGGAGCAAGCGGGCCGGGTGGAGACAGCCAGAATCTCAGTGACTCTGAGGGGACGCTTGCATCCAGACTCATCCGAGCAGCAGTGGGCAAGACCGTTTGAGAACTCTCTTCCTTCAAGGGTCTAAAGACAGAGTGCGTGGCCATCCTAAGTAACCGCCAAGTGAATTATTGTCTTCGGGTGTCATCGGCCTCAAAGAAGCATAACTAACTCCTCTGTCCCGCAGCTCCGAAGGCGGCCCCCCGCACCGGCGAGGGAGCTCCCTGCCACAGCGCTCGGGCTGGGTTAGCTCCGTCTTCGCTTCTGTCTGTCCTCGCCGTTTCAGTCGTTCCCTGAGTGCCGTCCCTCCCGCCTGCCAGGGCGCGTGCGGCGTCACTGCTGGGAGAACCAGTGCCTCCTCTGCCACTGCTGCCCGGCCCTGCTGCCTGTCACTGTTCTGCACTGTCTTTGCCACTTGGCTTCTGTTTCCTGCGGCACTGCCGCACCGAAGGAGCCGGAGGGCGGGGCCTGCCTCGTCTCTGCCATCCGGCGGCGGCGGCGCCTCACACGTAGGCACTCAGGTATTTACTGCAGGTGTAAACGATTTATTCCCCCTTTGCCCTAAAATAGATGAGGGCGGCTGAGGAAGTCACGTCACCAGATGAGCTCCCGACGGCTGACCGCTTAGCCCTTGTCAGACGGGGCGCTTCCTTTTTCCTTGTCCGGACTCCACGTCGCATACCAGGCTGTTCCACCTTTGAAAGCCGTAGTGTGCTGCTGCCACGGTGGCCGACTCTGGAGTCCGCTTAAATAGTTGTTACTTTGGGGACTTAGCGCAGTTAGAGCAGGTGACGTGGGGGAAAGCAGACGCTCAGACCGTGGGAATCCCCGCCATGAAGGACTGTGCAAGCAGGTGGCTCTTTGACTTCGGGGCGCTTGCCCGAGGGTCTGTGGCCGGGTCTCAGAGGTCTGTGAGGCCCTGAAACCAGTGCCGGGATGTGGGGTACATGCCTGCGTGCGCACTGCGCAGGGAGCAGAGCCTGCCACCTTCGTGAGGCTCTCACGGCGAGGGGCGTCTCCTCCCAAATGGTTACAGACCTCTGTGCCGCCCAGTGTTTGTGGGTCCAGAGCCAGCAGGATGACAGCACACCTTGTCCTCAAGGAGTTGTTTAGGACCCAATAAAGGTGAAAGGATTTGGCCCTAAAGCACTAAGAGCTTGCAGAAGAGAGACCGGTGAGGGCCTGGAGGTACAGTTGTCAGGACTTAAAGGATGAGTAGGGTTGAAGCATCGAGCCTAGATCAAATCGTCTGCTCGTCCCAGCTCTCCAGGACAGGAGCCCGCATAGCTTCCTAGTGATTTATGCACCTGGTGGCCCAGAGTGGTCATAGTCCACCTGCGGCTTTACTGCATGCCCGTCCCCTCCTCTCGGATCCTTTCCAAGATTCAGAGTCACTGACAAACAGTAGTAATGACAGCTAAGAAACCTGTGTTCCTGTGGCGGTGTTAGTTCTGGCTTTATTTCCGGTATCTCACGCCCGTATTGTAGGTTGAAAAGAGACAGCCATCGGGGATGCCAGCGTTTCATGACTCCCTTGGTTGTCTCCCTCCCCACAGAGAGATGGCTGAGCACACGTCTGTCTCACTTGTATTTTCACAGTGAGCACGAGTAACAGACACCCAGTGTTAGGGGACATTTCGATGGGTGGCGCACAGTTCTTAAGAAAACACCAACCCAGTCTTTCCTGAAACCGCCCTCCAAAAACCCCACCAAACTAGACAGTGGGAAATGGCTGTCGAGCGTTTGAAATGAGCAACACGCATATGTTTTCAGCCATATAACTAACCGAGCTCCACTTACGACGCTGCCCTCATGGGAGACAGCAGGACAGGAGGCCAAGCCATTGCTCGGGCCATGGCCTCTGGCTTGGCCACGCCGGACAGTGCCCTCCGTCCGCCCAGCCCGCAGCACTCAGCCTCTCCCAGGCGCCGGAGCGGCACCTGCAGGCAGCGTGGCTGGTGTCACCTGAACAGGTCCCTTCACTTCTCTGAGTCGTTTCCTTGACTGGAACACGAAGGTAAAAGTGGTCTTCTTGAGGGTAGCCGCGTGCATCAGGGGGATGACATGCCGAGTGTCACGCGTTGCCATGAGTCTCACTCCATCCTCAGAGCGGTCCTCTGAGAGAGGAGTGATTTCCGACTTCCCGATGGACATGGGGTTTGGGAAGATGAAGGTGGGAGCTGGGATTGTAACCCACAGCTGTTGCCCTCCTGGCCACGTCGCCTCCCTTCACTGCGGCATTCGAGGCCCAAAGGCGACCTTGGGCGGAGCCCTGGCAGCTAGCGTCGACTCCGCCCCCACAACCACAGGTCTCCCTCCGGCTGCGTGAGGGGCTTTTCCTACTGACACCACATACATGGGGTCTTTTCCAGCACCACTTCCCTGTGTCCCCCGGCGTGAGCGTCAGACGCTGCAGGTCCACAGGCGCAGGCCGGTGGGACTGCCCCCACTTCAGACGCCAGTTTCAAGTGGGGTCCCCAGATGGCCCTCGCTTCTCTCTGACTTGGCCTCAAAGTCGGGGCTTCCCACATGTTCCCCCAGATTTGGCACTTTGCTAGAGCAAGTCAGAACTCAGGAGAGTGCTGTACTTGCTCTTAACGGTGTTTTGTACAGGACAGCACTCCAGAACAGCCCAGATGGCGTGGGGGGCGCCGTGCTGCCATGCCCCCTCGGGCGTGCCACCCTCGCAGCCCCTCGCCCTGCTCACGGCCCAGAAGCTCTCCACGCTGGCGTCTGCGGCTGTCACCGAGGCGCCGCTACGTGGGCACAACTGAGCTCGGTCCCCGCCGCCCCCTCCTCCCTTTCTGGGGGCCAGCCCCCATTCCGAAGCTATCTAGGGACCCTCAGTAGTCACCCACTCTCGTAAATTTCGTTACGGTCAGAAGGGGCTCCGTGAGTGACAGAAGACACTGCTGGCACTCAGGAAATGCTAGGAGCTTTAGGAGCTCTGTTCCAGGATCTGGGGATGAAGAGCAGACGTTTATCTCCTGTTACATACACCGCACTGCCTGTGCCCTCACAGGACACCTGGGCCGAGGAGCCCGAGTTGTCTGAGGCCAGGGGGTCGAGGGGCACCGCGGGCCTACGCACCTCATCAGTGAGGGGAGAGCCCTGGGCCCTCCACACCTTGTGTACTTTATTAGCCAGTCTCCCGTGATTTGGAGGATGGTGTTAATCTCCAAGTACTACTAATCCCTTTTTACAAGAGGAAACAAATCCCGGAGTCCTGTGGGCAGAGGCCACTCACTGCCCGTAGGGATGGAAAGGGCCCACATTCCAGCCATTTCTTCTGTGAAGCTGTGAGCTTCATAGCAGCAGACTGAACTGGATCCAGAAGTTTACCAAGTTCTTTCCCGCTTGGGGAGCTGCTACCCTAAAAAAGACGCCACGTTCCCATCTCTGTTCGTCATAGCCGCTCTCCAGAGCCGTTGGAGGTTCGGCGGGGCTGGAGCTGTTGAATCCAGTCACTGTCTCCCTGCAGTCAGCCTGGATCTCTGATTCTGCCTTTCAGAGAAGGCAGCTGCTCTCAGGATGGATGTTCACATCCATCACTGGAAGTTTAATAGGTGCAGTTACAGCTTGAATACCCCGACAGGCTTTATGTGAGTAATTGCTGTATTTATACTGCTTTGAATCGATGACAAAGTACAAAAATATGAGGTGTGTGGTTTCATATGCTGTGATTTTTATGGGGATTCTACGTTACCTAATCTCTTCCTCCCCTATAATTCTAGGTTTGTTAGCAAGTTGCTCTCCCATTATCCAAATAGTTTTAAAACAAAGCTTTCTTTACTTTTTTTGACTACCTCCCACGTACCCATTTCTCTCCACCCTCCAGTTCTCCGCTTGCTCACAAGTTAAACAGAAGTCGCTTGCCTTCCAGAAATGTCCCCTTGCCATAAAAGCAACAGGCAGCTCCGCGTTTGCCTCTTCCAGAGGAGCGGGGCCCGTGGGGAGCTCGGCACTGCTCGTGGGTCTCCCCAGGACCCAGGGCCCTGGCCGGGACGGCGTGGCCTGGCAGGCTGCCTTTGCAGCCAAGACAGAAATAGCCTGGGCGGGGAGCCCACATCCCCAAGACAGTTCCGACAGGCCCGCCTGGCTGTTCCACTTAAACGGCCCCTCTCTGCAGCGGTGGGCTTAGCTGGACGGGCCGCTCTGTGCCTGGCCAGCTGCGAGCAGAGGAGACTGTGCCTGCCCCGCAGGCAGGACGGCAGGCTCCCCGGGAAAAGTAGCCCAGGGGACAGTACCCACTCGGCTGCGGGCCCTCTGGGCCTTCATGGAGCTGGCCCGCCTGTGCCATCCAGTTGTTGCCTGGGGGCACACCTCGGCCTGTTCCCCCTCCTCCCGTTGTGTGTGTGTGTGTGCGTGTGTGTGTGTGCGTGTGCACGTGCGCACGTGCGTGTGTCTGTACAGCTTCTGGGAAGGAGGGCAGCCCTCTTGTGGGGGATCCCAGTCAGAGCCAACGTGGCCCTGCCTTGTAAAAGTGAACAGCCCAGGCACAGAAGAGCAGACGGCTGACCTGGTGAGACGGTGAGTTCCGGAGCCCCCGTGGCTTCATGAGGGAGTGCAGGGGGCAGGGAAAGCAGACCCTTGGCCAGCCCCTAAAGGAAGGTGGGCGTTGGCGCA
This sequence comes from Pteropus medius, assembly GCF_902729225.1. Taxonomy (NCBI): domain Eukaryota; kingdom Metazoa; phylum Chordata; class Mammalia; order Chiroptera; family Pteropodidae; genus Pteropus; species Pteropus medius. The sequence continues at coordinate 376,953 of NW_024349226.1, forward strand.
CCTGTTGGTGAAGCCCCTCCCCTGCGCGGGCCAGGAAGGCCTGCGTGCGCCTGGAGCCACAGGGCCCCTTCGGTCCGTCCCTCCGTCCTTTGAGCTAGAGGCTGCACTTCTGTCGTCAGGCACGCGTCCCTCCTTCCTCCTTCGTGGTCGTCACTGTGTGGCTTCTCCAGGTCTGAGTTACTGAGCCAAGTTCAGGTGCATAGGGGGGTCATCGAGAAACACCGCCTGCTCTCGGGTCCTCCAGGGACCAGCACTCAGCAGATACTCGCACCACTGTACCTGACTTTCATGTTGTGCCCCGCGCGTGCCCCCTGCTACGTAGCACAAGTGCGGTGGTGGGGAGTGTGGTGATTGAACACAGCTCTGGGGTCAGGCTGCCTGGGGTCCGGCGCCAGCCTGCCATTCACTCGCCGTGTGGCTCTGCTGCTTCTGTTGTAAGACGGGAACAATGTGACGGTGGCACACGACTCATCAGCCGCTGTGAGGGTTTGCGGAGATAGGGCGGGTAGCAGGCCCGTCACGGTGCCTGGCTCACAGCATAAGCACTACGTAAATGGAGCAGCTGTTGTCGTAACGGGCTTAACTTAGACCTGGGCTTCTGAGGACGCCTCCTGGAGGGTGCAGTGTGTAGCCAGCCAAAAAATGGAGTCAAAGTAGAAGGAACAGCCTGTAGGAAGGCCCCGAGGCAGGAGGGAGTCAGTGCTTGGAGGCCCTGAGACCGTGTGGGGAACGCGGAGTGGGTGGCGGGGCTGCTGGCCCCCGGCCGCACGAGACGCGTGTATTTGTCCTGCGTGCAGAGGGAGGGCGGGAAGGCCAGCAGGAACCACCGTCCGCTTCTCTGCCGGAAGATTAGACTTCTAACCTATGGAACAGGCTCTTTCTTAGTGGGGGAAGAGAGGCCAGGAAAGGAAGGACACTGGGCTGTCACTAGTGGCATCGTTGTTCCTTTCATGGCTCATCAGGTATCCGGAACCTGGAGGAAGTTAACCTCTGCCCTCATTAATGCGTGGGAGGAACCCGCCTGTGACCTCCAGCTTTCTACCTGGGTGGCTGTGGAAAGTGGGATCGCATGCATGAAGGTGGTGCTGGTGACCACAACATTGCACCCGTGTGCTGATTGGGACGTTTCTTTGTTGGTAGCTCTGACTGTTTAGCCAGTGAGACCTCTCACTCTAGTGGCACCAGCTGGGCCTCAGAGTCATACTGCCATCCCTGGGTCTGTGCTGGCGAAGTCACACTCAGAGCCCTCGTGGCAGGAGGCCTCCCAGCTCTTCCTGGCTCTGAACATTCACAGCCGCTGCAGGTGCGGGCTGCTCACCTCACTCAGGGGTCCCGCTCTCCCCCCTCCATCCCAGGCTGCCCAGAACAGGCGGCGTCAGCTCTAGGCAGGTGTCAAGTTCACCTGTCGGTATGCTTCCTTCAACGCATCTGCTGGTGTGTGCGTTTTCTTGAAAATCAGGAAAGCAAACAGCCCCTCTGTTGGCTGGGCGGGGTCCGGGACCCCCCGTCCACAAAGCGACAGGGAATACGTGGGCAGCTTGGAGAGGGCCAGCCAGATGCCACACCCGTATGACACCCCAGACCTGGTGTTGACGTGTCCATCTCTTCCCCTTCAGGTCTCTTCTCTCCCTTTCTCCTCAGCCTTGAGGTTCATGACAGGGTCATGTGTACACACCATGGCGTTGGAAGTAGAAAGCCCCAGTGCTTACTCGTGGGGCTAACACCTGGTCGAGCAGTCATAAGAGAGTGTTAGTGGCATTCTGTCATGGGGAGAAAGGAGGTCTGGCATTGCCAGAAACAGATCTTGATTGACGAGGGAATTACCGAAGGGAGACAGCGAACAGAGGGGCCCTGGAGAGGCCAGAGCAACCTGAGCGTTCAACTCACAGGAGCCAGAACACGGTCCCCAGCACATCCGAAGCAGGCAGCAGCAGGAGGCCCGGCGGGGTGAGGCCAGGACGCTGTCCTGCAGAGGGGCCCGCGCTCCCCTCCGGCTCCTGCTCAGCCCTGCAGGGGACAGACGAGACCATCAAGTGACGTGACTGAACAAGGGAGGAGTGGAGAACCTCATGACCTGGAACGGGCCTGGCACCTACGGGCTGCACCCCGCACGCAGTGTGTAGGAGAGAAGGGAGCAGGGACTTGACACTGGACGTGGCCGTGTAACGTTTAAATGCACGGTCATTGAGACAGAGGCTTTGTCAGCCAGTTCAGGTCCTACCCTCGCCGTCCACCCAGCTCTGTGGCCCTGGGCAAATGGCTTAGCCTCTCTGTGCTTCCAGATGCTGTCCATAAAAAGGGAATAAAAATAATATTTACCTCAAAGAATTATTGGGTAGATTCACTATAATTCTAGCGAAGAGCTTAGAAAAGTGCCTGGCACGTAGCTCTCAGCAAAATTAACGTTATCGTTTTGTTAACATTACCTCAGTGTGCCAGCCCTTTACATCCTTTCCCGTGTGTGGCCTCAGTATTGACAACATCTCGCAGAGTCATTAACAGATAGCCCCGTGTTTCACATGGCCCGAGTACCCCAAGGCTCTGAAAGGTAGAGCAAATTGTCCCCAGTCACTCAGCCAGCTGTGACACAGAGCCAGGAGCAGACGAGGTCACTTTGGTGTCAGAACCCATGCATGTTTTGACTGTTTTCTGTCGGCCGGCTCGTTTCGGCTGAGACAGGACAGGCGGTCCCTGCAGGCGGGCGCTGGGCTGTGGGTCCCGTTTGTTCCTCGCAGCAGCCTAGGGAGTCTAAGAAGGTGGATGTGAATCGTCGTGCAGTCGGACAGATGGGATACAAACCTGTCTCCCTGACAGCTCAGCCCCACCTGCCCGCTGGCTTCCCAGTCAGGTCTTTAGGGTGAGAGCCGCTCCTGAGCCGGGTGCTGAGGTCTCCTGCATGTGCCCCCGGGCGTGAGCGGAGCGGTTCCCTCTGTGACACAGAGATGGAGTGGGCCCCCTCCGTCACCCTCCACTGAGATGAGGTGCTGCGGTGTGACCCTCTAACGGCGGGGACTAGATGTACTGCTGGCACCTGACCCAGAAGGAAGCCTCGTGCCCCTCCCCCAGACATCAGTCCTGTCCCCACAGCATGGATTTGGTGCCCGAGAGAGTTTGCTTCCCTCCCTGGCTTCTCTGCACTGCCCTGTCCCTGCAGCCCAGCCCGCCTGCGACCTGGACGCACGGAGGAGGGCAGCGTCTGAGAGGCGCGTGTCAGCCTCGGGAGGTCGGCAGAAGTCGTTGAGCGGTTGAGACTCGGCTGGTGCGGGGCGCTTGAGAGCACTTGGCAGCACCGGTTAAAGGACCAAAGTGCTGAGTTCTTCTGTCTAAATATAGAAAGTAGAGAAAAGTAAACAAGTCGCAGTTTGTCTTGGAGGAAGTGTTGGTTTTGTGGCTGGAAAGGAAACGTGGGAGGAGCTGGGTATTGGTGTGACTGGCAGAGGCAAAGCCCGGCCGGGCGACCGTGGACAGACCGTGGACAGACAGCCGGCCCAGAGCACCGAGCGCAACACGGCACTTGGGATCCAAGCGGGGGGGGACTCGTTCGGACGTTTCGGGAGACCGGCCGCGTACCAGGGCACGGGCGGGCCTCTCCCGTGGCTTCCAAGCTCCTGCGCATCACCCATCCGTTTTCCCAGAGCCTCTAGGATGCCAGGTGTCACAGGCTTCTCTCCAGAGCCAGCGGCAGCGGCAGCCGCTCTGACAGGGAAGTCGGGCGAAGTGTGCCCGTTCTTAGCCCCTGGGGGACGCCCCGTGGCTGACATCGGTGAGCCATCTAGCCACCTTACGCTGCCAAATAGTCTTGAGGAAGACCACACCTGAAAAACTCTTGAAAGGAACTTATCTGCCATGTGGGTGCTCAGGAAACATTTATTGAAAGAAAGAATAGGCCTCTGTGCTCCTTTCTCTTGGCTATTTTTTAACGTTTTTACGGAAGTCACACGTGGCCAAGGTTAAAAGTTTCAGTAATGCGTAAGGGTTCGCTTACATGAAAAAGCAGCAGTTACAACAGTTTTGGGAAGTGCTTTGTTCCTAAAGTATCCGATATCTGTTTTTCCTCATGTACCCCGCTTCCGGAGGGCAGCTCCCGGAAGGCGGCTCCTCGACCGGCAGCACCAGCACCGCCGCCGTGCGTGGAAGTGCGGGCATCGGGCCCTGCCAGCCGGGCAGGACCAGGAACTTCAGGCGCAGCCCTGGGGCATGCGGTGTACTCCCCCCACCGCCCCCCGCCATGGTCCAGGCCCACGTACCTGGAGAACTGGGTTAGAGCACAGAGGTGAAAAGAGGCGGCCGTGGGATCAGGTGGCATTCAGGTGGCCCCTCCCACGTATGGCCTTCCCCCTGGGCCTCTGCATCCCTGTCTCCACTGGGACCAGAGCTCCCAAGATCTGCAGGGGCTCCTGTGAGAACGAACACGAAACCTGTGGTGAGCACTTAGCATTGTGCGTCTCACACATAGCGTTCAGTAAGTGGTTTGTTCTTGTTGTTAGCTCGCCTCCTGGACCAGATATTAATCTTTTAAACGGCACCTCAGACAGGGGGCTCTCCAAGGAGGTCATTCAAAAGCTCCGGCCCATTCCAGCGAAGAACAGGTGTAGCTGTCCGTAGTTCTTTTAGCTGTTGAGAGAGTATTTGCCTTCCTGTAAATTCTTAGCCGGAGCTCTCTGTTCTTGCAAGCCATTGGAACAAGACCGTTCTGCAAGACAGGTGTGCAGATGTTTGAAGATAGCGGCCTTGGCCATTCCGAACTTCCTCTTGTTCTGTTCCCGGAGATCAACTTCAACATAAAACGTAGTAGGTATTTGAAACCTGTATGGTTTCTTTTTTTAAAAAGGAAAGAAAAAAAGCCTCTCACCGAGACTCTGCTTGGTAGTGAGTCTTTGGCAACTTCTGGTGTGTGTGGAGACGCCTCAGAGTTTAGGGTGAGGCTTTCCCAGGTGGGCCTGTGGGCACGGAGTAGATGTCGGGGTCAGGGGCCTGTTGGTAAGGCGTGGGCCAGTCACCCATGGGTGTCCTCATATAGGCCCGTGGGTCCTGGGATGCACACCCCTGGAATCCAGTGTCCCTGACCCGGGGCCCCAGCCCTTTGCCTGCGCTGGTCTGGGGCTCCGTGGCAAGCTGCCGGTGCTGCCAGGCGTCCTGTGTCACCCGTGTCCTCCCCTGCGTCAGCAGCCCTCTGTTTCCCTAGCAGCCCCCAGGGTGTTTGCAGTCTGCTATAAGGCTTTGTCTCATTTGCTCGATGTCTAACCGTCCTGGCCGGGCAGACGGTCCCCTCTCCTGGGCTGCGCTGTGGCATGGCACAGGGTGGCAGCAAGGTCGCCGTTTTAAAATGGGGTTTCGTAGAGTAAACACGCACTCGGATGACAGGAAGTACGCAGCTGGTGATTAATGGATGCTGCGGAGCTGGCCTTGCACTTTCAAATGCTTTCATTTCTGTGATCGCGTATCTAGTGAGGTTGCAGCAGGCCCACACCTCTGATAATTTCCAGGGAGCTAATTTGCGCTTTGTTTTCTACCTGTGATGCCTAGGCAGGTGGTCATTAGGAGACAGGGCGGAGGAATCCTGTGTCAGCTGCAGGTCGGCAGGGAGGTGACGGAATGGCCTCAGGCTGCCGCGCCTGCAGCTGAGAGAGCTCCCGCCACACCGGGGCTCAGGAACCAGGGGCCCGGGAACCAGGGGCCGGTGTTTTCCTCGGGTTAGAGAAAGGGCTGCGGGCCGAAGGGAAGAGTGCCCAGAAAGTCGGGGGTGGAAGGCTCGAGCCCGCTGACACCCAGAGCTTGCCCGAATGTGGATGGTTTCCTGTGTAAGCGTGTGGTAAGTGTTACCTGACATGTGAAATGGGTAGAAAGTGTAAATACATCTGATGACAGTTTAGAAAAGTCACTGAGAAAAGAGATCACTATAAAACTACTAGCGGGATCTGTCCCTGACTTCCGGCCTTCGGGGTTGACAGCGGGAGGGGTCGTGCCCCCTCCGAAGCCACTCAGTGCTGAAGGCCAGCGGACGGCGCTCGTGCTGTGTGTCATCTGCGGGGAGGGGCCGTGGTCTGGGCCGCAGCCTGCTGGGTGAATGTCAGGCTCCCCGGGAACAGAGTGCAGGCAGAGGGGCGGGAAGGGCCCTGAGCATAGGCCACCCCACTGCCGTGCGGTTTGGGCCACGGACGTCACCTTTCTGAACCTCGCTTTCACATCTGTATTCTCTGCAGCCAGTAGCTCCTACCATGGGGGGGAGGGGACTCTGTGGCATCATCGTTCTCAATGAGTGAGTGAGTGGCAGATGGACACGGGACAGCAGCTGACTCGGCGCACAGCACAGGGACGTGTCAGCTCCCAGAGGGCGGGCATGGGGACGGTCAGCACTGAGCAGGGCACAGGGAAAGCGTCACCACTTCTTCTTCATCAGAGTGTCCTTGGGGCCAGTGCATTCAACCCCCGTCCTCTGGGGCGAGAGGCCTGTGAGCGGTTAACAGCTTTTAAGACAGGGAGCTGATGACTTTTGCTGCGATGTTCTTCAGAGTTCACCTGCTCCTCATCTGGGCCCCAAAGCAGGCGGGCAGACCGCTTTATCTCGCCCGATGGGCGCTTCTCCAGAAGCGGCAATTACAGCGATGACGAACGTGGGGGGACCCGGTCCCCCACCTCCGCTGCCCACCCCACCTTCTAGCGGTCAGCGCCCCTGCAGCAAGCCAGCGCCGCACAAAACCCACCTTCAGAGGGCACTGGGGTCGCGCTGGCCACGAGGTCCCCCCTGGGCGTTCGCAGGGATTGTTTGCAGGGATTGCTCTGTCCTTTAGACTGATCTGGGGGGAGCAGAGTCGGAGGACGGTGCTCCTCAAGGCCCCTCCATGTGGAGCGGGGCGTCCTCTGCCGGGGGGGTGGTCGCCTCGGCGCGTCACCTTCTCCGGTGTTGTTCAGCCGAATGTTAATCATTTTTCCCCTTACCTCAGACGACACACCAAATAAATTCCAGGAGGATCACGGTGTGAAATAAAAAAAAAAAAAAAGAACAAGAAGAAATAGAGAATATCTGATCTGAGGAGAAAATTTGTTCTAAGCATAGAAACAAAGACATAAAGAGAATGACATCTTGAAAACCTAAAGGTTTTTAATTAAGTACTTTAAAAAATTTAATACACCAAAGAACACAGATAACAAAAAGGGAGAAAATGGGAAAATGTAAACGTTTGTGACATCAACGTAATCACCTCCTTAATATTCTAAGGCCTCTTTGAAGTAGGAAATGAGAGCCACTCCTGCAGGAACGTGAACAAGAGCGTGAATAGGAAATTCAAAGAAATACACACCACCAAGAATCTGTTAAACTTACGAGCTATCCAGAAAAACAATTCTTTGCAGTGGAAATTTGGAGAAACCTAAATGATTAACCACATGACTATATTTAAAGTTATCGTAAACTTTGATGTCTTTAAAATCATGTTAACAGGTTAAGAGTAACGATTAGAATAAGTTCACAACATATTTTGTAAGTGAAAAAGGTGGGTTAAAACAGTATTATCTCCATTTTGTTAAAAAATTAAAATTCAAGAGTGTACATCAAAATGTGTACCAAAGCTATCTCTGGCTGATGTACTTCCATATTAGTGTAATTTTTACCAAAAAAAAAAAAAAAAGACTTGTTTTTAAATTTTTACATGAAAAGGGATGGAGGAAGGCGGTTGAGGAGGCACCACGGAAAGTCGGGAGTGCTTGGTCCCGTCCGTGTCTCGCAGCGGGTGCCTCGTGCCCCCCTCCCCGCTCCTCGTTCTCTGCTCCCCATACCCCACCCCTAAGACGCCTGCTTATATCTCGGCAGGACTGAGCACCGAAGGCATCTACCGCGTCAGCGGGAACAAGTCGGAGATGGAGAGCCTGCAGAGGCAGTTCGATCAAGGTAAGGCCGCGCAGCTGCCACACGCGTCCCCAGAGCAAGAGGTGCCAGCTCAGTTACTGAGAAAGAGAAAATACTTGGCCCCAGGTAGCTCTGCCTCGATGCAACACCGCCACGGAGGAGAGGGAGACAGGCCGTTAGCAAAAGAAAGCAGCGCCCTGCCAAACCCGCGCTGGCCGCTGCTCCCCCGTCAGCACCCACAGACGCTGTTCACGTCGCCCTGGCACGTGCCTTATTCACTGCTCGAGGGCCTTGCGTCTCTGGGACTGGGCCACACAGGCGGTTGCAGGCACGGGCTCGAAAAGTTAGCTTAAAAGACAGTCCTGTCTTGCCGGGGACCCAGGCGTGTCCGCTCACAAAGTCCCTGCACAAGAACACGAGGGAGCCTTTGGGATCAGCTGGCGCCCAAAGCTGCGCTCTCGTCAGACTCACTCTTGGCGGGGACCCTTGTGCCCTAAGCTAGGTCACCTCTGAGAGGCCCACTCCTTGGCCAGGAGCAAAGGGGCCAAAGCGTCACAGTTCTCAGATGTCACTGGCCAGAGAGGACGGGAGGCTGAGGGTCAAAGTAGAGTCCGACTTGGCATGTGGCTGGGCCCGCAGAGACCGAGTCAGGCAGCCCATGCGACAGGGCAGCCGGCCAGTGCGCAGCCAGGAGCAGGCACTGCCCAAGCACCCAGGGGCCGTAGGACTCTGCGCGGTCAGTGTCCGCTCGCCGGCAGTGGGAGAAGGTGACACACGAGAAAAGGGAGACACCCATTCATCTTCCAGGATAGGAAGCCTGAGGTCACAGCGAGGGTGCAGCCACACAGTTGGGTACGCACTCGTGTGTGTGCGAGAATCTGTAGCACAGAGTGTGCCCCCAAAGTGGGAACCGCTGATGACCAGCAGATAATCCTCACGAATTGGGAATGCAGTAAAGTCTGAAAAGAAAAATTAAATGCAAGTCATTGTTATTATAAGCTGGGAGGGGCCAGAAGGAGAAAACAAATCTATTTGTCCGACCACCAGAAGGGACAAGGATGGAGACAGTAGTCAAGACTATTGGTAACGTGACTGTAACCCAGCAGTCCCCCACCTTTGTGGCACCAGGGGCCGGTGCTCCTGTGAGAATAGAATGCCGGAGGATCTGAAGCGGAGCTGAGGTGGTGATGCTAGTGCTGGGGAGCGGCTGCAAATAGATGAAGCTTCGCTCACTCACTGCTCACCTCCTGCTGTGTGGCCCCGTCCGCAGCCTGGGGCTTGGTGACCCCAGCTATAACCCACCGTGAAAAGTGAACCAGCCTTTTAGGAAAGCCTCCTTTTTTCCCTGAGGGGAGGTGTGTAGAGAAAAGGTAGCAACACCTTCAGGCAGCCACAGGGAGCTAGATGGCACAGGATGTGGGGTGCAGCTCCCCTGCCCACAGGGGGACCTTGGGCGGAGGCGCTGGGTGTCGGCCTCTGTCTATGAGCAGCTCCCAGAGATGCCACCTCCTGTCCAGTCTGTGGTAACCCTGAGTCCCCGCCCAGGCTCCAGGCCAGCCCTGGACTGCCTCCCAGGGTCCTTGGGGTCTCTCTGACTACCCGAGCACTGGGTTTGCCTTCGCCTCTGCCAGCTCAGGGTGCTGTGGCCTCACAATCCCAACTCCCTCCCTTTCAGACCACAACCTGGACCTGGCGGAGAAGGACTTCACAGTGAACACGGTGGCTGGGGCCATGAAGAGCTTTTTCTCGGAACTGCCTGACCCCCTGGTCCCGTACAGCATGCAGACTGACCTGGTGGAGGCTCACAGTGAGTGCCGGTCTCCCCCTGCCTGCCCCCCACCGGCTCGGCGGGGGGCGGGGCAGCACCGTGAGAACAGGCCCTGCCATCGGGAGGCTGCACTGGCTCTTGGAGCTGAGATTTGCAGGTCATAAGGAAAGGAATGACACCAAGGGACCCCAAGCGAGGCCCCCGGCAGTGCAGACCACAGATGCCTCGGAGGGTTAGATCAGGAGAGTCGCACGTTCCCCCACACCCCATGGGTTAAGAGCCTGCGTGGCTGTCAAACCAGGTCGGATCCCTGCCCCTTCACACACAGTGTCACTTCCCTGACCCTCAGCTGCCTACGTCGCTGTCCCTTCTCCTGTGTATGAAACAAGACTGGGAAAGTTTCGGAGGCAAGGCTGTGAGCAGCAGCCATGCCTCCTCCCCACCACTCCCTGTGCTCCGGCCCAGCGGCCAGCCTCTGAGGAGGCGGTCTCCGAAGTGGCCTCTACCAGACAGCACTTGGGGCTGCAGCGAGTTAGCGCCTCTGGTTTTAAGAGTCACCTTTGCATGCTGTCCTGCCCGCCAGGGCCTTCCCACCGGGCAGCCTCTCCTGGACTTGCCGCAGAGACCGGAGAGGCCGGAGCGCTCAGAGCCCCCAGGACGACGTGGCACTCTCGGCCTTCTGAAGCCGAAGGCTGCCGCAGGAGGGAGGGAGTGCCTTTGCCAGCGATCGGGCGGTGGGGAAGAGGGAAGGCGTGTTCCTTGGACCCCAGAACATTAGTCTCATCTCGTCACTGCCCAACTCAAAAGAGGGTGCTTACGGGACCGATGGCGTTGTGAGGTCACAAGCCAGCAGGGCTTCCAGGCCTGCGTCACACTCTCAGTGGCTTCAGGGGGAGACGCACTGACGAAGCCCCCCGTGTGTGGAGGGGCCCCGCGGCGGCCCTTCCCTACTGTTTGTCCCCTCACCCTGGGGGCCCTTTCACCGTATTTAACCCACACAGTCTTGGTGGATTAAAACCGTTCACAGCCCCTGATCTCATCGGGCCCAGGGGAGGCAGCGGGAGCACACGTTCTGGGACTGCCTCAGAGCGGCCGCCTTCCCCATCGCCTTCTCAGGGCCGGAGTCAGGGTTTCCGATGCGATCAGAGTGGGCACAGGCACAGGCTTCCCCTCTGATCCTGCCGTGTAGGTAGAGGTCCTCCCAGCAGTCACTTCTCCAGCCGGCTCCAGGCTGGCCCAGATGTGACTCAGGAAACCTCCATCCGGAGCCAGCTTTCTCTCCACCTGCGCTTGTCCCTGGGCGGAAGTCAGGAAGAGGAGGTGTGGGCTGGTACCCAGCTTGCTGGGAGCTGAGGGGATTCCTGTCAGCATTTGTCTTGACTTGGTGCCATCTAGAGGCTTGTAGAGGCCTGGCACCCTCCAAAACCCCATTGTTTCTGCGGGAATTGCTGACATGGCATCTTTTCGTCTTCGGAGGGGCATGGGGGGTGCAGGAAAAGGAGGTGTTACTGATAGGGAATCGCTGCCCTGCCTGCAGCAGCTTCCACTGGCCTCCAGTGCTGAGGAAGGGAGCTTCTTGCTGCTACTGAAGCCTGGAAAAGGGTGGGTAGAGGTCCTCCCAGCAGTCACTTCCGCTTCCCGTTGCCATTATTGTTTCCTGTGCCCCAAGCTAGTCAGCTGGAGCTCCGAGTCTTGAACCTGGCGTGGGGAGTGTATCTCCCGGACCTGGTACCTCACAGCCACAGCGGCCGAGTGAGGAGACACCGGCCAGGCAGGCCGTGCCAAAGTTAGTGTTAAGGGACATTATGGAACAAAGGTTCTCAAGCCCAAAAGCAGCTGTTTCAGCCTGGCTGGGTTTCCATGGTAACATGAACTTGACCAGCTCATTTCACTTACTGCCCAAGCGCTGTTGTATCTGTGTTTAGGGTTCGGAAACAGCTTCACATCCCATCACAACAAATACCAAGGTCACTGTCAAATGGTTTTGTTAGCTTCAGAATTTCGCAATATTGAACAGTCTTGAAAATGTGCCAACAAAATAGATTTTTGTGATGATTCACCAATTACCTTACTACCACGTTCAAGGTAGTGTGTGGGAGATTCAGAAATGAGTAACAGCATACCTCTAGGGAGGGGCAAGCTGGGGCCTGACCTTCCGTGCCGAGACACTGTCCCTGCCCTACCTGGGTGCACACGTGAGCTGCCAGACAGCGAGGCAAGCTGAGCCACAAGTGCAGAAAACGCTCTGAGGACGGAGGAGAGGGCTTCATGGAAGAGGTGGCGCCTGAGCACTGGCCTTGGGAAGCACCAGGGTTTCGGGAGGCAGAGAAGAGCTCATACTTCCCCATTCCCACGTCGTTTCCTCTCACGGCACCCCACCACCCCCGTCTGGAGCCCCTCCCATCCACTCAGGCCCCGCGGGCCCTGTCCTGTGTCTTCCATGCTGGGAGTGTCCTGGAGCTGACTGAATCTCTGCCCAGAGGCTCTGAGCTAAGGACCTTGGGCTCCGGGGCCCCCTTAGCTCGTAGCTCTGCTCGTAAGTTCACGTGTGCATTGGAGTCCGCAGAGAAGGCCGGGAGCTTCATCAGGTCATCACAGGAGGACGTAGGACCCAAGTGGCCGAGGATGCCCGCTTTCCATCTCAGTACCCCATTTACCGATGAAACGGCTTAGGGCCGGTGGTGCCACATGACAGACTTGCGTGTCACCAGACAGACCTGCCTTGCTGCTCACTGGACTCTGGTTCACATGCTGCCTTGTGACGTTGCCCATTCTGGGATTCCTGCTGCTTCTCGTCTGTGCAGATAGCTTCTGGAGGTCACGAAGGTGTTCCTCACTTCCTAGCACGTGTCAGGCCCTGTGTGGGATAAGGGCTGGCCGCAGCGGATGGACAGATGCACAGGCCCTGCCCCGGGCTGGTGGGTAGGAGACCTTGATCAGAGCATGCAAGGTCGCGCCTCCAGGAAAAGGACACCCGGAATCTTCCGCCTCGGCCTTGGAGTCACTCCCCACCGAGGGGTTGCACCAGGCTGGCCGCATGCCTCGCTGAGGGTGTGGCCCGAAGCCAGGCGTTGTCCCTTTCTGGTGGTGCAGGTGTGCCAGCTGGTCAAAGGCCATCCAGGATTTGCCTCTAGGTCCCAAGTTGGGTGGCAGCAGATCCAAGCCTGGAGTCTGGTTAGCATCCTGAGTTCCAGAGGTGGCAACAGAGTGCCACAGTCGGGGCAAGAACAGTGTTTGGGATCAGGGTTCCTGGCACTGATTTGTGTGACCTTGGACCAGCGTTTTACTTCTTTGCGCTTTGGTTTATCTGTATACCATAAGAGATACAGAGCTAGTCTCTAAGGTCCCTGGTGGCCTCTGGCTGTCCCCTCTTCTTCCTCCTGAGTTCTTGGAGTCTCAGTTCTAAATTGCCTGGCCCGTGTCCGACTTCATCTTGGCTCAACTGGCCTGAAAATAACTTTTCCTGAACTATCTTGCTGTCTCAGTGGACTGACACCTAATTTCGAAAGTATGGCATGTTAGCTGGGGAGGCCCGAGTCCCTCTAAAGACCTTCCCCCCATTTCAGAGAGGATCGTTAACATTGGAGCGGTGTCTGCAGCCTGGTGGGAGGCAGGTGGGACGGAGCGGGTATGCTGAACGGGGAGCGGGGCCTGGGCCACCCTCCCCTCCCCACCCCCAGCCTGCGCCCTCGGCGTTGCCCGTCGAGCGGGTTTTCTCGGCCACACGTGGGGCAGACGCAGCCACACGTCTCGTGGTGCTGAGAGCTGCACAAAGCAGCCGAGACCTCCCCGCCGACACGCCAGCCTCCCCGAAGGTGACCACCGTGAGGAGGCCCCTCGGCACTGGCGGGGGTGTTCAGTAGTCAGAAGGCCATCAGCGAGATGGGCCTCGCCTCGTCCTGGGAGACTTCCTGTCGCCCTCCTCGATGGCCGCCTCCTCCCGCCACACACTAGATGCTCCTCAGTGCTCGCGAGTGCCTGCACCACACAGCTAGTGGGAGGGGGGCCACCTCAGTCCTACGACCACCTCGCCATGTCCAGAAGGAGGCCGGCATCCTGGGGCTGGTCGCGAATTACCATCGAGGCAGACTCTGGAACCCCTTCCTCTCCCCGAGGGGGAGAGGAAGCAGCGCTGCTGGTTGTTCAGCAGATAGGAAGGAGAGGGGTGTCCTGGTGGACAGACGGCGGCCTTGCCAGCCCCGCTTCCTGCCCCCGGTCGGATGGGCGGGCGGGACTCGGCTCTTGGGTGAAGGTGCTGCTGTCAAGGGCCCAATTAAAGCAAACACAGCTGTGCTTGTCGCGTGGGCTCCGGGAGAGGCCTGTGCCGTGTCGCACCCGGAAGGGCACGGTCATTTCTTAGGGGGCCTGAGCCTCGCACGTGCTTCTCCTGCTCTTCGGTACCACCTCTCGTCCTCCCAGAGCAGCCCGCTTCTCATAAGTAAACGTTTTCTTGAAACTTAACAGGAAAGGGTTTTGAAACTCAAGGCCAGAAAGAAAGCGTGCCCTTAAATCCTAGGTTCAGAGAAATGAAGCTGACACTGGCCCCGCGTAGGGAGTTCCTGTGGGTTTCTTTAGTCATTTTCTAACAGACCAATGTTTCCACAACACTGTTATCAAGTCTGTGCAGTTTCAGGGTCCCCGCCCGCCTGTGAAAGCTTTCGCTAGCGTCCCCGCCCATCTTTGCTGCGGGGGTCCCTGACAGACAGACGGACTAGTGTCCCGGTTCTTCATGGGGGGCCGTCACCGAGTCGAGGCACCGTCATCAGCCCCTCTTACAGATAAGGAGGTTGACACTCAGACGTATCACTTCCCCAAGGTCACACAGCTGGTATGTGTCAGAGACAGGATTTGTACCCAGGACCTGCAGTGCTTCCGCCCCTGCCAGGCCTCCCTACCTCACCAAGCCTCACACCCCCCAGACAGTCACACTCTGGGTTGACCAGCCAGCTGCAGAGGTCCCTCACTCGGAAGCCACAGGGTTCCTAAGGAATGTGGGGGTTTGGGGAGCCTGCAGACCCCCAGGAAGCGTAGGTGGGCCTGTACATGTTTTATTTGTGGGGAGAAGGCCCAGTACTTTCCTCCATCCCAAAGGAGCCTGTGACCCCAAACCAGTTAGCGTCGCATTTCTTAACGGACCCTGTCCACCTACCCCCACAGCCCTCAGTGGTGGGTTGGCTGCCATCCCTCCACGGGGCGGCCCTGCTCTGGTGTTTCTGAGCCCTGCAGCCCTAGAGGTGGCCTCCCCACACTCAGAGAACCCTGTCGGCCACCAGACTCCACGTGGGCTCTGGACCAGGTCCGCCACCTCGCCCCCGCTGGCCCTCCCGGCCAGGACGGACCAGGCCCACTCGGGAGGGGTCCGGGACCCCAGGGAGCACATTGGTCAGACAGTCAGGCTCTGTCCCCTCTCCAGACCTCACGCGTGAAATGGGGCAACAATAGCTTGTGCCACGTGGGTCATGGGGACGGCCGGCAGCAGGCCTGGCGCGGGTCAAGCGCTTCGCTGGGGTCGGCTCATTTTCCCCTCCCAGGATGTTAGGGCTCCGGGGAGGGCAAAGCATGGCTGTGTGGGGGGTGCACAGTCCCTTTGATGGACTGTGTGACAACCCTCCTCCAATAGGGAGAGTGGGGAGGGTCCCGGTGGCTCCAGGAGAAGGACAGAGCCCTGGTCTTGTGACAGACTCCCTCCCTAGGCAGTCCGTTGGTGTGGGTGGGTGGCAGCGCTCACCCATCTGGCCAGGAAGCAGGCAGGCTTTCCGCGAGGAGACGCCTGTCTCCAGGGGCAACCAGACGAGCAAAGAATGCTGTTCTTTATGATGGAGTCTCTTTGGACCCTCGAGTCTCGGTGGTGGGGGCCAGGAAGCCCTGGGCACACAGCGTTCCCCTTCAGTGGGGCCCTGGGACCGAGGTAGGCTTGGGCCCTGGTCCCGTGCCACTGCCAGGTGTGCGGCCCTGGGCACAGGCTCTGTGGGAAACAATGGGGTCGGCCTTGTCTAAAGCCCGGGGCTCTCCTCCAGAAGGTCCAGCAGCACACCGCGAGGCGGCCGCCAACCACCGGTTTCACCAGCTACCCGGGACCCGTATCTGCTTTGAGCCCCAGAGCACCCACAAGTGGTGGCCATGAAAGTCTGCTTTTCTCTTTTCTCAGAAATCAACGACCGAGAGCAGAAGTTGCACGCCCTTAAGGAAGTACTCAAGAAATTTCCGAAGGAAAACCACGAAGTCTTCAAATACGTCATCTCGCACCTGAACAAGTATGTCCCACGGTTTGCCGTTTGCTCCGCCTCCCTCAGAGGCCGCCAGTCAGGGCCAGTTAGCGCGGCGAGGCTGAGCAGGGCTCTGTCCTCTGCCCGCCAGCGGCTGCTGGCCCCCCGCCTCAGCGGGCCACACCTGGCTCATGCCCCGGTGTCAGCCCCGGTTTTGAGAGAGGCCCACGTGGCCTCGAGCGAGCCGGGTCCCTCTCCCCAGAATTCTTGTTTCTCCGGTGTGTGGCAGACACCTTGCCAAGAGTGGGCGCCGAGAAGGAGCAAAGCCCCGTCAGGGAGCGCTGGGGCTGCGGGGCGGAGGCCTGTGAGCGGGCTGTCCCCGAGCAGTCACACGCAACAGGCCTGCCTTCCTCTTGCTGAAGTGCTTCCCAGGGCTCTGCTTGGGACACTCACACTCCCTATCCTGGCACAGCCAGAGCCTTGTCACCCACAGTGGTGATCCCGGTGAGAGTCCCTAAGACAGTCCGTCCACCCCCGTGGCTTGTAGGGGCCTCCGTGAGCCAGGGCCTCAGAGCCACTCCTTGGGGGCTTGCCACGTGGGGACACGGGAGCAGAGGACAGGGCACAGACAGCTGCTTGGGCCTTTTCTCTCAGGCTGCAAGTGGGCAGCCGGAGTGACAGTGACCATGAGCACATGCACAGGGCAGGGCAGGGCAGGGCATGGGGCCTCTGACCGCACGTTCGGTGTCGCCCACAGAGTCAGCCACAACAACAAGGTGAACCTCATGACCAGTGAGAACCTCTCCATCTGCTTCTGGCCCACCCTAATGCGGCCGGACTTCAGCACCATGGACGCGCTCACGGCCACGCGCACCTACCAGACGATCATTGAGCTCTTCATCCAGCAGTGCCCCTTCTTCTTCTACAACCGGCCCATCAGCGAGCCCCCCGGCGCCACGCCCAGCTCCCCTTCCGCCCTGGCCTCCAGCGTGCCCTTCCTCACCTCCACACCGGTCACCGGTCAGCCCGTCACCACAGTCGCCTCCACCCACCCCTCAGTCCCCGATGCAGCCCCTGCTCCCCTCCCAGCTTCAAGCCGAGCACACGCTGTGAGTCACCAAGGCCTGGGGCAAAAAGAGGCTCGATTTTCTCAGACGGGGTGGCGTTTGGTCTTGAACACAACCAGGTCCACTGGGGCAGGGGTGGGGAGGCTGTCCCCTCCCCCTCTGTCACCTTCTCAAGATCTCATATGCAGCACCAGCCAGCGTCCACCATAGGCTGGGCCAACAGCGCCCCGAGCCCAGCGCCGCAGACCTGGGGCTGACTGCGGGCAGCGGCTGGGGGCCCTGCCCTTGGACACGGACCCCTTCGAGGACTGACTGGCCAGGCGGCGGCCCCGGTGGCCGTCCACATGCTCGCTGCTCCGGGACTGCCTGCCCACGCACACCAGCTTCGGCGTCACCCACTGCCTGACAGAGCCCTGGCCTTTGCCAGGGGGAGGAGGTGGTTTTGATTCGGGCCACCCCTGGCAACCTCCGAGGAGACACTTCTCATCTGGCTCACCTGTCTCCCTACCTTCCACATCTGTTCCCACCCCCGTCGGCGGGGAGCCTATCCAGCAGCCTCCTGGGGAACACAGGCCACGGCGCTGCCGTCCCAAGGCACAGTGCCAAGGGCGTCTGCCCGGCCGCCCAGAACAGCTGGAGGGAGCTTTGTGCCTGGACCGAGAGAATGTGACTCGCCCCTCCAGCCCCCGTGCTCCCTGTCCGCTGCATAGGCTTCGGGGACAGTTCCCTTCATGACAGAGGGACACTGGGAGAAAAGGAGAAAACCTGTCCAGTAACTTGGAAAAACAAAAAGGAAGAAACTACAGACCTCAGCACTCAGCTCCCCCGCTTCTCAGGCCGACGGGCGCGAGGGGGCCCTGGTCTTTGTGACAGCAAAACAAGGAGGCCCGGCGGGCAGCTGCCTGAGAACCAGTTGGGGGTCCCACGCACGTCCTGTTATCAGGTCTGCGTTCCCCAAGAAGAGACGGTCTGAGCCCTCGGTGGGTGGAGCTGGGGATTCGAGCAGACCAGCCTGGCACCTGGTCTGCCCTGGAACACTACAGGCTGTGGGGACGCTGGGGGGAGGAGGACTGGAGTGGGGCCAGCTCAGGGCGCACTGGGGTTTCGTCTAGTGTGCTTGGTGTTGAAGCGGAGTTGTTTCATTCTGGGGCACAGTGTGCCACCAGCAGGGTGTGTGCGGGAAGAGGGCGGGGTAGGGAACTGAAGCACTGTGTCCTGCTGGTGCCCGCAGGGGGCATCCTTCATGCTCCCCAGGCCAGGAGATCCCAGAGGAGCCACATGCACAGAGGCCACCAGAGTCAACACCTGCCTGTCCCACCCCACCCCTCTCCTGTGGCCTTGCCCGCCCTTTCTGAGAAATGGCCTCCCCTCAGCTTCCTGGCCTTTCCACTGGCCCCTGGGAGAACCCTTCCCACGCCCCACCACACACAGCAACCTGCTAAGGCTGCTACAGACCTTGGCTGCCCCCCACCCCTGGTGGCCGGGCTGTGGCCGCTGCAGTGGAGAAGCCTGACACTACGGTGCCCAGGGTGCAGGGTGTGGGGTGGAGGGCCCACCCACCACACTGACCTCTGGGTCTCTGCACTTTAAGAAGTAGCACCTGGGGTGTGTTTGAGGATGCCCTGGTCATCTCAGCTGGGTGGCCTGACAAATTAAGAGATGCCCCGAGGACTGTCCAGGTACCCCTAGCCCCAGACGCTTCCGGCTGGCTGTAGAGAGTGGGGCAGCCCTCAGCTCACGGGCTCCTTCCTCTGGATAAGCTGGATCCTTACCGTTCCCCTAGTTCGCGTACGGCAAAATAAGGTGCTTGGAAAAACTAAATTATCCCTGCAAGTTTTACCCTCCTCTTCAGGAACCCAAGTCAAAAAACACACCCGAGGTACATGACCGTTTTATGTAAACGTTGGGTGACGAGCGTTTCTCTGGTGGGGCTGTGCCTGATGGTTTAGGTCAGGGTGGGCTGCAGGGTGACGTTCTTGTTCAGTTTTGACAGAGGTTGGCAGACCCCCAGGCAGAAGAGGAAGTCGGTCCACTGAATTAATTTGTCCCTCGTTCTCACCTGCTTCGAGGCATTGGGTTTGAGTTGAAAGGGTGCCATGGGGGTGACCTGGGGCCACTGTCCTGGTGCGAACTGAAATAGCAGTAGCCCAGTTCCCTCCCGCTGCCCAGGCTGCACTGCCACCCCCTCGGTGCTGGCGCACTGGCCGCACCCCCACCCCGCTTGCAGCCTGGGCTCTGCACCAGAAGCTCAGAAGCCCCCAACAGGCCTGCCTGCCCACGGCACCCCACCCTGAGGTGCAGCGTGCACGTGGCGGGGGGTTCTGGGCGTGTGGGGAGGAGCAGCAGTGCTCGGCGTCCTCCCCAGATAGAGGTTGCCTCCGGTCCCGCAGCGCACCCTGGTGGCCAGCTGGAGCAGCCATGGGCCCCCCTCACCTTCCCGTGTCCTGCCAAGGTTTTCGAGGTGCAGGCGGGGACCAGCAGCTCCCGTCCAGCCAGAGCCGCAGTGGGCAGGCGGCTTCGGGGTTCCTCTCGTTTCTGCTGCTTCCTCACGGACTCCGCTGCTGCTTTCAGCTGGCCCAGGCTAGGGGACGTGTCCTGGTCATTCTGAGTTGGCATCACCACTGGTAGTGCTGGGCCCCGGGTGTCCGCTTCCACTCGGGGGTCGGCGTTCAGATGAAGTGGGCGCTTGGGTGGAGGGCCACGAGAGCCGGGGCTCGCGTGGGACGCTGCCTTAAACACATGCTCCCCACGGCTCGAAGCTAAGAGGGGGGTGAGCACGAGCCGGCCTTGGCCAGGGGGCCGGCAGGGCGTGGCGGGCAGGGCTCTCCCCGTCTGGTGGTCTGTCTGGGTCCACGAGAGAGTAGGTGTCACGACAGCCATTGGCTGTAAGCTGAAGGCCAATCCTGCCCTGTGGCACTGGTGCCGTGGAGGGCAGGGGCTGGGGTGCCTCGCAGGGTCGCCCTGAACCCCTGGCCGCGTCGGGCGTCACAGCAGCCTGACGTGAGGGGCACAGAGAGAACTGGGCAGCACGGTCTCTGTGAGCCCCACACCCACTGCCACCGTGGTTCCTCCTGTGTGGCGGGAAGTCTGCCGCCAGGTGATTCTTCCAGAGCAGGCGATGTGAGCCCTGGTGGCCACGGTGGTTCCTCGCAGCAGCGTGCTGCCCAGAGGGCTCGGGAGCGTGCGCCTTCCCCGTCCGTGTTCCTGGAGCGTGGGGGGTGAACAAGGGTGCCCCAGCCTCGGCCCTGAGACTTGAAAACAAGCTGCAGCGTTAGTGATCTGAAGTCGCCTCCCGCACCCCATCCCTCCCGTGAGAATACTGCTTTGAGGGGTCTGCTAGAGCAGGGATCCCCAACCCCCAAACTGTGGACCGGTACCAGTCTGTGTCCTGGTAGGAACTGGGCCGCCCAGCAGGAGGGGAGCGGCGGACGGGCGAGCGAGTCGTCGTCCATGTCCGCAGCTGCACCCCAGCGCCAGCATCGCCGCCTCAGCTCCCTCTCCCATCAGCGAGCATTGGATTCTCATGCAAGCACCGGTCCCTGATGCCACAAAGGTGAGGACCACTGCACTAGAAAAAGAAGTGGGCAGTGGCCTGGAAGTGTCGGCCCCCGGCCGCCGAGGGCTCTGGTCAGCCGGCCACTGCGTTTCCCAGGGGAGGCAGTGCCGGGACTTGGGCGAGTTGCTGGGGACCAGCTTCCTGTGCTCCACAGTCCTCATGGGTCATGGGCGTAGCATGCCCTGGGGCACGGGAACGGGCCTGAAGGGCAAAGCCTTTGCCTCGCCTCCGGAGACAGGCACAGCGCTCATTCTGCAGACGGGGCCGTCACCCTCACTCCTATCGCTTGGCAGGTTCAAGCCACTCTTTTGCACTTAGGTGGAAGGACAGACTGAGTCACGTGTGCCAGAAACCTAAGTCCGGTCTGGGACTGTGCTGGGGACGGCAGCAGGGAGGGCGTGGTGTACAGGGAAAGGCTGTTCTCTCCCAAGGTCTGGGCGTCCCCCGGGCTGTGCCTGTGTCGCTGTCTTAGATGGGAAGGACCCTTCCCTCGGGAGCCGCCCACCTGTGGCCCCCCGGGGGTCAGCGGTGGCCACCCCTCTGCTGCCAACGCCGCCAGCCCACACGGCCGTGAGGTCACACTGTCAGTGTCGTGAGACGGGGCATAAGTTATTGTTTGCATAAAAAAGAATCATGTTCCCTGTGTACATTACAAAAAAGGAAATGTCTGAACCGTATGGGAATAAAACTTGTTTGAAAATTTGGAATAGTGCTGCTGCCAGCTTATTTTTCTGGTACTTGTATTTTCACATGTTAAATGATCTTTATATATGTTGAATTAACAAATATTTTGAGTTTCCTGAGGAAAAAAAAACATTAATGGTATTGAAATGTGTTAGTAGTCTGGCCACGTGCCCAAAATTCTGTTTTGCAGCAAAAGTGGAGAACTGTATGTGAAGAAAGTTAACAGTTGCTTCTTTGTGTTTTAGGGGCTTAACCAGGACACGCTCTAGGTGGTGGTAGGAATGTTTGCTTAATTTCCAGACTCTTTTTCTTTGAACATGTCGTGGGTACCTTGAGGCTCCAACCTGGCTAGTGCATGGTCAGCCATCAACTAAGGCTGAGGCATCTCTGACCGAGGTGTTCTACGTTTGGTTTTGTTTTTTAAAATCATGTATTTGCTACAAAGTATTGTACTTGTCTCAATGGGAATGGTGTAAAAAACTGAAAAGGCCTTATGTGATATGTATCATAGTCAATAAATCCGTCTTGTAAAAAACCAACCCTGAGAGAAATGACGGTGGCCCCTCCTGCTGGGCTCCTGGCCCCCGGCCCAGTGGGGACACTGGCTCCATCCTCAGAGGCAGTGTCCAGGGACCCTCCAGCAGGAGCAGTCGGCTCTGGCCACAGGGAGGGAGAAGGCATTCTCCCGCAGAGCCGGGCCCAGGGGAGCTGCCGTCCCCGTTACCCCACCTCCCACCCCCCACCTCCCTCCGTGCCCAGGCTGCTCCCAGGGGCCTGCTTCCTGCTCCTGCAGCAGAGTCAGCCGTTGCCCCCGAATCTACGCGTCATTCTTGTATTTTAAGGTCATCATCCAAAGCACCAGCCACGGACCCCTGTGGCCACAGGGACCCATCAGGAGAGTTAGCTTGTTACTGCCTTCATTCCGGCCCCCATGCCTCCAGGGAGGGAGGTTGGCTGCCTCCCAATGAAGCCTGTCCCCCAGGCTCAGTCTGCTCTGTCCCCTCCCTCACCCCTCCCTTCTAGGCTCCTTAGGTCCACCTGCAGCTGTGGCCTTGCTGTCCCACTGCCTCCATCCTGGTTCAGGGCCCAGTTCCAGCTCACCTGGACTCTGACGGACCCCCCACACACACCCTGAATGGCCTCCCTGCCCTCCGTCTCGCCCCTTCCAGCCCACCTTCGTCATATCCCAAAGTTATTCCAGAAGGAAGACCTGGCTTTGCGTTACCCATGGCAGGAGTGGGAACTCCTCGGTATAAGACACCTGTCCCCTCCTGTGCCTGTGACAGACAGGACTCGATCACGACACTCCCACAGAGCTCGGGCCCTCCATGGCTCCAGGTGGCCAGCTGGCAGGAGCTGGCACCGGAGACAAGAAACCGCCCGCTTGCATGGGTTTCCTGCCGAGCGGTCACTCAGGCAAGTGCCCATGGGACGTCCACGCCGGGCCCCCTCCCTCTGGATCCAGCGGGCCCTCCCCACTCCTCCAGTCGGACCCCGGCATCGGTCCAGACTGCCATCGTCCTCCGAATGTGCCTGCCTGCTTCCCGCTTCGGTTCTGGGCTTGTGCCGCTCCCTGCCTGGAATTCCCTCCAGCCCCAGCCCCCACACCTCCGCCCACCAACTCGCCCACCAACTCACCTGTCCGTCAAAGCTCTTCCATCTAGGGATCCTTCCCTGACCCTTTCACACGTCGATTCAATTAGTTCTTTAAAAACAAAACAAAACTGCAGTACAGAGCTGGCCGTCTGTGTGCTGACATAAACCTGTCTTTTTTTCTAGTTCTGGAAGTCTGAGCCGTGTGGACTTGTACAGTGCACCTCTCGGCCCCTAGCCATCCAAGTCAAGTCCCTGCATGTCCTCCCAGGATGCACAACAAAGGGCCTTGAGCATGGTAGGTCCTCAGTGTGTAGAACTGGTTGGTCTCAGCCTTGCCCTTGACTTGCGTCTCCGTCTGTAAGCCAGCATCTCCCACGTGACTCTCCAGCCCAGACCTCCACTCCAAGCATTCACTCCTATCCATCTGCCTGTGACACGCCACCTGGTGACCACTGCGACACACCCACGGCCTAACTCCTGACCCCTTTCTCCTGTCGTCCTTCCATGCCCCCACAAGGCAGTGACCCTGGAGGCCTGGAGCCTTTCCTCATCAGCCAGGCCCTCCTCCAGCTTTCGTCTTCCCTTCCAGATGGCTGTCAAATCCCACCACTTCCTTCCTCCTTAACCTGCCACCGTCCTAATTGACTCACCTAGACGTCTGCCCAGCCTCCTGGCCACCTCCCAGCTCCCAGGCCCACCCACCCGCCCCCCATCTCTTCTTGGCAACCAGAGGGAGCTTTTCCAAACGGATCTGGCCATGCCGCCCCTCCCTTGTCACCTTCCAGGGCACCCTTAGAAGAAAGCCCAAACTCTTCATCAGGTCCTGTGAGGCCTCCTGGGGGCCCTTACCCACACCCTGCCTTCCACTCCGCTCCCTGAGGGCCCACCCACCTCAGGCCTCTGGCACACCCCTCCTTGCTAACTCCCTCCTTAACCTTTAGATTTCGGCTGCACGGACTCTTCCTCAGGGAAGCCCAGTCTGACCCCAGACCAAGACGGACTCCTTCACTTTCAAGGACAAAAAAAAATGTTCTCGTCTTCAAAAGCATTTCTCTGCTTGTCATTCATTTAGATTATATTTGCCCACCTAACACATTTCCTGAGCGTTTGCTCTGTGCCAGCCACCTGGGGACACAGCCGGAGCTGACATCTAGTGGAAAAGACAGTAGTAGGCAAAGAAATGAACATAGGCCAAAATGTCGGGCACAGATCAGGAGTCGGGGAGGACGTGGCTTTGGAGGAACACGAATGATATTTAAGAGAATCAAGAAGACTGAGGAGGTGACATCACGGCAGTACAGGGACGAGGCTGAGGTGAGTGAGGCACTCGCCTACCTTGCAGAAGTTGAGGGGACAATAAAAAATAAAAAACGAGAAAAGGAAGAATAATTTTCTTAAAAACTTAAGGGGACACACAGTGATCACGATAAAAATATTCCAATACGATGTTTTAAAATAAGTGAAAAAACATATCAAAATTTTAGACAAAAACAGAATCAGCAACACTGCTGAGTGATGTTGACGCCTGAGGCAAAAGGAGAAATCGGTACGACTGAGCCAGGAACTGGGAAGGAGGCGATGGCGGCTCAGACCAGAGCCCGGGGAGTGGGTGTGGAGCCAGGAGCGGGGGGCGTCTGGCTGGATGTCTCCAACGTCAAGTTGACACAATGTACTCAAGATTGCACGCGGCGGTGGGAGGAGGTAAATGACTCCTGGTGGACACTACAGTGATTACAATTACCGTCTGTCTCCCCCACTACCCTGTGAAAGAAACCCTCCGGAGCTGTGTTCCCCAAGCTAAGGCCAGCACCTAACGGTACTAGGTGCTCCCCAGCTCCAGGCCGACTGCCAGAGACCAGACGATGCAGTGTGTTAGCCCCAGGCGGCCACCAGGGGTCAGCAGAGTGCCGCCTTGCCCTGCCCTGCCTTGCCCAGCCCCAGGTTGAGCCCGGGAGCCGGGAATGCAGCAAGCCAGGTTGGTGGCGTTTCAAGGGAGGGGGACAGGAAAGCAAGGTTGGAAGGAGCAGTGGGGACTGGCGAGGAGGCAGAGTTGGAAGTGTCCCGGGAGCCGGCTGAGAGGCAGAGCGAGGAGCTACCCTTTCTGTCATTTCATCCATCCATCCATTTATTCATTCACTCACGGGAGGTCGGGGGCCAGGCCACACAGCGCCTCCTGGGGCAAGGTAATACGTTTGAAGTTTGTCCCGAGGGCACTGCGGAGCCATGGACGTGGTCTGAGCAGGGAAGAGACGGGGTTGGATTTGCAGGAGCGGAGAGGAAGGAGAAGAAAGTGGGGATTCAAGAGATACAGGCTCACAGGGACTCTGAAGAGCAGTTGACATAAACGTCAGCCACGCAAATCTGTTAATACGAGCTAACAGTCTTTGGGCACTTACAAGGTATCCAGCCCCGTTTTAATCATTTTTCATGCATCAACTCAATTTTCACACGAACGGCTGTAAGCATCATCATCGTCCCATCTTCCAGGTGAGGAGTCCTGCGGTACTAAAGGGCCAAGTGATTTGTCCAGCATCACAAGCTGGTGAGTGGAATTTGACCTCCAGCCACCTGACTGCAAAGCCCAAGGCACTTCCTGTGGCCACCGTAGCAAATGCCCACGCACCGGCTGGCTTCCAACAACATGAATGTATTCTCTCTCAGGTCTGGAGGCCAGACGCCCAAAATTAAGGGTCGTCGGGGCTGTGCCCCCTCCGAAGGCTCTGGAGAAGAATGCTCCTCGCCCGGTTACTCCAGGGGTTCCTTGGCTTGAGGCTGCGTCACTCCAAGCTCTGCCTCCGTCTTCACCTGGCTTCTCCCTTCTCCCGGCGCATTTCTGCTCTGTGCATCTTCTCTTCTCTTTTAAGGACACTTGTCACCGGCCTTAGGGCCCACGCAGATAGTCCAGGATGCCCTCCTCTTGAGATCCTTAATTACATCTGCAAAAACCCTTTTGCCAAATAAGGGCACATCACAGGTCTCAGGGACAAGACATGGACATGTCATTTGGAGGCCACTACTCAACCCCCCACAACTCTCCTCCATGGCACTGTTATTATTATTAGTGACATCATTGGTATTCTTACCTTGAAGGGCAGCTCGGGTCGGAGTGAAGCGAGATGCCCAGGTGAGAGAGTACAGACGGGAGAGGATGGTGTGGCAGGCAGGGACTGTGAGGGGTGGACGCTTAAGGCCATCGCCCCCGCTCCCCAGCTGGGGCCCAGCCTCTCCCTTCTCCAGAGGGACGCTCCAGGGTCATAGAGAGAGTCCATTTCTCTCTGGAAGATGGAAGGGGTGGCCCTGGCATTGGGAGGGCCAGTCAGCCAAGTGCCCTGGGCATGCCAAGCCCACAAGGCCTAAGCACCCCAGATCCTCAGCTGTCTCTGTGCTTGATCCCTTGGGTGAGGGGGTCAGGGTGATGACACAGTGACCACTATGCGCTGCTCGCTCCCTGGGGTAGTGCACTGGCTGTTCTGCCGCTTGCTACCAAAAATAATGCCGTAGCATCCATCTAGGCCCATGGCCTCTCCCGGTGTCACCTGAGGGCAGGGGACCGGCCTCACGATGCTGACTGTCCACTGTGCACTGTGCTGTAACAAGTGTCACTCTGTTTGGCTGAGGCTCTTTGTCTTCTTTTGGCACCTGTGGACAGGTGACAGGTCAGGCTTTATTGTCCTCTATGAGGTTAGAGCTCTTCCCTGACACCTTGGGTGGCCTAAAGGGGACAAGATGGGGCCAGGAGACAGGAGGCCAAGTGAGCAGCAAGCAGGGGCAAGGCAGAAGTGGGCACCTGGGATGACAGCCAGGTGTCAAGCCAAGTGACACTTAGATGTGGGGCCATTTATCGAGTTGGTGGGTGATGGTGTCTCATTTCCCCGTCTCCTTCCCAGCAGCTGTCAATCCTTGACCGGTCTCCCTGTAATTGTACCTGCGCGTGCACACGCACTCACACCTGCTTTATCGTGTCCTCTGGCACCCAGCTCCATCTGGCATATATTTTTTTCTTGTTTTGTCTACTGTCTGACACTCCCACCAGGGTGCCTGCTCAAGGGACAGGAATCTCTGCCTGTTTCAGCCTCGCTGGGTCCCTAGAGCATCTGGCACATAGTAGGTGCTCAACAAATGTTTGCTAGGTAGATGGATGAAAAACAAAAACAGGACAACTCTGGGGCCAAATTGGGAGGCCCAGGTCTCCAGTGACCCCTCCTCATCTATTTAGTGCTTTAAACGAAAACATTTTCACTGTCAGTACCGGACGTGAACTTGACCTCTCAAGGAATGCATTCCCGGGGTGCTGTACCCCGCTAGCAGCCTCGGGCCAGGGGAGACATCTCCTTGACCACCTGGCTCTCCAAACCTTGGCCTTAAACCAGGCCCACCTCTGGGGACCCTCCCTTTACTAAGTGCAGGAGCAAAAGCTAAAAGGATGCAGACCGGACACCTCCTGGGACCACCTGGGAAGTGAAAGCCTGGGGTATGTTGGCAACTTGGAGTCCCAGGTCCGTCCCAGAAGGTCTCACGGAGGAGGAGACTTGGCTCTGAGGGGTTTCATTGCTCTTGGGGTGAATAACCCCTTGGGAGCTCAGACCCCATACCTGCTCCCCCAGCCGTTCCTGGCTCATCTCATTCTAAGGCAGCTCCATCTTCCAGGCATTTTACAGATGAGGGTCGTGAAGGAGCTGCCCAAGCTCACCCAGGTGGAGCCAGAATTAGACCCTGAACTCCTTAAAACGATGCTGTCCACCTCCCAATAGGGAAGAATGAAAATGTTTAAGTAGAAGTCATTGAACCCCCCCAAACACACACATACACCCCCACACTCCCATGCTTTCACTACCTACCAAAATCTTTGTCCCTCTTCTTGATTTCTCCTGGTGACAGGGAGCTCACCACCTCCAAAGAGCACACACTGTCCTTCCTCATCTCTTCCAGCCAGGCTGCTTTGGGAGTAGTGGGGTCGCAGCGCTTTGATGGGAAACGTCTCCAAAGCAGAAGAAGGTCAAGGAGAACTGAATGCAGCTGAGAGGTGGGAAGCCAGGCTAGGGTAGGAGGTGCCGGCTATGAGACCATGCTGGTCTCAGGTCCTGCAGCCTCAGGATCCCCTAACAGCTCCCTCCGCCACCCCTTCAGGCCCCAGGTGCTAACCGCTCACTGCTTTGCCTGCCCTGGGTGCTTCACCAGCCCCACCCCACACATTCCCCAAGACCTTTATCCTTTACGAAACACTCCTCAGTTCCCGGCTGAAAGGCCCCCGCTCGGCCCTCCCGGGGCCTAGCCTGACGCACACCCTGGCACAGGGCTCTCCTCTTCACAGAGCTGCAGAAGGCACAGACCTCCCAGGGCAGCCCGCACCCCCCATTTCACAGATGGGAAACTGAGACCCCAAATGGTGTGTGTGTCAGTTTATCAGTGACTCTGGGAGTGAGTGGCGTCTAGGTAAGAGGATTTGTATGCGGGTACTTGAGGGCGTATGCGTCTTCGGATGTATATAATATCTAGCATATCGAATGCCTGCCTGTTCTCAGCTAAATGGCTCAACTTAGAGGTTCTAAACTTTTTGGTCTTGAGACTTCTTGTTCTCAGGGAAGACCAAAGAGCTTTTATTTTTGTTCTATAAATGTCAGAAATTAAAACTGAGAATTTTTAAAGATAACACTCATTTTTAAAGAACAATAAGAAACCCATTACAGGTTAACATAAATAACATTTTATGAAAAATACATTTTCCAATACAAAAAAAAATTAGAAGAGTCATTATTTTACACTTTTGCAAATCTCTTTAAAGCACAGCATAATAGAAGACACCTGGATTTTCATGGCTGCTTCTGCATTCAGTCTGTTTCGATATCACGTGCCATGCAGCTTCTGGAAAACTCCATCGGACAGTCATGGGAGAATGGAGCGGAAAAGGTAGAAAACGTCTCAGTATGAAAACCTGACGGAGCAAAGCTCCTGAGACAGTCTCAGGGAGCAATGCAGGTCGCACTTCGAGAACTGGACGAATGCATTTTATGCCGGCAATGACGCTATGACGTGGGTACTGCAATTGTCCGTGGCACCTGTCCGCGCCACACAGCCAGGAAGTGGGTGGTGTCTGGAGACAGGAGCCAGTGATCTGAGCTCGAATCCCCACCCTAACCCTAACAAGTCCCTCCGGAGGAAAAGAGGAAAATATTACTACCGGCTGAGAGACCATCACCCACAGGCGAGACTCTCTCTATGCCTCGGTTTCCCCGGCTGTAAAACGGGCTTAGTAACAGCCCTGCTTAGAACCTTGCAGTGGGGAGAGGATCAGCAGCGCGTACGCGCTCCCAGGTCGTTAACTGTGCTCGTCATGGACGAGGTTGAGTGTTCCCATCACCCAGTTCACACAAGCGTTCGGAGGTGTGTGCCTCGGTTTCTCCGAAGCCGGGATCGCTGGGAACCCCCGACCATGGAAAAGGCCAGAGGGGCTGGCGCTAGGCTGGACCGGGGAGCGGGGGCGGAGATTCGGTGGGCGGGGCTCCGGCAGCCCCCGCCCCCTGCCCGCCAGCTCCGTCCCGGCTTCTCCAAATCTGCGAGGCCGCGGTGGGCGCGGAGAGCCTAGCGCCAGAACCCTCGCCCCACCGAGCGCGGCCCGCCCCGGGGTCTATGGGGCCGCCCCTCTGCGCCGCCCGGCCGGCCCCACGCCGAGCCCGGAGCCCGCCCCTTGGCCAGGTAACGAGGCGTAGGGTCCTGCGGGTAAGGGACGCTGGCTGACATGAGGGGATGGGGAACTCCGGGATGCTGGAGGAATAAGGGGCCGGAACTCCAGTGCCCTGAGGGCTAGGGTATCGGAACGCTTGTATCCCGAGGCTGGGGGAAGGGGTACACGGATGTTTGCGTCCTCGCGAAATCGGGGTCTGGGCATCAGGACACCTGGTTTGGGGAGGCTTGGGGGCGGCGTGGGTACTGGGGTGGGTAGTCCTGGAGGAATGAAGACCCAACTGAAGACGGTCCTGGTTCTGAAGGGTCTGGGTACCAGGACACCTGGGCCCCGATTGTCGGGTCCATCCTGGGGGCTACCTCGGGCTGAGGCTCTGGCCACCGCGTCGAGGCTGGCTGGGCACGTCCGCGTCTTCAGGGAGGAAGTTGAGGTTGCGGGGATTTGATGGCCCAAACAAGTGGCGCCACCTGAGGGGCTGGGGGTCCTGGGCAAGGCATAGGGTGGGGGCCCTGCCTTCTGCCCCCCTATCCCTCTTAGCCCAGCCCGGGCAATAGGTGCACCATGATGCGGGGAACCGGACTCCGGCGGGGGCTCGGAGGGCAGGTCCCCGGGATAGAGCGCTCAGGGGGGTGCGTGCCCGCGCGCCTGAGCCCCGGCGAGGCGCCTGCCCCCCGCACGGCTTGGGCATGCTTGACACGCAGCGCGCGGGCCGGTCGGATCCGTATGCGCGCCGCGTGCGCCTATTGGTATGCGGGAGCCGGCCCGGCGCGGGCGTGAGGCGGGCGCGCCGGCGGGCGGCGCGGGGGAGGTGGCGGCGGGCCACGTCCTCACCCTGAGCTTCGCCCCGGACCTTGCAGGCTGAGAGCTGCGGACTCCTTACCGGGGCCTCCAGGTAGGGGAAACTGAGGCACCATCCAGCCCTAGCTCCTTGCTGGGACCCTGAGCCCCGCAGGAACCTCCGTTTCCCCACCAGGTCTCCCGGTGGGGGGGCCCTCCGGCACTAAGCACTGCCTCGGGCTCCTTCCCCCCGCAGGGGACGCACGTC
This sequence comes from Pteropus medius, assembly GCF_902729225.1. Lineage (NCBI taxonomy): Eukaryota > Metazoa > Chordata > Mammalia > Chiroptera > Pteropodidae > Pteropus > Pteropus medius. The sequence continues at coordinate 407,403 of NW_024349226.1, forward strand.
TCGAGTCCTGCAGGCTGCTCTGAGTCTGAGCCCGCCTGAAAGGGTCCCCGCGAAGATGGCAGCCCCCTACCCCGGCAGTGGCAGCGGAGGCGAGGTCAAATGCGGGGCAGGTCGTGGCGGCAGCGTCCCGTGGGACTTTCTGCCGGGGCTCATGGTCAAGGCCCCTCCCGACCCTGGTGAGCAGGCTCCGCCCTCGGGCCTGCCCCCAAAGAGTATGTTCCGGGGAATTCATTGACTCACTTCTGCCTCTGCCCCTGGGCTAGAATTCCTCATCTATGTTGTTTCTATCCGGGGCCACTCTTCCTCCTAGTTCCCCAACGTCGTAAGTGCAGAAATCCACACTCGGCTTCTGCCCCCACCTCCAGAGTGTTGGATCCACTTCCAAACTCCCATCCAGTCCTCAGACCCCATGTGGCGGGGCTCCCCCGACCAGGCCCCTCACCCCTGAGCTCCTGGGCCCCGCTGACGCCTCCTCCGCGCCGCCCGCCCAGTCTGCAGGCGCAGCGCAAGGAGAAGTCCCGGAACGCGGCGCGCTCGCGGCGCGGAAAGGAAAACCTGGAGTTCTTTGAGCTGGCCAAGCTGCTCCCGCTGCCCGGAGCCATCTCGAGCCAGCTAGACAAGGCGTCCATCGTGCGGCTCAGCGTCACCTACCTCCGCCTGCGCCGCTTCGCCGCGCTGGGGGCGCCTCCCTGGGGGCTGCGGGCCTCCGGGCCCCCGGCCAGCCTCGGTGAGTGCGCATGCGCGGGGGGGAGGAGCGGGGGTCCCGACGCCCTTCCCAGGGGGCAGAGGAGCCGTGACCCCAGGTGCCCTCCGGCCTTCCCCCAGCTCCTCGACCCAGAGGGAGGACGGCGTTTGGGGTCAGAAATTTTGTGTGTTGCTTCTATTCTCCGAGCCCCAGTTTATTCATCTGGAAAATGGGCACAAGAAGTAGGAAAGATTTCACTAGTTCTGGCCTCATCAAGGGCCTGGCCACACCAGGAATCATAGTAGTAAATGCTATTGTTTTCATTGGAGCAGAGGTAACACGAGGGAGCCCCGCAGCTCCGTGGGTGGGACGGAAGGGACTCAGCCTGGGCCTCCCATCCGCTAATGAACAGCAGACCCCTGCACCCAGAGGACTCTGCAGTCAGGATGCCCAGTTTGGGACAGTGGGAGGGAGAGTTTCATATGACAGGTAAGACGGTGAGCTTCAGAAAGACCGCCCTGGGCCCCTGTCTCCACCCAGCCACTCCCCAGCACTGCGACCCCAGGCGGGTCACCGCACCTCTCTGTGAAATGGGAATCGTGGTGGGACCCGTCCCTGAGGGCTGAGGAGAGGATCAACCAGCTAATACATGTGTAAAGATCCCAAACATCCCTGGCGGAAAAAGCAATGTGTGGTGACTGGTGTCAGTGACGACTCTGCAGGGTTGTTGGGGGGACCTGTGGTTTATTGAGCGTCTACTGTGTGCCTGCTACTGTCCTGAGCCCTTGAGATCCAGCAGGAAACACTAAAAATCCCTGCGCTGGACAGGCTGACATCCTAGTGGCCAAGGCACAATAAGAAAATGATCAAAGAAATAGAATGTGTAATATGTAAATATAGAATATGTAAAAACAGATATATATAGATACCTACTTTTATTATTATTCAGACTTTATTATTGATAGATACATGAAAGTGTTATGTTATTATTCTATCTTATGCATTACTGCTTTATTCATATTACTAGAAGACAGTGAATCGTGTGAATCTGAGGTCGCAGGTGACAAAGACATGGGACCCCAGGCACTCCCCCGCCCCAGAAGAGGGGGTGTCCTTAGCATGGGGTTGGGGGGCTCCAATTCCCCTCCTGCCCTGGTCCCTGGGTGGGGGGGGGTGAGAGAAAATAGCATTGATTAAGCTCGCAATAAATCACCATTTAAATTTAAATAATCCAGCTTCCCAGGCGGTAATTAGGCGAATTGACTGGCGCCGAGAGAATGCGGCATTAGAGCTTCTGATTACTGTCATTACCGCGAACAACATGTGCTCCTGCCAGGGATAAACATCTTGTCTATTGTCCCGGAGCCCAGGGGATAGAAGAGGGTTGGTGCTGAGAGAGCCTCTCTGGGGTCCGGATTGCCCCCCATTCCCCGGATGGGCAAGTTGAGGGGGCGGGAGCTCACTGAGGTCACAGCACTGAGGTGGCAGACCCCTGGCCTCGGTCCTGTAACCTAGCACTGGTGGGGGGCAGGAACTGTGTGGGCTTCCTCCTATAACCCCAAAGTTAGAAAATTGGGGGGATCTTCTGCTCTACAGGGTCTCTAACAGGGGGCCAAGTGCCTGCTTCTGTAGTTCAGATGGGGAAACTGAGGACAGCGTTTTAGCAGAAGTCAGAAACAAAGCATTGTGCCTCCCACTCTCTCAATAATAATAATAATAATAATAATAATATGCAGTGCATGTCAGACACTATGCTGAGCACTATATGCAAATCAACTCGCTTAATCCTCTCAGAAATCTTAGGAGGGAGGCCGTACTGTGATTCCCATTTTATAGAAGCAGAAAACAGAGCTAGAGAAGAAAAGCTGTTGGCTCAAAGTCACGCAGCTCAGGGAGAGGCCCAGCTGAGTCAAATTCGAGTAGCCTGGCTCCACAGTCCACCTTCTCAGCCACTATCCTTGGCATGTTTGTAGGTCTGCAAGGGTGGGTCCCTCCTTGCAGGCCTCAGCCTCCCTCTGGACCTCTCTCTGCCATCTGTAAAATGGGACAACAGGGGTTAAAGACTAGCCCTGGGCCTCTGAGTCTGGGGACAAGACAGCCCCAATCTCATATCAGCATTGGTCATTCATTCAACAAACACCCACTGAACACCTCTGCTGTGCCAGGCACTGTTCTAGGCGTTGGGGACACAGCAAGGACGAGGACAAAGTCTCTGCCCACCATCTCCTGATCTCTTCTTCCCCTGTCATGTCTTCAAACACACACACACACACACACACACCACACACATACACACACCACACACACACTGGCCACCTTGCTGTTCTTCAGAGAATATGCTCTCACCCCAGGGCCTTTGCACTTGCTATACCCTCCACAGGAACTGCCTCCCTTCTGAATGTCGGCTCCTCAGGAAGGCCTTCCCTGACCAGTCCGTTACAAATGACAGCCCCGCCTGCCTAGCCCCAGCATTCCTTATCTTCCTTTCCCGCCTTATTTCTTCTTATCATCAAATGACACTACAGATTTCTTATTTCTCTGGTTTACCGTGTCTCTCCCTGTTCCCTGAGCCTGGAATAGTGCCCGAGGCACAGTCAGGACTCACTGCCACGGTCAGGTGACTGTGAAATGGAGACAGGAGAGAGGAAGGGTGACATCTTAATTCACAGGTCAGGCACAGCCTCTCTGAGGAAGTGACCTTTGAGCCGGGACTGGATGGCGGTGAGGGAACAAGCTACGAACATCTAGAAGGGTGGTCTAGGCAGCGGGAACAGCATGTGCGAAGGCCCCGAGGCAGGCTGGGACCGGCTTGCTGGTTTGAGGGAGTCTGGAGAGGAGCGACTGAGGCGGAGGTGGGGTGGGGGCTTTGGGGGTTGGGGGGTGGTAGTCAGCAGGGGCCAGGGCCTGCAGGGCCTCGTGGGCCATGGCGAGGACTTTGCTCGCCGCGGCGGTGGTGAGCGTGGGTGGGAGACAGGTGCGGGTCGAGCCCGTGGGATTTGCAGAACATGGACGCAGGTGTGAGAGAAAGAGGGAGGCCGAGGTGCACGGCAAGGACCCGCCCAGAAGGGTAGCGGCGCCCCCAGTCGTCCACGGGAACGTGGGCGAGAAGAGCGGCGTGACTTGGGAATGAGGCGCCTTCCATGTGCATGGACCCATTCTGCTCGGTCACTGGGCGCAGCCCCCAGATGAGGCTGAGGAAGGCGGAGGCCGAAATGCCCCGCCCCCAGCCCTCCGGCCCGCGCACGCGTCGTGGCGGGGTGCTTCCCGCTCCGATCGGCCCTGCTCTCCCGCCCGGGGCAGCAAATCCCTGAGGGCAGCGGATGGGAGGTGAAGGGGAAACCCCTACGGCCTGGGAGAGGCCCTCAGTCCCCCCTCTGTGCGAGGGATGACGACTGTGGGACAGTTTTTCTTCTCCAGCCGAGTCGGGATCCAATAAGAAACTCAGCGAATGTTTGCTGAGTGCGTGAGTGACAGTTGGGGTTTGGACGTGAGGAGGGGGCAGATGGGGGAGGAAAGAAGAGCCACCTGCTCTTCTGAGTTTGGGGACAGAGGAGTTTAGCCATTTGGGGAGCAGAGGAAGCAACACAGGGGAGGAGTTGGGGAGTGGGTGGGTTTGTGGGGAGAGAGCCTGGGAGTAGTAAGACGCATCAGTCAGTGATGGGGACAGACCCCGGGGCTTCCCGTCCCAGGGGACAGGCCCAGTGTTTGGGGTACCAGCCAGTGGCTGAGCCCTCCCCCTCCACCCCACATCCCCTTCCTGCCCATTAACGCTGTTAATTGCAGCCCGTTCAGTCTGACCTGGGCTGATCCTGGGAGAGAGAAAATGAAGGAATTAACAAAAATGACAGGGGAAAATTGCGACAATTAGCAGGCGGCATTGTTCCCGCCTGTCACCCGGCTTGTTCGTGCTGCATCTAGAGGGAGGGGTCCCCATTAATCACCCCCCGTTATTGTTCCTGGAGCTTCAGGCGGGGGTGGAAGGGGATGTAACCGCGAGAGGATATTGGGGGAGCTCCTGGGAGAAGGAGGCGTGGCCTAGACGCTAGGAAGCGGGGGGCGGGGCCAGGGGCTGCGCCCTGATTGGGGGAGGGGCGGAGTTTCGCTGCCTGGTGTTTCGATGGTCTGGAAATAACAGCGATCACGCTATTAATGCTCATTCTCGTTCCGTGTTTCGGAGCACCTGCTGTGGGCCAGGCCGTGCTTGGCCCTTTCTAGAAGTCGCTTAAACTAACAGAATGCTCAACCAGCCTGTGAGGGTCGTGCTCTGAGCGAGCTAACCCACAGAGGAGGAAACTGGGGTCCCAGAGCACGCAGCCACGGAGGGACAGCCCTACCGCTGGACGGACACCAGACCTGGCCCCTTAGCCCTGCAAGAGCCAGGTGCTTGGGGACCCTCAAAATCACTGAATCCTTCGTCCGGCTCCGCAGCCTAGGCACGGGGCCCCTTGTGGGGGGTCGTCCTCTGCAGGTTCAGGGACGGGATCCTGAGTGGGAACAGGGTCCATGACCTCTGTTCACACCCAGCATGGGAGTCTAGAGCCCTCAGCCCCTGATGGGGGGCTGGGCCAGGGGGCCTTGTCCCTCTGCCTCTGTCTCATTTGTCACCTTGACCTTTCTGCCACTTTCTCTGTATCTGTCTGCATCTCTTTTCCTCTATCTCCCCATCTCTTTATGGCTCTGTCTATCTGTCTCAATTTCTATGTCTAGGTCTCTGTCTCTATCTCTTCTATAAAAAATGTTTTTATTGAGGTAAAATTTGTGTAACACGAAATTCACCATTTTAAAGTATACAGTTCAGTGGCACTTTGTACATTCACAGTGTTGGGCGACCATCTAGTTCCAGAAATTTTCCATCGCCACCGAAAAATCCTGTACCCATTAGCAGTCACTCTGTCCTCCCTGCCCCTACTCCAGCCCCTGGCAGCCGCCGATCTGCATCCCGTGTCTGTAGATTTGTCTATACTGGACATTGCGTATCAGCAGAATCCTGTAGCACACAGCCCCTTATGTCCGGCTTCCTTCACACAGCATGGTGTGTTCAGAGTTCATCCATGTGGTAGCGTGTGTCAGTGCTTCATCCGTTTTTATTGCTGAATAATATTCCATTGTCTGAATATAGCACATTTTATTTATCCATTCGTCAGCTTATGGGCATGTGGGTCGCTTCCACTTTTGGCAGCTAGGAATAACGCTTGTCGTAAACATTCGGGTACAGTTTTTGTTAGAGCACGTTTTCGATTCTTCTGGGTGTATGCCTGCGGGTGGAAAGGCCAGGTCAGATGGTAATTCTGTGTTTACCCTGTCGACAAACCGCCACACAGTTTTCCAGAGTGGCTGCTCCATTTACGGTCTCCCTCGCAACGCCCTGGGGCCCCAATTTCTCTGCGTCCTCACCAACGCTTGTTTTATTTTTTCTAGCCGTCCTAGTGGGTATGAAGTGGTCTCTCATTCTGATTTTGATTTCATTTTGCTAATGACTAATAATTTCAGGCACTTTTTTCAGGTGCTTCTCAGTCACTTGTATATCTTGTTTGCAAAATTTCTATTTATGTCCTTTGCCCATCTTTGAATTGAGTCGTTTGTCCTTTTTGTTGTTGAGTTGTAATGTCCATATGTCTTTCTTTATTCCTTTATATCTCTCTGTCTATCTGTTTGTCTCTCTGTGTCTTTGTCTGTCTCTGTTTCTCTGTGTCTCCCTGCCTCACTCTGTCTGTCTCTCTCCATCTCTATCTCTCTGTGTCCCTGTGTGTGCGCGTCTGTCTCTCTGGATCTCTCTGTGTGTCTCTCTTTGTCTTTGTCTCTCTGTCTTTCTCTCTCTTATTTTCAGTCTCCACTGCGCCTCCTTCTCATCCTTCGGGTCTGAGCTTAGACACAACCTTTTCTAACAGGCCTCACCCCATTCTGCTTCACATTCCGTTCCTTTCACACCACCTATTCGATTCTTCATAGCACTGGCCACCAATGATAATTCTGTATTGGTGAGTTTTTTACTTGTCTATGTGTCCCTGGCCTGGGTGCCCCTTGGGGGCAGGACCGGGCTGTCCGGGCCACCTCCATGTCCTTAACACTAACCAGCAAAGAGCCTTCTGTGCAGTCAGAGCTCGGGGAGAGTACTGGCTGGCTGGATGGATGGATGGACGAGTGAACGGATCCCTTTCTGCATCACCTCGTGTCTCTCTCTGTGTCTAAATCTCTAGGTCTGTCTGGCCCACCTCGGTCCCCTCACTCCTCCCCACATCCAGGGTCTCTCCCCCACAGAGCTCAGGGTCCCACAATACCCCAAGATGGCTACCAGACTCCAGGGAAGAGAGATTTGCAGCCTGGTTCCCTGGGGGCCGGCCTTCTGAGGCCAAGGTCATCAGGATCACAGGCTCCAGCCTCACCCCTCTCTCTGCCCCCAGCCCCAGGCCGCAGGGGCCCGGTGGCGCTGGTCTCCGAAGTCTTCGAGCAGCACCTGGGTGGACACATCTTGCAGGTGAGGCCCCTCCCCTGCCTGCTGCTCCTTGCTGCCACCTGGTGGCCATGCCTGGAGACAGCACCCTTTTCTCCTTCATCCTTCCCATAGGGAGCATCAGGTCTGGAAAGCAGAATGCTGGGGCTCCCCTTTCTGCCAGCCCCTTCCTAGCACCACCAAACCCTCGTCCCCCACCCCCACCCCAGAATAAACCATCCTAGGCAGAGATCAGATTTCAGAGCCTCTAACAGGTGCCAGGCCCTCCTCTCCCGCCTCCTCTGTCTTTCCCCCTCTAGTCCCTGGATGGCTTCGTGTTTGCCTTGAACCAGGAGGGCAAGTTCCTCTACATCTCAGAGACGGTCTCCATTTATCTGGGTCTCTCACAGGTAAGGGGCCGCAGCAGGCCACCTGCACTGGCTCAGCTGCCGTCTCTCGCGGCAGCCCACCCATGCCCTTCCTCCGTCCTGGCCTCACCATCCCAGCATGAAAACATGGACTGAATCTGTGGTTCCCAAAGTGCATTCCTCGGAACCCCACACGGCACCCCACATGGTTCCTCATAGGCAGAGGGTTATCAAATTCACGGTTCAATTTGAAACCAAACTAGTAGAAGGATCAGTTTGCCAAAGAGTGGTGGCCAGACGCACCGTATTTACCAAAGCCTGATTCTTCTTCATTCTGAAGGGCTACAGCAATTTGTATCGGAAGAGCCTGGGTTTTGCCAGCTTTGGGAGGTCCTCTGTGGCGTTTTAGTCAGCTGGCTTGTTTTGTCTTTCTCTCAGCCTGCCGTCTCCACCTCAGCTCCTGCAGCCGGAAAAGGAGGTCGGGGGGAAGCCAAAAGCCCGCTTCCCTGGACTCGTGGCTCCTCGTGGCAGCTTAGGCCTTGCCAATCCATCCAATACAAATTGCTATCAACTGTGATCATTTTTAGAAAGATTTTGGCAAATGGTAAATTTAGAAAATTCAATGTGTTGGTATTTGGCCTCTGTGAGCGGCTTTTCAGTGAGTTGCCGGAGGTTGCTGGAGGAGGGGAATGTGGACAGGAGGAGGAAGGGCAGGAGGAAGGACTGAGGAAAGGCTCGGCGCTCGTGCGGGGAGTTCGGAGGGACCAGGGATGGAGGGAAGCGTGTGACCCCAAGCCCAGGGGTAGTGGGAGCCTTGGGTGGAGGCCCGTGGTCAGATGAGTAACTAAGGGAAGACTATTTGAGGGGGCCCCGAAGGCCAGAAGCCCAGTGAGGACGCTGGGGCAGGAACACAGCAGGGAGAAGATGAGGGTTTGGGGGAGATATGGGGAGAAGGGGACTGCTCTGAGAGGTTTGGTGGGGCGTGAACTGAAGGTCAAAGTCTGATTAAAAGGACGTAACTCTTTAAAGAGTTTGAAAGCCATTCCACTGTTTGTACCTTGAGTTCCATGCCTGCTGGGACATCCTGTGGTTCGCATCGGGGCGCAGCTGTTTGCTGTAAGTTGGAGGCTTTGACACGCCCTCCGCCCCAACCCCCTAGGCAGCGTCTTAATAGAGTAGGCAGGGACAGAAAGTCGTTAATAATCACCGGCTTTAAAGTCGGAGAGCACGGGAAGAGCCTAGGATTGCATCCTCCTTTAAAAATGAAAACACAAGACCCGCATGAGGTGCTCCTGCACGTGGACCAGCGAACCTGAACGTGGTGCGGGGAACGACTGCCCGCACCTGACCCGGCCCTGCATTCCCCTCCTTCGCCGGCAGGTGGAGCTGACGGGCAGCAGCGTCTTCGACTACATCCATCCTGGGGACCACTCCGAGGTGCTGGAGCAACTGGGGCTGCGGGCCCGGATTCCCGGGCCCCCCACCCCGCCTTCCGTTCCCTCTTCTTCCTCCTCCTCCTCATCTTCCTCCTCGCTTGCGGATACCTCTGAGATCGGTAATTCCAAGGGCCCCCAAAGGATGCCTGAATAGGGGACACACGATACACTGTAAACAGCTGATTCATTTATACAAAAACCACTCTCGTTAGGGTTGTGCAAAGCTAGTTTTTGTAAAGCGAATCAGTCTAAACTGAGGCAGCAAGACTTGGCTTCCTAAGAATACCCGGATCCCCAGATTTGAACTTTAGAAAGACCCCTCCGGCTGCTGAGTGGAGGTGGGTGCCCGTGGGTGACAGATAGAACCAGGCTTTGGTAGATGATAACAATGCACGTTTAATAGGCATTTACATATGCCATGCCTCTACGTGCATAAATTGATTGAATCCTAACCACAGTCCCACAAGGCAAGAACTATTACTCTCTCTGCTCTACAGAGGAAGCTGAGGCACAGCACAGAGAGATTGAGTTGTTCTAGGTCACACAGCTGTAAGTGGTTGAGCTGAACTCCAGCCCACATTCCTCTAACCCTCTCTCCAATGGAAAATTCCACTCCACGTTGGGGAGGGAGGGTGTTGGATGTTACCCTTTAGTTCCTTTAAGCTCTAAGATGTTGACTGACTGTGAAGTTAACTTTCCCATAAATGAGATTTTCCTACACGAGGTTTGCTTTACACCAAAAACATCCGAGTTGTCAGCAGCACTTGCAAGTTTGGAAAGATGGTGGTGACACGTACAGGACTGTTGGGGACTGTGTTTATGGTTGCACCTAAGTTTGAGGGACAGGGTCATCTGGGTGTGAGCGTATTTATGACTATCACAGGGCTTACAGAACGATCTATATTTATGAGTCTTATCTGTCACCCTGAGGCCCTGCCCTGTGTCCAGCCCTGTACTGGGCATGGCTGAGGACACAGTAGTGACAATAGCCCCAACTCCACCTTCCAAGAGCTCACAGTCCAGTGAGGGATACTGACCCATCCCCAGATAGTGACACCCCGGAATGGGCAGGGCTGGGGTAGGAGACTCCAGTGGGGTGTCTGACTCAGCCTGCAGGTCAAGGAGGGCTTCCTGGAGGAGATGTCTGACCTGAGACCTGGAGGTTGTAGCTAGAGATGGTGTCAGCAGGAGGCAACTCTTGCCAAAGTTTTAGGCCTTGGTGAGGACCTGGGTTTCCTCTCAAGGGTCCTAGGGAGCCATGGCAGCTTCAAGACAGGGAGGGACAGTGTCAGAGCTGAGCTGTGGAAAGCCCTGGCCAGCTCCCCCTGGGAGGGGTGGTTAGCGTAGGATGTCAGTGAGCTTGTAGAACCGTTATGCGGGGCTCCGCGTGGCTGTGGCCATGACCTCGTGTCTGGCCACAGAGGGGGTGGGGGGTGGCCTGTGTGTTTCCCCTTCAGGATCCCATACCCTTCCTTCGCCCTCCACCCCAGAGGTCGGCCCCACCGAGGTGCCCGCCTCCGCCCGGGTCCAGGAGCGCTCCTTCTTCGTCCGCATGAAGTCCACCCTGACCAAGCGGGGGCTGCACGTCAAGGCTTCTGGGTACAAGGTGGGTGTGAGCGCTCGGGCCCAGCCTCATCACTCTTGCGTCCCCTCGCCAGCCTGGGGAGCGCACCTGCGTTCCTGCCAGCTGTGTCCCTTTGACTACGGAGCCAGGCCGGGTGGCGGGGTTAAGGTCCTGCTGCCCCACCTGCCCCCGCCCCGCCTCCAACCACGCACACCGCCTGCAGGTCATCCACGTGACCGGTCGCCTTCGGGCCCGCGCCCTGGGCCTTGTAGCCCTCGGCCACACGTTGCCCCCGGCCCCCCTGGCTGAGCTGCCACTACACGGACACATGATAGTCTTCCGTCTCAGCCTGGGTCTCACCATCCTTGCTTGTGAGAGCAGGTACCAGGGGTGGGGCTGAGGCGGGCCGGGGGGCGGTGCCCAGGAGAGCTGGGGGTGGGAGGGGGCTCCGCAGCTCCCGGGGAGTCGCGGGGGATGCAGAGCAGCGGAGGGGCAGGGGTTCGCGGAAGGAGGGAGCGAAGGCGTGGAGGCGGGGGCGGGGCCTTGGGGGGGCGGAGGCGGGACTGCGCTGACGCAGGCTCAAGCCCTCCCTTGGGGCGCCCCTCCCTGGTTCCCTCTCCCGACCTCTTCTGTCCCTCATCCGCGTTCTCTTGCACCACGCGGTGGGGGGAAATGAGATGGTGAAATAGTCCCTCCGTTCCGCGCGCCCTGGCGTGCCATCTGCTTGAACGCCCGGGACGCTCTAGGAGGGGCGCTGTCATTTCGCCCATTTTGCAGAGGGAGAACACTGAGGCTCAGCACTCCCCAGGGACGGCGGGAACCCTGAGTGGTTCCAGAGCCAACCCTGCCTCTCCCCCCACCCCGGGGTCTCGCCCCCACCCCCACCCCCGCAGAGTCAGCGAGCACATGGACTTGGGGCCCTCAGAGCTGGTGGGCCGCAGCTGCTACCAGTTTGTCCACGGACAAGATGCAGCCAGGATCCGCCAAAGCCACTTGGACCGTGAGAACCCCAACCCTTGCCTGCCTGCATCCCAGACCCGAGTACCCCAATGCCCGGCTCCCTGGAAGTCCTGCTTCAGAGCTGACCACAGCGCCTCCTGCTGCCAACTCCAGGGCCTCAGCGGGGCACAGAGGAGCAGCGAGGAGGCTCTGAACCTCAGCCCAGACTGGGGTGGGAGTGGGGGGCTGTGGGGCCTCAGACCCGCCCTCGGAAGCCCAGGCGCGCGATGCCAGCACCTGGCGCTCTTTCTGACTGTCTCCCTCTGTGCTTCTTGCCTTTCTCTCCTCCCCGCCGCTCACCCCTCCTGCTCCCCTGACCCCACCACCCCCAACCCCTCCTGCACCTGCCTCCCTGTCTGCCCGTCCTGTCTCCCACCCCCATCCCTCCCCCTCCGGCCCCTGGGCTGGGCCCAGTGCTGGACAAGGGCCAGGTGGTGACTGGGTACTACCGCTGGCTGCAGCGTGCTGGGGGCTTCGTGTGGCTGCAGTCCGTGGCCACCGTGGCCGTGAGCGGAAAGAGCCCCGGGGAGCGCCACGTGCTCTGGGTCAGCTACGTGCTCAGGTGAGAGCTGCCCTCCGAAACCCCCTCTGAAGCTTCCACTGTGTCTCCTCAGCTCAGGGTGAGGAGGAGGTTGAAGAGGAGAAAGGGGGGCGGAGGCAAAGGCCTGGAGGTAAAGCCCTTGCTGCAGGAGGCAGAGGAGAGGGGGAGGGGTGCTGGTGTCTTCTAGGAGGCAGGTCTGGAGCGGCCTCAGGCCAAGGCCAAGGCTGAGGCTGTGGACCTGGTCTTGGGGGCTCTGGGGGCCCCGGCAGGGCTTAAAGCTGGAAGGGTCACAGATCTGCTTTCTGGAAAGACCCCTCTGGCCATGGTGAGGATGGGGGTCTGATGGGGCCAGGAGACCAGGGAGCGGGCTGGGCAGTGCAGGTGGAGGGAGGTGGCCATCTGCCATTGCCCAGGTCTCTGCTTCGCTGGGCCCCTGAGGGGACCAGCAGTTCAGAAGGAAGATACTGAGGTCAGATGAGCACGCAGTGACCGGGGAGACCTCAGTGGTGACATCCAGGGGCCACAGGTCGAGACACAGGGCCGAGCTGGGCCAGGAGCCAACTTGGAGTTTGGGGGTCGTCATTAGGCCTAAGTGCCTCGATCTGGGGGTGCTGTAGTCAGAGGGGAGGCGTCTGGGGGCAGGATGGAGGCTGCCCTCACCCAGGACCCCTGGCTCCCAAGCCCACTTGTCTTGTCCCAGTCAAGCTGAGGGCAGCCAGACGCCCCTGGATGCCTTCCAGCTTCCAGCCAGAGCGGCCTGTGAGGACATGTCCAGCCCAGAGCCGGAGCCCGCAGGTGAGCCCCGCCTCCCACCTCGACCCCTGGGCGACCCCATCTCAAGGGCTCAGCAGCCGTGCCTGGCCAGTGCACGGCACAGATGTGGCACGTTTCCGCCACCGAGGAAGGTTCTATCAGCCCCGGTCTAGACCAGGGTTGCCAGTCTCTGCCCCACTGCCACTTGGGACCAGGTATTTCTGCATTTGGGGGTTGTCCTGTGCCTTGTAGGGTATTTAGCAGCATCCCCGACCTCTACTCACTAGATGCCAGGAGCAACCTCCTCCCCAGTCGTGACAACCAAAAATGTCTCTAGACAGCACCAAATGTCCCCTGGGGGACAAAAACACCTTAGCTTCATTCCCACTGGCTGTTACTGGGGCAGGGGGGACGCCCACATGGTGCCCTTCCAAATCCTCCAGAGCTAGCGCCTGCAGTGGAAGGAAAGCAGGCTACTCCCCTGGACAAGGACGAGGCCCCCCAGAGCCACGGAAAACTCATCAAAGTGGAGCCTGGCCCGGGTGAGACCAAGGACCTGGAGGACAGTGGGGACGAGGAGCTGGCTGGCCGCCCAGCCCCACCACCACGGCCCGAGTTCACATCTGTCATTCGAGCGGGAGCCCTGAAGCAGGACCTCGTGCGGCCGTGGGGTCTGGTGCCTGCTGGGGACCGCCCGCCAGCCCTGCTCCATGCCAGCTTCCTGCCCCCTGTCATGCGAGGCCTGTGCACGCCTGGCACCATCCGCTACGGCCCCACGGAGCTGGGCCTCATGTACCCGCACCTGCAGAGGCTGGGCCCCGGCCCCGCCCTCCCCGAGGCCTTCTACCCCACCCTGGGCCTGCCCTACCCGGGGCCCACGGGTGCCAGGGTGCAGCGGAAGGGGGACTGAGGCCAGGGAGGACTGCCTGCGGAGCTGGACCCTGGTGGTTGGGTGCAGGTCCCCAACGGGGCAGGTGACAGGGCTCTTGGCCCCGCCGGCGCTCTCTGAGAATTAAAGGCCCGCTCCCAGTCTGTGGCTCTGTCTCGGGCTGTGGAGCAGCTCTCACCACCTGTCTTCGTCCCCGTCTCGCCTCCTTCGCTCCTCCCCCTCAGGCTCAGCCTTCCCCGATCACAGGAACGACCACTCAGCAGATGGAGCAAGGGAAGGGTCAGGTTTTAATGTCCCAGTCCTCAGGCCCTGGCCGCCCAGCGCCGGGCCATTCCCCACGGCGCCGCTGCTCACTCTGGCGGTGGCCTGCCCGCTTCGTCCGGGCCCTCCGCAGTGGCCGACCCGTCGTCCTCCGGTACCAGTTCTACATCCAGCTCCAGCTGGCCCATGTAGAGGCCGACGGCACACGCCCAGAGTAGGCCAGCGGCCAGCACGGCGCCCATGCCCGCGGCTGCGCCCCCCAGTGAAAGCTGCATGGGTCCCCGCAGCGCCGCCAGGCCCACCACGTAGGAGGCTCCGCCCCACACCACGCACAGGCCGCCCAGCAGGAAGAAGCCTGTGGGAGAGGGCGGAGGCCAGTCAATGGAAGGAGGACTTGGGGTCCCGGGCTGGGGGTGGGGATGGGGCCAGGGTCAGAGGAGGGGTGGGGGGACTCATCGGCGAGTCAGCAGCTGGGACCAGAATCCTCATCCTTGTTGAGAAGGCAGACTGGGGGAAGGATCCACAGCCGTGCCCTGGGCCACCCACTCGATAGGGGTGAGGTGGGGTGGGTGACAGGTCAACACGAGTGAAGGAAAGACAGCTTCCGGTGGGGAAGGGATGAGGGCTTCTGCACTTACTGTTGGGGTGTGGGGCAGGAGGGAATTCACCGGGGGTGGGGGGCTCTACATCCCCCAGTGAGGGTGAGGCCACACTCTCCGGTGGGGAACAAGCCTGGGGGAGCTGCACTCACCATAGGCGGCTTCCCGACCCATGTCACTCTGCATGAAGGAGATGACCCCAATGCCTGACGCCAGGAGGCCATTTCGGAACCAGGAAAGGAAGGCTTGGAGGGAGGGGGAAATGGGAGGAGAATTAGCATCAGTTCAAACGCTACCCTGAAGCTCCGAAGCGCAGACAAACCGAGGGGCTTCCAATCACCCCACCACCCCATCCTGCTCCAAATTCCCACGTCCTGGAGGCCCTCCCCGACCCCACCTCCAAAACTCTCTCCCTTCAAATTGGCAACACCTAAGATTCAAGACAGTCCTTAGAATTTGGAGGGGGATCTAGGACCAAAACTGCAGAATCTAAATCTAAGGACAGGAAGACCCCTCATCTTGGTCATCTTGGTCAACCCCCTCCCCACACGTGCATCCCCACGGGATGCCCTCTCACTGCTTTTTGAGACCTCGGGCACAAAGTGTTCCCCCGCCCCAGGCCTGACGTTATTCACATCCATTCAAGTCCCTAGTGTGGCGCTAACGGGCTAGCTGGGCTACACACCTCCCACTCCTACCCTGTCCTATATCTAGATGCCTCGTCTTCTCCAAGCCTGACGTGAGGCCCCGCCCCCGGCAGCCTCGATCACCTCGCCCTCCAATCAGCTCAGAGCTTTTCTTCTATTGGTTGTTCCCTCCTCCAATCCAGAACTTCCCCCTCTTCTGTGGCGATCCACACTCCCACCTTATGCGGAGTGGTCGTTTCTTTAATACAACTGTCCCCTCCAACGCGGACCCCTCTTGTAGACAACTCTCCCGCCCTAAGCCCTCTTTGGAAGCCGCTCTCGTCTGAACAGTGCAATTCTATCGGGGTGCTTGGCCTAACCCGACCAGCCTCTCCAATCCCTACTGCGCCCCACTCGCCCGGACCCTCCTTCCCATCCGCAAGCCCTTCTCCTATGCGGACACACTGCGCTCTGCAGCCAGCGCTTCCCTGCGCGTATACGGAAGCCCTTCTCCCTCCTGAGCCCGGGCCCTGCTTCCAGCAGAAGCTCCACCTCCATCTCCTACTCGCGCGCGCAAACAGCTCGGCTCACCCGAACCCCGTTTCCCACCCGGGCCGACCCCCGCCCCAGCCTCAGACCTGTCTCATGCGCCTTCCGGAGGAGCCAGGCGTCCGCTCGGTCCAGCTCGGACACCGGGGGCGGCGAAGCCCCGGCGCGGGGTCCGTGGCCGGGGGCGAAGGACCCCCGGGCGCCCCCGCTCCGGGGCCGTGGAGGCGGCAGCAGGGCCCCCCGGAAGCGGAGTCGGGCCAGGCGGGCGGCCCGAGCCCACCACCAGCCGCCTCCCATGGTTCGCACTACGGACGCTTCTCACCGCACCGCCCCACGGGCCACCCGTAGGCTGAAGCGCACGTCAATCATGCTTAGCGGCTCACACATTGGCTTTGTGCGCGCCGCTCAGGCCCAGGGCGCACGGTCCATTGGTCAGAATGTCAGCGAGTCCCTCCTCTATCATCTGTGCCGGTACTACGCGTCCCACCTTGCTTCTGCCA
This sequence comes from Pteropus medius, assembly GCF_902729225.1. Taxonomy (NCBI): domain Eukaryota; kingdom Metazoa; phylum Chordata; class Mammalia; order Chiroptera; family Pteropodidae; genus Pteropus; species Pteropus medius. Next base: position 423,603 of record NW_024349226.1, read on the forward strand.
ATGGACTACGAATCCCAGAGATTACTGCGCCAGGGAAAGGTCGATCTCTCGAAGCCGCAGGCGCGATTTCTGCCGGGAGTTGTAGTTTTTGTTAATAACTTTAATTCCAGTAACCAAAAAACAAAAACAAAACAAAACTCTTAATATAGAACTTTTGCAAAATCTCAAAGAGTCCTATTTTCTATGCAGTGAAAAATGAGATGCCATTTAACAAACTATTTTTTTCACATAACAATAAATCATGAAAATTGACCGGTGATGTTATTTTTCCACAGCGTAAATATATATGTAGAAGATGTAACGTATCCCTTTTGCTGTGAGGACCTATAACTGATGATTCTTTCTCGTTGACTTTTCTCCTCTTGGGTTCTGTCCGTAATTGACAACTCTTCCTGTATTTGACATGAAGTGGTACTGTGTGAGAGCTCCCCCTTCTGGCCTCAGGACTTTATTTTAGTTAGGTTTCCCTTCGTTAATTTTCACACTCCTTACTGCACTGTCATAATCTCTATACTTATCTGACTCTGCCATCAGTCTGTCAGCTTCCAATGAACAGCATCCTTTGTCCCCCTAACCAATATAGGTAGGGGACTTGGTAAATAATAATGGCAAACATTTACCAATCGCTTTCTCTGTGCCAGGAATTGTGTGCTAGGCACATAATATGCATAATGTCATTTAATCCTCATTGTAACCCCAAGAGTTAAGGATTAGAATATTCTCCCTTTTATAGAGGAGAATACAAGGCTCAGAAAAGTGAGGTAGTAAAAGTTAGTGTTTATTGAGCACTAACCATGTGTCAGACTCTGCTCTTACTTTACATGGATACTCTCATTAAATCTTCAAAATAACACTGAGTGATACCTTATTATTGCATTTTACAGATGAGGAAGAGAAAGGTTAAATTAGTTGCCTTCAATCACGCTACTGGTTAAGTAAGTCCAATGTCAAATTACTAGCCACTGTGCCATGCAGCTTATAGTCATTCATTCATTCATTCATTCAACAAGTATTTACTGAGCACTTGCTCTCCAACAGCATTATGCTACACGTTTGGTATAAATCAGTAAACAAAGCAGACAAAATTCTCTGCCCTAAACTTCCTCAATGTGAAAAAGGGCACCTACAAAAAACTTACAACTAGTATCATTCTTAGTGATAAAATATGGACTGACGTCCCCCTAAGATTGTAAACAAGGATTTTCACTCTCATCACCTCTAATCAACCTTGTATCAGAAGTCTTAGCTAGTGCAATAAGGCAAGAAAAAGAAATAAAAAGCATGTAGATCAGACAGAAGTAAAATCATGTGATGTGATTGTTTATGTACTAAACTCTAAGGGGTAAAAATAACTACTGACACTTAAGTGAATTTATCAAGGTTGCTAAAGGATATGAGATCAATATGCAAAAATCAATTTTGTTTATATCCTAGGTAGAAGCAACTGTTAAATGAGATTGAAAATAGTCCCCTTTAAAATAGCATCAAACCCAAAAATACTTAAGGTCTAAATTAACAAAAGACATGCAAGATTTCTACATGGAAAACTGCAAAATACTGCTGAGATAAAGAAGATCTAAATAAATGGAGATATATATACCATGTTCATGGATTAGAAAATACATTGCTCCCATGGAACTTACATCCTATATGGATAGGCAGAAAATAAGCAATAAACATGCTAAATAAGTAATTCTAGAGAATTAGTAGACTAGAGGAGCCAGAGAGAGTACCTAAGCCAGCCAAGATGTGGGGTCAGCAAGGGGGTGTCTGAGTTGAAACCTAAACTATGACTAGGTAGTGTTCAGAGCCCTGTGGAAAAAAAATCTGGGCCCAAGAAAGCTTACAGTGAGTGTAGGAGACTGAATATAAATAATAAAATAACCTTCGATTATATGCCAACAGCATATGGTTTCCCTCCTGACCCACGGGCAGGCGTAGCAATTATATTTTCTGAGAAGCCCTAGGGTATAGAGATCTTTTGAATCTGGAACGGGAGCTCTCTGCGCACCCTAACCTCAACCAGAGTGAGGCCTCATGTCCCTGACACTCCAGGGTCACTCCATTTACTTCCTGAGTCACTTTTAACTCCTGATCCTGTGTAGTAGGGAGTCATGAAAGATTTATGCAGGAGGCAGGCAATGTTCAACTTATCTGTTCAGATCAGTCTGCCTCCCTGTGGAGGGCGGGTTGCAGCAGGGAGAGACAGGAAACTTGCCAATGGACAGGTGACCCTGTCAACAGCTACCCCTTTCTCTCCATTCCTTCTCTAGTCCAGTGTCTTGTTATCTTCCACCTGGACGGCTGAGACCAGCCTACTCCCAGGTCTCCAGACCCCCCTAAAGCAGATTCTCTATTTACTAATTCAGGATATATTTACTGAGTACCTACAATGTTCCAGCTTGTTTGAGACACTGAGGATATAGCAGTGAACAAAACAGAAAAATGACGTGCCCCAAACATGACATTATTAGGGGAGGGCGGGCAAAGGAATAATTAATGCAAAAATCTGTGAAATGGTAAGTCTGTGAAAAAAAAAGAATTGAAGTGATGAGGTAGAGAATAAGAGAGTGACACAGCCAGCCTCGAACATGGCCCCGGGGACCGTCATACCTCGTGTCATCTCTCGCATCCAGTCAGGACAGGTCTGTGTGATCAGTGCTGTGGAAGAGACGGAGTGGGCCATAAAAAAACATCACGACTTCCACCTGGCTTTCTTGGATCATCTCTGGGTGAAGCCAGATGTCATGTCCTCAGGAAACTCAAGCAGCCTCGTGGACAGACCTGATTGGAGAGAAACTAAGACCCCCGGCCAACAGCCAGCACCAGCCACGTGAGCGGACCAACTTGCAAGCGGACCTCCAGCGCCCGTCAAGTCTTTGGATGGCTGCAGCCCCGGCCCGAACCTCACAAGAGACCTGGAGCTAGAACCTTTCAACTAAGCTCTTTCCACAGGGATTTCTGCCCCGCAGGAACGATGTGTGCGATCATACACATTTATTGTTTTAAGCCACTCGTTTCTGAGGATGTGGCGTGTGAGTAGCAATCGGAGTAACAAAGGAGTCAGCCATGAGGTGATGATGAGGACTCCAAGCAGAGGGGACAGCAAGTGCAAAGGCTCTGAGACCAGAGTGCGCTTGACATGCTGGAGGAGTGGCCAGGCGGCCAGTGTGGTGGAGCGGGTGGGCGACGGAGAGGGCGGGAGAAGGTCACAGAGGAAAGGGGGCTGGGGGGTCGTTGGGGTCTTGTGGACCACACTGAAGGCTTTGATTTTAAGTGTGATGGGAGCCAGTAGGTTTTGAGCTGGGAGTAGCATGATCTGATGTGTCCCTTTAGAATATGATGCTGACTGCTCAGTGGAAAATGGATTCGGCAGCCAGATGTTTTAAATGAGCATCTGGTGACGTCTCTCCCTAAAGCCTCCATCACCCTCTGAAACCTTGGCGACAAGGCCTGCTGGGCCAGGCCCCTCTTGACCTCTGCCCCCTCAGCTCCTACTGAGAAGAGCTTGCGTTAATGGAGAGGGCAGCAGGCTGGAGAGCTGGGGAAGGGGGTGCGAACGGGGCTCTAATAGACAGACGGCCTGCCCGCCAGCAATGAATGCTAAGCATTAAATGGGATTAAGTGGGAACTGAAAATATCTGAGATGCATTGTTCACATTCTTGGCTGGTGAAATGGTTTAGGCTGATGAGAAAAGAGGCAGGGGCAGGGGGAGGTGGAACAGGATGCCAGAAAGGGTCAGGGCAGAGAAAACAAACCCTCCTTAAAGAGACAGATCTTAACGATGGCCCACTACTGCGGTAACGTGACTTAGATCAGTGATTCTAATAGGAATCATCCGGGAGCTTTAAGAAAATATTAATGCTCAAGCTCCACCCCAGACCAATGCCATCAGTATCTAATCAGGCACTGGTATTCTTCTCCAAGGAATGTATTTTTATTCACCACAAGCAAGACATGATAATTATGTGACACAATGGAGACGGGAGCTAAAGGCTACGGTGGTAATCATATTGCAATATGTAACTAATTATATGTCAATGTGTGTCAAATCAACACAGTGTACACCTTAAACTTGTATCTCAATTAAAATTTTAAAAATATATTTTTTTATCAAGAGCTGACCAGATGACAGGGGCGGTTCAACAACTGTGGACACAACAGTGAACCAAAGATACAAACGATGAGCTTTTGTGGCAGGACATTTTTACAGTGCGAGGGGAACGACAAAGTCAAATTTTGTCACCCACGAATCGGACATTTATCCAGGCTGTCCTGGGACTCCGTTAACAAAAGCCTGACATTTTCTCGGGGCAGCTGTTCATGTTTGCTCAGTTCTCACCTGCTTTGCCCCTGACCAAACTATGCTCAGGCTTCCTCCTCCCACAGACCCTGGACCATCTATAGCTCGCCCCAGCTCCTGACCAGCACTGATCTGTGAAATATGCCCCGTTGTCAGTTTCTCCTGAGAATCTGCTGACCCCAGAAAGACACATTTCCTGTCCAACCTCCTAGGTTACTTCCCACATCTACCCAACTTCCCCTTACAGTGAACTCCTCTTACCATAATAAAAAAGCAATGTATTTTTGTTTGACTTTGAGATGCTTGCAGATTCCTGAGGACCCTTCCCGCTGCTGCACTGGTCTTTTTAAATAAACTCTTTTCTTATCTCAGTCTGATCTGCTTTTCACATCTCCATAAAGTTCTCGAGCATTTTTCATTCGGTTAAGTCCTAGATCCCTTAAGTTTTTATTGCTTTGGGAAGGTTATCTGATTTTCTATTTATTGGTTATAGAAGAATGCCATTGATTTTTTAAATTGAGATATAATTCACGTACCATAAAATCCATCTTTCTATAGTGTACGAGCCAAAGGTTTTTGGTATATTCACAAGGCTGTGCAACCATCATCGCTGTCTAACTCAAGAACATTTCATTATCTCCAAAAGAAATCCCATCCCACAGCCTCTAACCCTACTGCAGGCCTGGCAACCACTGATCTGCTTTGTCTCTGTGGATTCGCCAATCTTGGACATTTCACAGGGAAATGGAATGCTAAAACACATGGCCTTTGGCTTTCTCACTCGGCACATTTTCAGGGTTTCTCCATGTTGTGGCCTGGACCAGCGTTTCGTTCTTTTTTTTTTTTTTTTGAGCTGACTCTTGGTTGATCTCCCTGGTTACAGACCTAGATCGCTTACAATCCCTTTACCTCCTCTGGCCTGGTCTTTCCGGGTAGTCTCCATCAAATCGAACCGGGCTCAAGGCCCACTGCTCAGCTTCCATAATCAGGCGGGATCAGGAATGTTCGAGGTGGCATGACGCGGACCGCCGTTCCTTTGTGACGTCCCCTGCGGAATACGCATTCATCCATTCATCCATGCGACTGGCCGGACCTGTGAGCTGCTTTCCTGCTCAACCGAGCAGTCCCAACTCCCTACACCGCGCTAATTCAGACAATTGCTTACTGGAAATTGGGAACTTGTAGTGAAGGAAAGCGTTTTCTTTTATCAGAGAGGCACCGGTGGTGGTTCCTTGGCTACTTTGCTGAGGGCAGCTGGAAGTCTCTCTGTGTTACCTCAGGACGGGTGCCACCCGATGAACCAAACCTGGCGTCCTTACGTCTAAAGCTGACCAGCCTAAGGTGCCGTGGAGTAAGTGGTTAAGCACAAGCCGGTGACAGGGTCCTGGCTGTTTAGGTAAACCACACTGGAGTTTGGGCTTACAGGTGAAACCCTCACTCCACAAGGACGCATTGGCAGAAATTCCAAGATGGCACTCTGCATTGTTGACATAAGAATAGAGCTTACGTGCGTAGATCAGCAACCAGTGTCAGAGCACTGAGAACACTTCTCTAAGAAGTATTTGGGGACCCTAGTTAAAAAGCAGAAAGGCCCCTCAAAGATATCCACGTCTAAGTCCCAGAACCCGTGAACATGTAATTCACACGGCAGAGGGGACTCTACAGATGTGATGAAGGGTGCTGACGTGAGATTATGCTGGGTGACCCCAATCCAGTCACAGGGGCCTGTAACAGCAGAGCCTTTCCCAGCTGTGGCCCGTTACACTGACAGCAGAGTGTCAGAAAACATGTGACATCGATGGCTTCGAAGACAGAGGAAGGCCACCGGACTGGGAAGGCGGGTGGCCTCTGGAAGCTGAAGGCAAGGTAATCGAATTCCTGTTCTTCCGGAAAGGACGGTGACCGTGGCAACAGTGTGATTTTAACCCAGCGAGATGAGATCCGTGTCACACTTCTGACCTCCGAAACGATGACTTGTTTTAAGCTACTAAGTGCGTGTAATTCACACAGCAGCCACGGAAAAGTAACAGAGGTCCGCTGGAACATGGCAGCCGAAGTTAAGTCCAAAGGAAACACGACCCAGTCCCGCCACCGCCCCCCGCTTCCCCGAGTGTGGTTCCCCCAGGCGGGAGCCCGGGTTAACCGGGACGTGGCGTCTGCGTCCTCAGGGCTGCTCTAACGAAACCCCAGGGTTCTGGAGCCAGGGAGTCTGAGATCACGGCAGCGGCAGATGCGGTCTGGTGAGGGGCCCTCTCCATTTACAGGTGGCCACCTTCTGTCCTCGCACGGCAGAGGCGGCGAGGACATGGTGGAGACAGCTCCGTGGGGTCTCTCTTCCAAGGACGTGAATTCTGTGTGAGGACTCCATCCTCCGGACCTAATGATCTCCTAAAGCATCACACTGGGGAACAGGTGTCGACGTGTTTTGAGGGGACACATTCAGTCTGTCGTAGGTAGGGCTCGTTTCTTCTCATCCCTGGCAGCTAGCCCAGCTGTCCTGTGTTCACCATTGGCTTCTGTGAGCGATGTGCAGGCAGGACTGTGCCCGTGTGGGTCACTGCCGTGCCTGACTGCTGAGACTGGCCCAGAGTGGGAGCTCAGGAACCGTGGGATGCAGCTGCATAAGCTACTCGGAGGCACCAATCGCACAGTACCATGATGAGTGTCACCTGGGGCAGGCCACCAAGAGGACAGATCCAGGTTTCACCCCCCAGCCTCATTCTCCCCGGGGGCACAGGATGATGGGAGCGGCACGGAGACACGAGACCCACAGGCGTTTTAAAATAACTGCATCCTTTAATGGCAGTAATACAATTATTGGATTAAGAGACCACAGGAGAAAGGACAGGTGACGTTTCTGGAAGACAGATAGAGTACAAAAAGGGGGCGGAACAGAGTCATGCGACGATCATTGTAAAAATACAGTACGTTATATACATATCTGCACCATCAACTTTCAACTCTGAAATAGTATTTACACTTTTGTTACAATCCTGGTTAGAGAGTAATTTTTCTTTAAAAGCTCAGCCTGATGGCAAATGAAAATTCTGGGTGAATTCATAGTCCCATGAGGTTCTTAGGCTGAATATCCAAGAGGAGGTTTCCAGCTTCTATTTCATCCACAAATTTCAGTTTTAAAAAAGTATTTCATTTTATTTTAGCGAAAAAAAAAAAAAAATTCTCCAAGGAGGGGGTGGGGAAAAAACCCACAGCCACACTGTGCATGCTTATTGTACGAACACCAGGGGCCGCAGCCCTCTGCTCAAGGCCGACACTGGTGGCTGAAGAAAAATCTCATTAATGATTGTTTAAAAAACAAAAACAAAAAAGACAAAGAGACAAACCAGACCGACCTGATCACGGGCACTGACCCAGAAGGGCTGCCCCTCCTGCCCTTGCTTCTGGCCCCAAACTCAGCGACTGTTTTCCAACCATTTTTTTCTGGGAAGAAGGATTTGGTGTAGCAACCTCGGTCACCTCGCAGCCCAGGGAGCTGGGAGGGCGAACCCTCCGGCTGGGTCACCACGTTTCCCCGTTCTTAACAAGGGTGAGGCGGTGGGACAGGAGACTGGCAGTAGAGGGAAGCCCGGGACAGATGTCTCTGCTCCCTTCCCGGCTCAGCTAGGTGAGGGGGCAGGACACCCCTCCCCCGCAGCAGGGGTCCCGGTCCCTCTTCTGGAGAGGGCCTGGCAGCCCACACCCTGCCCTGGCTACTCTCTGGCCCATTCCTCAGGCCCTTTTGGAAGCGCCCGCAAATCCAACATGACACACCTCTGAACCAGTGCACCTGTCAGCGGAAAGGGAAACCAAACACACCAAAACCACGGGTCCTGCACACACGGTGCGAGGCGGGGTGAGGAAGGCGGAGCAGAAACACTGCCAAGAACCACCCGGGGCCCCGTTGGGGGCCTGGTGGGGTGGCCACGCCGCGGATCCTTGAGCTGCCCCTGAAGGGGCCGGGGCCGGCACCCTAGGTACTCTGGCTTCTGAGGACCAGGACAGACCCCGGCACGAGGGGAGAACGTGGCCAGGACAGGACAGGACAAGAGCTAATACTGACAGAAAACACTGCGGTCTGCGGAGGCCGCTCGGGGACCCGCCCCACACCAGCCCTGCCACCCCCAGGTCCATCTCACCCTGGAGTCTTCTGACACAGGCCGGAGGGTGTGGGCTCAAGGAGGCACTCTGGACGGAGGGGCAGGGAGGGCCGCGTGCCGATCCAGACCAGATGGCAGCGGGAAAGGCTTCTTCCTCCAGCTTGGCAGCTCCCGAAGGCCCTTTTCCTTTGACAATTCCTGACTCCCACCAGGCCCGAAGACGGTCCCCACAGCCTGCGCACAGAGGGCTGGGATTCTGGACACGTGTGGACCTGCTTCTGCTGGGTCCTCCTTGCCATCCTGGCTCCATCTCGCCTCTCGTGCAACACAGATGAGCAGCATTTAGTGCTTTCTCGACGCCTACGGTTCCCTTTGTCCTGGGGGGTAGGAAGAGGGGCCAAGCTGTACCCAGAAAACTCGCTGGCCCCCCAGCCTTCACGGAGTCCCTGGAAATCCGGCTGGCCAGGTGGCATGCTGGCAGGGCGGAGGCCCAGGGGGCTTGCGACTGTCCACGTGCACAAGGAGGTTTTCTCTTGGGGGCCCGGAAGCCCGCAGCACTGACCAGAACTGAAGACGGTTATGTACAATTTATGTTTCAAAAGGAAAGTACTACTTAAAAAAAGAAAAGAAAAATAAAGGAAAAAAAAAGTAAAAACGTAAAGAACACCCAGGCCCCGCCCCTTCCCCGAGCTCCCACCTCCGGTACCGCCCGGAGCGGGGAGGCAGGGCGCACGGACTCCTCAACACTACTGGCAAAAGGGGGAGGCGGTGGGGTCGAAGCCTTTAAAAACGTCCTTCAGCGACCCTGCGTCCTGCTCGCTCTCGCGGGCTGGGCTGTTGCCGGCAAACGGGCTCCCGGAGCCCGTCTTGGGCGCCTGCTTCACGGTCCCGAAGAGGGTGGGCACGGGTAGGTTGTGCACGCCGGGCTGGGGCGGGGCGCCCTCTGGTGGCGGGGTGCTCGCGGCGGCGGCTGGGGCCGCGGCGGCCTTGGGCCGCGGCCGGTTGTAACTGTTGTACCTGTCTGTGGCCGCAGCCGCGCCGTCTGCCCCCGACTTCCCAGGCTCGGGCTGCTCCAGCGCGGACTTGCGGACGAACGGGGGCTCCTTGGCTTTGCCGGCCGAGCCCTTGCCGTTGCCCTCGGGGCCCTTTGCCTGGGCCCCTGCGTCGGCAGCGGGCTCCACAGCCTTCCCGCCCGAGCTGGGAGTCCTGGGGTCGTAGAGGCTGATGCCGCTGAGCACGCTGCTCTGCCCGCTCCCGCTGCCCTGGCCCAGCCCGCCGGCCGCCAGCACACGCGGGTCGTAGGGGGCGGTGGCTGGGGGGGAGGAATCGCCGCTGGGGCTGGCGGCCGGAGAGGACGCATCCGCGGGGCCGGGCTTAGCAGTGCGGGAGGCGGCGGCAGAGTCTGCCGGTTTCTGCAGCCGAGGGTCGGTGGGGGCCTTCCGCACCCTGGGGTCGCTGGGCTTGTCACTGGAGCCTGGAGCCGCCGAAGGGCCGGTGGCATTGACAGTCTTGAGGATGCGAGAGAGGAGCTCAAAGTCGGGCAGGTTGGAGCCAGATGTGCCAGGGTCTGGGCAGGCGCCCGGACGCTGCCGGGGGTTGGGGGTCCCCGCGGCGGTGGCCCGATGCAGCCGGGGGTCCAGGGTGGGCATGGACTGCAGGGCCGCAGGCACGGGGGGCGCCACGTCCTGCTTGGGGATGGGCAGGGGGATCAGGTCCTCGGGGTTCCAGAGCACGGTGCGGGCGAAGGCCGGCTTGCTCAGGGCCACGTCCTTCTTGATGTGGCTGAACTGCTGCAGCTGTAACCGCGGGTCCCGCAGCGGGTGCCCGGGGACGGGGTCCAGGGGGATGTTCACGGCCTTCTCCCGCAAGGCCCGCTCCCCCTCCTCCTCTTCCGCAGGGGGTGGCCCAGACCCCTTGGAGCCGCCAGGGCCTACGGGGCTGGAATGAAGGCCGCCTTCGGCTTTGGGGGCAGGCAGGGAGCGAGCTAGCCGAGGGTCAGAGGGCCCCGCGTCACCTGGGCCTGACCCACTGGAAGCCTCAGTATGGCGGGTGAGTCTCGGGTCCCGGCTGAGGCGGGGGTCAGCCAGCCGGCCTCCTGTGGAGTGTCCCTTCTGGAGGCGGGGGTCCCCCAGCCCACTGTTGCTCAGCTCCCCAATAGAAGCCTGGGGTCGGCTGGACGTCTGCTGCCTCAGGGTCTTAAGGATGGAGGTGACGCTGCTCCCACCCTCATCCTCGTCACTTGAGTACCAGTTTCCGGTGTCACCTGAGAAGCACAGAGGAGCAAAGAGGGGTGAGCAGCCACCACATCCACCACCAGCCCTCTTGAACCCCACGACAGCCCACCAGATGAATGCCTCTCTTCCGCTCCTTGCCTCTCAGGACCTCATTGTCTTCTCTCTCAACAAGCCCCCTCCCCTGCGGCCTGCCATGAAGAGCCAGTGGGCTCAGAACGGCCAAGTACCGAGCCTGCCACGTCCCTGGGGAATGTTTCTGGGCCTTTCCCCATGTGCCAGCACTATTCTAAGTCCTTTGTCTTGTTAATTTACACAATCGCCCAGAAGATAGTAGTATTATCAGGCCCATCTGACAGATGAGAAATAGAGGCATGGACAGTGTCCTGAGATGACAGCAAAGCCAGGATTGAGGTCACAGTCTAAGCCCAGGTCACTGCCACTGCCAACTCACCCCCTGGGCAGAACCATGCCCCAACATGGCAGCCTGTGAGCAGCTACTGACTCAGATCTCATTGTACTCGGAGCTCCCAGACACTTGCCCCCAGGCCCCTCACAATGTCACCACATCCCAGGAAAGGGCAGTCACCAGCTAAGAGGTGGGCCAAGGTGGACAGACTCAGAAACTGGCCCAAGGCCAACCACCTAGGCAGATAAAACTGGAGCCACCAGGGGAGGGGACTGCCCCCTCTTTCCCCCTGTTCCCACGTGCTCACAGAGCCACCCACAGCCTCTGGCTTCACATTCTAAGCACAATTTGTCCATCTCATTTCACCCTGGAGTGGATGCCGCCAGGTCACTGCACAGCCTCATGTGACTGGGCAGCTGTCTGACCACGATCACTACCGGTTCATGCTGACGACTAGCTCCTGCCTGCCGGCTTCCTGAGAACACGGTGTGGGGAAGGGGGCTGTGAGCATCTCTTACAGTCTCCTTTGCAAAGGCACAAGGCGCAAATCGTGCGGGCTGCTGTCTCCTCCAGGGACTAGCCCGCCTCCCTCTGTGATGGGATCAGGGCCTCTCCCAACCCCCAAGACACAGAAAGGCTGCACAGCCCTGGCTTCCAATTTTCTGAGGGATGTGCAGTAGCCTGACTTCATGGCCCTGGGCAGGGGTCCTCCCTGGCCATGAGCCACTCTCCAGCACGAAACCCGACCTAGGCGTTCCCCACATGTCCCCCTGCACGCTGGCCTCCGGGGCCCATGCCCGTGAGGGAAGCCCCTGCCCCTGGGGAGGACACGTGCCTTCCTCATTCTCCCGGTCCTGTTTGCTGCTCTCAGCCAGCCTCCTCGCTCTCTCCTCCTCTTCCTGCTGCTTCTGCTGGATCCTCAGGTACAGGGCCCTCTGGGCTGAGGGCAGGAAGTCGGGGACACCGGCACCCGGCTTCGGCCGGCCTGGGGGCCCTCCCTCAGAGAAGCTGTCGGGCTCCAGAGGGTGCTCGGGGAAGAGGTGCTCCCCAGGCTCCCCCGCCAGCTCTTCGTAGTGCCCGTAGTCCTCTGTGGCAGGGAAGAACCGAGGGCTCGTGTCGGGAAGGGCCTCAAGGCGCCAACTCCAACCCACCGTGCCCTCAAACTGGAGACCCACCCCCGATGGTGACAGTGATGGGTGAGGATGTGCAGCCCGTCCCTTCCTCCCTCCCAGGAGGGTGCCCACGGAAAGTCTCGCAGTGGGGATGGAGCCGCCAATCTAGGGTGCAGCCAGGATGAGAATGGGGTTCACAGTGAGATTTAGTGATGTGAGCAAATGCTAAAAAACAGAATGTGTGAAAACAGGACAGAACGTCACATGGATGTTCATAAAATGTAAAAATAAAAGGTTTTGGAAAGACAGAAAAGTCTCTTTGAAAATGAGATTCAGAGAGAGAGGCCGAGGGAACTTTCACTGTTTACCCCACACACACTGATCTGTTTTATTTGCCATGAACTAGTTTTATGGTTTCTTTGTAATAATCAATAAAAAAAAAAACTCAACCACCGGGACTAAGACTCGTGAAAAAGAAAAGGAAATACATCAAAATGTTGCTATGGTCATGTGTCAACCCAGAGGCTTGTGGGTGATTCCTCCTCCTTCTTCCCTGGTGGGTTTCCAAGTCCACAAATGTCTATGAGCATGCTGCTGCATTTTTTTGTGTGTTGGGGGGCGGCATGGCCACATGGGGGACGATACACCTGGAGACTGTATATGTGTGTGTCTCCTTCTTTTAGAAAGAATGTCTAATTAGTGGTGCCCACGGAACATTCTGTAATGATGAAATGTGCTACATCCACACTGTGCCATATGCCTGCCACTATCCTCATGGGGCTATAGAACATTTGAAATGTGGCCAAGACACTAAATCTATAATTTAAATTAAATGTATAGGAATAGATGGGTAAATATTTCATACACAAAGCACCAATCAAAAAGTGAAAGGTCACCTTCTTCCAGCCCCTGGACTTCATAACATGTGAACTTGATGTGAGAGCCTGATCTATGTCACACCCTGGCTCAGAGCTAGGGATATTCAGTGAGCAACAGTCACTCTACCCTTCTGCATGGAACTTTTTATCAAGAGTGACCCACTCAACGGTCATGCACTTGTGAACACAGTAACTCCTCACTTAACATCATCAATGTGAGACTTCAAGTGAAATGTAATGAAACCTATTTCATCAGAATAATCGATATAAACAGCGGTTCAACTGCTATAGCACCTCATCAACATAAAAATGAAAAGACACCGAATGAAACACTCTTTGAGCACCTGCTGTATACCAGAAACCACTGCGCAGTGAATTTCCTGATGTGGGAGTTTAAGTGACATGACCCTAGGGCTACGTGCTATCAACAGCTAAACAGACTTGTTTTGCTTCCTCCCCGCTACCTTTTCCACACATATTTTATATACATTTTTTAAGGGGGAGGGGACTGTGAAAACCACAGCACCCCCTCAGGCAGCCTGCTTTTCTCACTTGAGAACATGACATCCATCTTTCTAAAGCTCCCACTCTTGGCCCCAAACACCTGCTCTGATGGCTTTGGACATCGTCCAGACGCCAAAGACACTCACGCTGACCTCCGGCCTGCTCGTCTCCCTGACGTCCCTCAAACTTTCCACATGGCTGTCAAATGGGCATTTCATATTAATGTGGCCAAAGCAGAAGGGCCGCCCCCACCCCGACTCGGTGCTCTCCAGCAGGACCTCCTATTGGGGCAGCGTCAGCACCCATGGAGTGGCTGTGCCCCACCTGCTCCTGCCAGCCTCATGACACACAAACAAGGAGTCGCGCTGGCCCCACGGCACCATCTCCAAATCGAGACACCTCATCTTGCTGCCCCTTGCCACCTCCAGGCTGCCACCCAGCTTGCCTCTGGCCTAGGATGACTCCATGGCAGACCAGAAGCTTCCAAGTCCATTCCTGCCCTTACTATCCATCGCCTTCTCACTCCTGTTCATCCCCGTCACACTTCCAGTGAGGCCGCCTGACCATGGTGACAGACTCCCTGTGCTGGAACTCCTCTCCCTTGCCCTCCCTTTACAAGGCACACGCCATTTGCTTTTCTCAAAGAAGCTGCCTCCTCCCCTTCACGCCCCGGCTCACAGTCACTTCCCAGAGAGGCCTCTACGGCCTGGCCCCGCCACGGCCCCCATTCTCCCACAGCACCCCGTGCTACTTCCAGCCATGAGCACTTATTCACACACTTCCTGCCTGTCTCCCTCCACTGAAGAGCCGCCAAGGCAAGGACCGGGCTGCTTCGCTGGCTCCGCCCCGGGCACGGGCGCTGGCAGCAGTGAGCACATCCCACCCATCAGAAGGCTGCGGGCTGCCGTCTCACTACCCCAAGTGCCGGACATTCAGGCTGTTACCAACACGTGTTCTTGTTTCAGCAAGGAAGGAAGGATAAGAGGAAAGAAGGTGGGCAGACGTGGGACAAAACAATCAGAGTAGCCCCAAGCCAAGAACCATCTGGAAGGAGGCTGCTTTGGTGAGGACACAGCAGCCTCTTAGCTCAACACCACTCTGCACCTGCCCCTCTAAGACCCCACGCTCCCAAGTCTGGGCACGGCAAGCAAAATGTCTAAGAAACTAAAATTACAGTGAGAACAATCATACAACTCCTTTTGACCTCCACAGCATAGTGACTCCCGTTATCACAGAAAACGTTCAACCACTCAAGACAGAGATGGAGTTGGCATCAAGCTTTCAAAGACTCGCATCAGGGAAACCACCACGTCCCACTGTGCAACCCCAGAGACCCGCCTGGCCCAGCAGACCCTGCGTACCTGCGTCCCCCATGAGTCCCGGCTCCACCTCCATGCCTTCCTGCTGCTGGTAAAAGTTTTCATAGAAGTTCTGGGCTGGTGGGATGGGGGGCATCATTCCAGAATGTGGGGAGTCCCCAGGACCGTAGGGCATCATTGGGGGTCCACCGGGTCCCATGGGCGGGCCAGGGTTCATGCCAGGGCCCATCGGCATGTCAGGGTGCATGTCCGGATGCATGTCAGGGTGCATTTCCGGGTGCATGTCCGGATGCATGTCGGGATGCATCGGACCCCCCATTGGCCCCGGGGGTCCCATGTTGGGCCCGGGGCCCATCGGCCCTGGGGGTCCTCCGGGTCCAGGAAACCTAGGAGGAAGAGAAAATGGTACTTGAGCAGCGCTGCGGAGGAAGGGTGGTGGCCACACTCCCAAGGGGACATGGGGCCTCCCCATGGTGAGCGATGGGGGCCTCAGACCAGGCCTCCAACAGCTGAGAGAGGCAGGACGCTGGCCTGGCGAGGCTCACAGTGGCAAGCCCCCAGCACGCACCTCACGCCCAGCTTCTCAGCCAGCTGTCCCGTGGGCCGGACCACGATCTCAAACAAAGAGGGGATCTTCTTGTTATACATGTCCTGCTGCTGCTGCAGCTGCTGTGGGGACAGCGGCTCGTGCACTGGCATGTGGAGCGAACTCTCTGCAGGGGAGCCAGCGGGGGGGGAGGCGGGGGGGAGGCGGGGGGTGAGGCGAGGGTGGAGGGGCAGCCATGGAGCCACCGTTTGGAGAGGTCGGGGCCGGGGGGCCGGGGGGCCGGGGCGGGGTGGGCAGGAGGCCCACGCCCGGGGGTGGTTTGGGCAGGGGGTTGATGCCCTGCTTCTTCAGTTCCTCAACTTCCTTCTCGTCCTCGGCGCCCGCTTCCGCGTCATCAGCTAACATCTGTGGGTGGGAAGGACGAAAGGGAGTGACAGTCAGAAGAGGATGGGGCCAGGATGGACGGACTCCTCCAGTGCTGAATGCTGAACTTACTGAGGAAAACTCTAAGTCGCAAGGGCCCTGAGGCCCTTACAGCATAAGGCCAATGACCACGCAGCCTCTTTGGCACAAAAATTGTCACCCCACACCACGGCCGCATCCACAGCAGCCAGAGAGCAGGGGAAGCCACTCCTGTCCCGCATTATATAAAATGCAGTACGTTATATAAAACGTACCATTTCGCCACGTCAAAGCGTACAACTCCACGGTGTCAGATGCATTTACGACGCTGTCCAACCACCACCGGCCTAGTTCCAGAACTCAGCCATCACCCAAAACAAACCCCACGCCCACGAGCAGTCGCTCATCCCCTGCCCCGTCCCCAGCAACCCCCAGTCTGCTTCCCGTCTCTACAGATTCCCCTCTTCTAGACGTTTCGTACACATGGGATCCTGTAACATGAGGCCTTTTGTGTCTAGCTCGTCACTTCGCATGATGCTTTCGAGGTTCATCCATGTGATAGCATGTGTCACCTAGTCTGTGGCTAACATTCCACTGTCCTGTTTGGACCTCACACTTGCAGCGAAACCCTCTCCTAACCGTG